>NC_089750.1:19525052-19745052 GCF_040412425.1 Macrobrachium rosenbergii
CAAAATGAGCAAGAATGGTAACTTCGCTGTTGGCATACATAGAAAAATTTATCTTACCACTGCTCTGGCTTTTGGACAGACAGGACTTCTAGAGTCCAAATGACTGAGAGTTAAAAAAAGGTGAGGATCTTGAGAAACCGTACAACGTTGGTCTAGCTGTGACAAAATTATTTTAATAACTGTACTTGCTGGAAATTAATTAATATCTCCAAAATCCTCTGACAGGAATAAACATTGGACTTTTGAAATATGCATTTCATGATAAGGAGTTGAATGAAACCACCTATAGTATTAAGACATCATTCATTTTGGGAAAAAAATGTTTAGTCATAGTGTTAATGCATAAATAATCCTGTATCCATTCAGAATGATCTATAAATGAACTTAGCAAGACTCTTGAAGCAGGACAACAAATTCCTCTAACCTGCCCACTTAATCAGTTTATGATTTTCACTACCAAGTAGGACTTGTCACCCCCTATATTTTTATCCCCATTTCTAAGCTTAAGAAGGATTACCACATTACATCAAATATCGGCACAAACATTTTCACTTGTTGGAATACTTCATGTGGCTTGAATATTTAACCACATAGCGTTAGCTAAGAACTTTGGTTTCCACTGACATTAAAAGGGATTTCACTTTCAAGTTAAATATCCTCAACTCTTTTATAACAAGCTAGAAAACATTTGCAACGTCCATACATGAGTTTTTTAAGGCAACTATGAGTGAATTCATTACAAACTTAGTGAATTTATTGCATAGTTAGTCCAGCTCTTGTTCAACAGACAATATAGTTTCGCAAGTGTTGATTCATATTCTCTGGAGCTTCATCCTTCAAGATGTTGTCTAATGAAGTGATTCGTTCATTTCTCAGGACCTTTTTAAAGGGGATTATTTCCAGTGCCCAACTTCAGGGCAAATATAGTGGCTTTTTGTTTCCCAAATGGAGCAGAATTTCGGTATTAACCTGTCATTTTTATGCAGCGAGACTAAAAATGCCCAAAAACTGGTCCATTTCTGGAGTTTTACTGTGGTTCAAGTCATAAATTTTGCAGGAAGGTAATTTCTGTGTCCATTCATCTCAGAATCTCCCGAAGGAGAATGCCATCTTCTTGATCTTTTTGACCAGCCAAGCAAAATTATCTGAAAAACGGTGCTCTTCCACTGAATCAAAATTCCTTCACCCACAGACAGGTTTCAGTCATCATGGGCTCAAATTCTGAATACGTTGCGAAGAATGACAGCCCTCCCATTTGTGTATAACTTTAATCAGCGGGAGAGGAAACACAAATTACACTGTTTAAATCTTAAATTAATCTTTCTTTCCACAACTTCAGGAAGAGTACCATCATTGATTACTTCTTATCGGCCGTGGAAATACCCTCCATTGTCTCAAGAAGAGTAGGATTTGCTTCCTCTAGAGTTGGCTTCCTATTTTCACCATTTATGCAGAATTTGAGATGTTAATACACTCCAGAGTAGCCTTTCCAGTTACTTTTTCTTATTTGAATCCCTGGCTCATCATTTCAAGTGCTCATTTACCCGTCATTAACAGAGCCTGAGCTCCGCCTGTGACTACCTTTGGTTATATTTAATACAGAAATTAATTTGTCATGTTTCTTTCTACCTAATCATCTTTTGTATAATCGATTATGTAATTGCTTTTCCCCCCCAAAAGGTAGTACTTGATTAAATGCCCAAAATGAGACTTGCCAAGGCCTGAAGCATTGATTTTTGACAGAGCATTAGCCATCCTCCAGAGGAAGGTACTAGGTCTGCATTGTACATTTTTGTTTTTATTATGTTATGCTCCTGCCTTACATTTTTGTGGCTCTTGTGGGTCTCTGAGCCGCAGGGCACTGAAGAGTTCCACCACAGCACATGTTGCAGAGCAAACATTCTTGCTCTTGGGATGGATTACTGACCAATTATAAGAAAGGAGATGGAATAATATATTTGTAACTCTTACCTGCAGAAAAAGCCTTTGGTCTCTTAATATGGAGAGGATAAATGAAAGGTCACGACATAGGACTCATGCATTAGAATTAACAGGGCAGTACTAGTTACCCATCTTTGGTGATTCTAGGTTGGTTTTCTATAATAGCTTCTTCCTTGTCTCATGATAGCTGATGTAACTGTTTTAAACCTATGGTACTTCGTGTAAAAAAAATTAGTTTCCAGAGATATATCTTAAAACTTATTGGTTTAGGTTGATTATCTTGATAATAATATAAGAAAGGAACTTTCAGAGTTATTTATGTTTAGGTTTGAGTATGGTAAAATTGGGATAAATTCACTTCTGTTCTCTGTCTATATTTATTTAGAAATAATGGAAGGCGGTGAGGTATAGTTTATGCTGAATCTTCTATGTATGTAATGGCAAAATCTATACATCAGAGTAAAAAAGACAAGCACAGCTACATTATTGACAATTCAGTTTTTGGGATTAGAAAGAAAAAGCATGACTGCCAGTATTAACCATAAACAAAAGCTAAGAATGTGTAAAAGATGATTATTTAGTAGAGTTGGCCAAGATATCAAAAGTGAACAGAAAATTGGCTATGAACTGGCAGGCTGTTGATGCTAGTCTACCTTGTCACAGGGAAAGAAGTCTAGGAATGCAAGATTAGTGCAAGAATTACAATAAACCAGTATACTAATTGATTGCTGCTAAGCCATCTTTTGGGTCCCACTTCCTGGGAATAAAGTGAAGTAGAGAAAAAGGGAAGGGAGAGATGTGCACCCAAGCTGAAGCTCAGTCTGATTGCTATGCAGCTGGTGATTCTACTTGTGGGGTAAAACTAACCAAAAATGACAATAAATCCATCAGTTAACAGACAGGCAAGGCAATAAAAGACGAGATCCGTCTATGTAACTCAATGGAACCAATGCAAACACTGGAGATCGAGTTCACAGGGCATATCCTGTTCAAAGGAGAATAGCCTAACCTAAGAGCAATGTATGTGTAATAGCTATGGAGTCACCAAGAAAATTATATAAAATATACTTTATATAATTTTGTAGAGGGTAGTCTGGTCAAGAAGGAAGAATTAGATCAACACTCAGACCCAGAATCAAATTGAAAGGGTGTAACTTCGAAAAGGCATTAGTGGTGTTGGGCCACTCCAGGAAGCACATAATGCGTCCAACGGTTAATCAGTACTTTTGCGAGTTTTTTAGTGGAGCACCCCGTTGACCTTACCCGCTGTTATTTTTTACGTAAGTGTTCTTTATCTCTTGAGATAGCCAAGCATTAATGGTTTTCCTTTAAAAGTTATGAACAGAACACCTACTGTATAAAACTTACATATGTGTCATGCAGTAAAAAGGAAAATTCAGCCTGCTGTTCTTGACGAGAGTCATTTCCCAAAAGAGAAACAAGTCCGAGAGAAATTTTCCTTTTTCTGAAATGGCTTTCAGCTTACAGCTCTTGAGATTGCAATGTACTAGTGGTTTTTCTTTAACAGTTATAAACAGAATACCCTTAGTATAAATCTTACATAAGGGTTACACAGTATATGTATGGCTTTATATGTTATGTAATTTACATATTTGAGGGTTATTTCACCCCTTGTTCAAATGCTTTGGAGACTTTCGCATCTAAAGAATTGGGCTTCTCTTTATCTGTAAGAAAATATATCGTGTCTGTTGATTTGCTTTTAGGAAGATTTTTTAAAAATACTTATATGCTTTTCTCTATAATGATTTCTGATTGGCACATTACCCATCAATTGAAACAAGATTTTGAACCTACGAATTGCAAGGTGTCACAGAGTGGTACACTACTTGATATATTGCTAATTTTTTTCCAAAGCAGTCATAATTGAAGAATATGATTATGAAACCTAACAGTGATGCATTTGTGAGGTGTAATCTTCGACATTTTCCTTCAAAGGTAATTTAGCAATTTTATTTGATGCATGATGTTTTATGTAGACTTAAGTTTGGAAGGAAATATGAAAATTATTTCTAGTGTATTGTATATACTTACGGATGTGCAATAATATATATATATATATATATATATATATATATATATATATATATATATATATATATATATATATAAGATATATATATTTGCATATGATGTTTATTTATTATATCATAAGTGTAATATCCACCACCCACCACCCCACCACCACCACCACCCTTTCCTGCTTCTGCAGATTTGAATTTTTTGGTCATGTTGCCTAGAAATATCCGTTTAGTGTGCCAGTGAGTTGGGAGAGTTCTTTCTATTTGTGCATAGATAAGTAAATTGTGGATAATTTTGTGAAGAGCAAGAAGAGGCTGCACATGAACTCTTAAGAAGTCAGTGTGTGCTGGTACTGTGAAAAAGCATCTTTAGTATTGGAACGAAATACATTGGATCTACATTTTTGAGATTTTTTACTGGGTTTTTTGATAATAGTAAAGTTTCTCTCAAGTTGTTCAATAATGGATATTTAATTATAGAGTAAATTTTGAATATCGGCAATACTTTATTTTAACAGTACTTCATAATTTTAAGTTTCTAGTTGCCCATAAATCTGCAAAGATTCAGTCAAATAAGTTTAGATAATTTTAAGTTTATGATATTGTCAATGCTCAATAAGCTCAATGCTTTCTGGTATCATGCAAGGAAATTGCAGTATTTGGAAATGTCAAAGAACTCATCAATTAGTTTAACTACAGCTGGTTATACCCTTATTAAAAAACTTAAAAATTTACTATGTCAGTATGTAAAGTTCTGTGCAAGTCCTCAGACAGGTGAAGGGAATGTACAGTGTAGTAGTTGATAATTGCTGCTAATGAGGTGAAGGGAGGCTGTAGTCATTTCTGTTTGAAAGTGTTTGTACAGGTGAAGGGGCCAGCTACCCATTATTTACAACAATGTTTAGGAGGTGAAGGGATTCAGTGAAGTAGCTTTATTGGCATATGTGACGCAGGTGATGGCGTAGATGCACTGTAGGGATCTTACCATCTAGTTATAGCATAGTGCGATTTTTCTCCTTCCCGGGAAAATGTGGTTTTTTAGAACTAGTGGTCATACAAAAAGAGGCCGAGGGAGAAAGAGATTGAGAAAGAGTGAAAGAGAGAGAGAGAGAACGTCAGACAAAGAACGAGTGTGACAGAGAAGGGAGAGAGGAGCAAGGTAATTAATTGGTCGTAGTATTATTGTAGTCACTAGGTGAAGGGATGGGGGTGGTTTGATCACTTGTCACTTTTTGTTTGTTGTGTTTGCTTCTGACCAAAGGGGCCAGGCAGCAGAGTTTTGTTTCTGATGATTGTTGATTATGATGGAGGGGAGGCTGTTGTTAGTGGTGTTGTAAAAATCTCAAAACCAATCAAATCGTGTGTTGCAGGTGAAGGAGGAGGGGTGGTGTGTGTCGGGGCAGGGTCGGTGGTAGCATCGCGCGAGGTGCCTCAGTCGTGCCCATTCTGCTCCAAGCTCATCAGTAACTTTTATAACCTGAAGAAACACATCGCCACCATGCACCAGTCGCCTACCTACTACCACGCCTGCGCTCACTGTAGCGCCGCCTTCAGAACCCCTGAGTACCTGCGCAAACATCTTGTCAACGTGCATAAGTACCCTGTCAAGAAAAAGAAGTGAAAGACCCAATTCTTCTGAGTTGATCTCATTATTTTGATCACTGAAAATGCATCAGTTGTCAGCATGACAGTGCATTTTGTTCTGTCCCACAACACCAACCAGAGAACAAGTATTTTTGCATGTCAGAGTAACAAAGTACACTGACAGTCACCCAAAGGAAAGTATCATAGCATCTTCTCATGTTGGCATGTAAATTCTCATTGCCTTTCCTTTTTGGTGTTGAGACAGACAGAACAAAGGCATTCCACTTGAAATGTTTTCAGTGTTCTTTAGTTCATGTCACAAATCTTTTTAAAATTTAAGTCGATATATGTGAACCAAAACAATATATTATTATGATTATTTTTGTCCGCTGGTGACATTCCAATTTTAACTAGTTAGGGAGCAATATATAGAGACTTATTACTATTAGATAATGAAATAATTGCCAATGACTTCCTACACGTGCGGTGTAACCTTTTCATAATGGAGTAATGGTAGACTTAGAGGGTGTAGTGAAAATTGGTTACAAATATGTGCTTCCCCTAGAACCCGCACACATACATACACACACGCACACACACACACACTCACACACTTCCGCTTGGAGTTTCCCCTTTTGTGTTTATTAGTTTTGATTTTGCTAATCAATATGTCTTCATGGCCCATTTCCTTTGACCTGTTTGCTAGTCACCGCTTAGTTAAACCCCTAAAATGCCATATGTATTGCAATCTAGTAGTAGATATATGATGATAGAGATAGATTGCCTTACCATGCAGTAGCTTCAAAAAAATTTTCCCAACACATGCGTGTCGATAGATTTGCTGGAACACTATGCTCATACTTTCTCCTCTTTTCAGAGTTGTTACTCCCCCTCCTCTTCTGTGTTTGTGAATACATATATATTCTGTATATATACGCTATGTGTATGCACATGCACCATAGTTGTATGTGTATGTATTTATATGTATATATACTGGTATATATAACATGAGATATAGACCACTGCCAGGCTGCTGCTGCTCTGTTAACCCCCATCACCTTTCGATGCAGGGGAACACAATTATACTCACCCTGTTTCCTTCCCTCTCTCTTCGCTCCTCGTTATTCCCGTAGTTTCTCGTCCTCTTTGATGACCCCTGGTATTGTTTTCCTCTGGTTTATTTTATACTAGACTCCTGATGCCTCGGGTGGCGGCTTCATCAGTACGTTTTAAGTCTGACGCAATCACTTTTGTTGTCGTCGGGTGTCTGCGTCTCGAAGGACCGATATCCAAAGCTTTGGGCTGTTACACCGTTAATCTGTGATAAATGGGATGATATTACCCAGTGGCTAATGAAATACATATTATCACACATTTCAGTCTAACTTAAGAAAGAGAATTATATATAAGAGAGACATATAATGTGTTCGTTCTTCTCGGAGCTGATATACACAAGCTTCGAGGCCTGTACTGTACAAGATTTGTGTGCAAGCCGATACAGGGCTGATGTGTTTTAGATATAATGAATTATTTTTAATTTAAAGGCTGATTTGCTGAATCTTTACACTGAAATTAATGATACTAATTATATAAACTAATGAGGTACTAATGTACTACTTTTTTATTACTGGAAATGTGTGTTTTCAAATTTGGAACACTTGGTTCCATTGATTTTTACCTTTGGGCAGAGTATCATACTTATTTTGATAATAAACAGGTGATTGAAAGGTTTATATTAAAAGTCACAGCCTGATTTATAGAATGCAATTTTTCACACATTGATGATAAATCTAAACAAACAATTTTCTAGTAGAAGAAGGCTTATTGTAGGCTTATGAACCACTGACGCTTGTTGTAGGTGAAGTATTGTCATTCACTGTTCTTGTACCTACCCAAGCAGATGAACCTTATTTTGATAGTGTTCTACAAGTTGGTTAGAGTGAGTTTACAGATTCTGCTGCTGCATGATAGATTCACTGGATTGTTATTCTTTTTGCATTTTCCATTTCAAGTCCTTGAAGATTTTGTATTGGTCATGAAAGTGTATGGAAAAGCTCACACTGTGCCATTGCATGCCTACGATTGGTTATTTTCTCAGTATTTGTATTTTTCTATCAGTTATCTGTTTTCACAGCATGTCATGCGTACAGGTTCCCTTTCGATCTGACTTTGCGAGACATGTTCTCGAGACACTGAGGAAATCATTCATATGAACATGAAATTGATTTTGTGAAGACGATGGAGTCAGAACATACACAGTAATGGCCATTATTGCACATTTGATTCAAGTTCAATAAGACATATTTTTGTTTAGATATTTTTCGTTTTCACTGCTAAGGTAGCATTGTATAATGTTAGTGGGTCTTTGTGAAGGACTGATCATAACCAATGACATGAATATTAAGAAGCTTATGTAGTGTTTTAGAGTAACCCAAATTAAAGAAGTGTATTTTTAAGACAGATCTTGCAGTTGGGAAAAATCCACAGTCATTTGATTTTCTCTTTTCTTATGTAAAGAGAGTTACAATACACACGTGATGAACTGATATTTTTCTAAAGAAATATATATGCGTTGTCAACCATATATATGTCGTTATATAGCAGAGAGACAGGGAGAATGGAAATCATTCAAATGTTTTAGGTAGCCTTTGAGAGAGACCTTGTGTCCATTAGACAAATTACCCAAAATTTCCAGTAGAATGTGGTTGATGGCGGACTCACCGCTCAGATCTTTAAACATAATGAATGTTACAATCCGTGCACATAGTTTCTCAACGTTATGTGAATGCCATAAAGTATATTCTTAAGGCGAAGTTTACGTAGCCACATTCTCTCTCTCTCTCTCTCTCTCTCTCTCTCTCTCTCTCTCTCTCTCTCTCTCTCTCTCTCTCTCTCTCTCTCTCCTTTCACAAAGATCTTTAATAGGAAGCCAATGTTCTTTTTTGAGTACATATCAGGTGATAGGTATATTACCCGCGATTAAACTAGAAATACAAATAATGAACTAACAAGATATGGATACAAAAAAGTAATGTCTGTGAAATTTGTATATATAGTGGTTAAAAAAGTTGACCATCTCTTTACATTTTCTATCCAGATACGCTGATGATTAGGTTCCTGCCAGTCACCAACCTCAAAGGTGATACGTCGCTGCTTTGTAATTAGGTCATTTCTTCGCCGGTTGGGCTGAAGCATAACTTGAAAGACAGGTTTTATGGCAAGGAAATGGAAAGAAAGCTCATTTTCTCTACTGGAATTTCGAGTCAGTGCATCGTCAGACCTAGTTTAGCTTCTCCAACTTCAAATACCACGATGTAGACAAAGTAGCATTTATTTGCTTAGATAAATATTAGGATGACTCAAGTTCGTTGCAGTCTATATAAAAATCCATTGATTAGTGATGCCATTGTGAGCCTTGTTGTTTGTTATTAGCAAGATGAGCGTATGTACTCGATGATTTATGCAAAAAAAAAGTAGTCCCTTCATCTGAAACACCCCTTGTTCAGGTACAGTATACTGATAGAACAGCATAGTAGATATTCAGATATTTTTATGGAAAAATTTTACTTAGAACGTCACTGTTACATCCCCCCTTCGTGTATATCTAGGATAGATTAGTTTTAGGAACTAACTTTACAGCAAGATGAGAAAAAGGATGATATACCATATAATACCTATTGTATAGTTCAGTTCTTGCTTGAGCTTGGAGGGTTGCCTTTACGTCAGTGAACACAAAGAAAAACACATTTTCTAATGGAACAAATGATTTAACACTGATTGTGATGTTGGAATACACTTTTTCTTGTTTATCTTTCATATTTGGGAATTAAGACCACAGAACTGTTTTTTGGGAAGAACTATTAGTCATCTATATTAGTAATACTGTAGTAGGGTGATAGGATATGTGATAATTAGGATTATGTAATTGATCGTATTAAATGTTACCAACTTCGTTACAGCCGTGACAGGTTTTCAATTTGATCAAGTACTGAAATTTAAACGTAAGATATATATTTGGTTACACTCTTCAAGCAAGTAGGCTAATATTTATAGTAATAATAATTTGATATAAATATAAAATATGAATAGCAGCCTTATATAACCTGCCACTGCCCTAAGGCCATATCCAATCCTTGGTGGTCCTAAGAATTAATTTGGTCCTTTTAAACTGTTGAAATGGGAAAACATTCTATACAGATTAGAGATGACACATTTTTTTCATCATTCTAGGTCACGTCTAGTTCTCGAGTGTAACACTTTACAAGGTTTCTTGTGAGATGGGTATGCTGGGAAAAGATCATTCTCTTAAAGTGAAAATACATGTTGACGGCAGTGATGCTATTTTTGTATTGCTATACACTTACCGGAATCAGTATACAGATTTGTGCTGGTTTCATTTGCTCTTAAAAGACATTTCACTAATGAGAAAAGTTGCCTTCAGCATGGTCTTTACTCGTAGATGACCCTGAAAGAAAGTTTTTTTCTATTATTATAATTATTATTGTTATTATTATATCATTACGATTGTATTTTGAAATGTAAGGTTGTCAGGAGAATACGAGAAACAGGATGGTAGAGATTTTATCACATGTGACGGCAACGAAGATGCACGTGTGGAACTCCAAATGTATCGTTTTCTTCTTAAGCATGCATGTGGACTCTTGAAGACGTCTTTGGTTGCTGGCACATGGGTTGATCTGGTCCAGAGATGTTTCTGCATTCATGAGATTGCCTTTGGTCTTTAAGAGAGTTTAGGTAACTTAAATTCTTCTTGGCAGCTTTTGCTGTGATCTCAGTATTCAGATGTGAAGCGTTTGGGTATGCATTTGCAGGTGTGCATGTGTGTGTGTATTTCTGCATGTGTACATGTACCCAACACTAATGCATGTGGAAATTTTTATCGTATAGAGTTAGTAAGTACTCAAATTAGCTTAATGATTACCACTAGATGGAGCAATGATTCATGAGCTCTGTCTTTCCATAGAATTACAATTAGAGATTGGCTTAGCTTCTTTGCTTTTAGTCAGGAGTATATTAGACAGTATGTATTCATTATACTAAAAGATTTATGATGAAACTTTAAAGAAATGTACATCTGTCATCAGCTGCATGAGTTACTGTCTGAAATCCTCCTTTCAAAATGCAAAGAAGACGGAATTTTTAAACATGCCTAAAAGTGCTGTGATAAAAAATATTTACTGGGCATTTTGAACAGTTTTTCAAGTGTTCAGTATTTGATAAGTAAATCATTAATAATTTATATACACTATCAGATGATTATCTAGTTGTATATTTTGGTGGCCAAAGCCACGGAAATTTTATCTGTCAGAGTGTGAATTCTGTGTAATCAATATTGAAAAGTCTATATCGAACTTCAAAGAGATTGTTTCGGCTAGGTAAGGTGCAAGTACCACCTGTTATTTGTAAGAATTCTTTCCTTTATTTATATGACCAATGACGCTGGATATGATCAGTCTCATTCAGTTAGATTGCTTATTTTTTATGTCTTTCTGTATTTTATGTAGCTTATAATGTATATTAGAATAATGTATTTTTAAAGTATATCTGTGGTTTCATAGTGTAAGGAGAATAAAAAAGTAATTTTGAGAGCCATGCCCCCAAGTCCACTGTGATAGAGTGGCTGCATATATTTCTTCTCTGGCTTAATCAGTCAGGTGTGACTGGCGATAGAGTTGTCTAGAAATTGTAAGAAGATATACATTTAATAGTAGTATTTAACCAGAACTCCCCTTCTAACCTCCACTGGGCCCTTATACCTTTAAAAAGATCCACCAGTGTTTTACGAGAAATTACTTTCGTCTCCTTTGTAAATGATGACACTGTACAGAACTTGGTTTAGTAGACTTTTACCAAATGACATTTCTTGCCTATGATTAGGTGTAGCTGGCAGAAACCTGTAGTGATTAATGAATTTAGATCCGGCTGCTTTTTCCAGCTACTCTTTTGCTGTTTAACAAGATCAGCATAGTCCAGAATGGTTGATTAAGGAGAAAATGAGAGTTGTCTTCCATCTGGAGAAGGCTATGGTCAAATTCTGTTGGTGAAGTAACAGAAAATTGTAGGCTTACTGTATTCCCTCTCTCTATGGATGACGTACTGACAGGGCATTTTGTATACAATCATTATTTTGCATACTCTTTCCCCAGTGCTGTGTGGGCCTACCTAACACACTGTAGTAATGTTCTTGCCACAATGTTAAATTTAACAACACATTAATAATCAGTGTACAGTAGATGTTTTCTTTTTCAGAGGTAAAATGGGATGCAAAAACCTTGTTAAACAATTTTTGTAGAATACTATTTGGTGTGTGCTCTCCCAAGTGAGGATACTGTTGCATACCGAAGAAGTCTTTTGAGCAGTCATGTTTTCAGTCCTGAACCATGTGACCAAACCGATGATTTAAAACGTGCATTATGTGTATGCTAGTTATATGTGTGCCTTTGTTGATGAACGTGAGTAATGGATGTAAGGGCCTAGGAAAACAAAATTAACATAGGAAACATATTTTGGCTGTTGTTTCAGCTCCTACAGTTGTAAATGGGGGTGAATATAGGTGTGTAAGATAAATATTTATATTGTAGATACTTGAGGATAATATTGATTTTAGGAAATTATAGACAGCAATTATTTGCTAAAGAAGTGATGAAAGGAAGCAAAGACGACAGTGTGATTATTGTATGCCAGTAAGTCATACAAATCTATTTCCTTTTTATTTTAATTCGGCAATGATGAATTCATATTCCTCGTGACTTCAGAACTTAATTTTTAGTTTAAATTCCTCTTAATGGTGGGAATATTTATTTTGAGTATTTCATAAGTATTTCAGTTTTGCTGATTCTTAAAGTATGAAAGTGTGTCTAGGTACTGTTCCGAGTACATTTTTATGTCAGCAACACTAACCTGATAACTTTTATGATATCGGGTGTGTCTGGCCTTTGTACAACGCATCTGCTGCCCAGACACTGCAATATTTATAATTTGCCATAGGGGGTGTAGGCTTACAAGTAAAGACTTCAGACAGTTGCGAATCTCAATAACAGATATTATCATTTCAGCAAGTTGTCATCGGGGAACGTGTTCATACTGAGGCGTAGATTAATTCCAGTTTCTTAACAGTCATTATGTATAGACTGGCATTTTGTAACAACTTCTGACTGAAAAGCGGGAAAGATCCAACTTTAGAAGTTTTCACAGGTTTCTCATAACACATTCGAGATTATTTTGTAAAGTGGCTAAGATTTTCAGGCTCATCATTGTCATTTGCATTCCTTGACAATTATCTATGTTTTATATCCACTTATCTTACAGCTACTGTACTATGTTAGTAAACAATTTTAGGCACCTACTATTTCAGTATATAATTTATACGTTAGGGAAAGAACCAGATTAAGGTATATTAAATTTGTTGTTCAGAAAGTTAAAAATGTAATATCTGATGGGGTACTGTGGGATTTTGAATGTTATTCTCATATCAAAATTTCGTTTTAACAATGTATATTCCGGAAGTTAGAATTTTCAAGCAGTTAAGATGCAGTTTCAGAGGAATTAGATTATAAAAGACATCTGAATCATCTTTGTCTTTTGAAGATTGAGTTATAAACCAAAAGGGAATTGGTTTATACAAGACATCATCAAACGTTTGTAGGCACATGATTCTGTGGTGTTCCCTTCTAGATGGTACAAATTTTTCATTGCCAGCTGAATGAATGTTTGACAGGATTATGAACTTGGGCGTGCAACTTTCTGTCTCTGTCACTGTCCTGATTACCTTTCTGTGGGGTTGTTGGAGCAAATGTACTTTGTAATGGACATTCCTTAACATTTTCACTTGCTGCTTTTCAGCAAATCTCAAGATTTGTAGTGACATCACTTGAAATAACCAAGAAATTCTGTTGATTACAAAGATCACTGTCATTGTTAAGATATTCAGTTAACTTCAGTGAAGGTCTGTCAGGATTATATAATGATGTATCTTAACCTTCACGTAAGTATGAGTAGGCAATGGTGTTAGTTCCTATGATGAGGAATGAAGGCTGTAAATTCCCAGTCTTAAGAGATCCATTCAAAGTGCGGCAGTTCGAATGTTGATATTACCTGTTGCGATTGCTGTTATTTTAATCTTCGCCGAGGAATATTTAATCATTGGCTTTTCCTCTTGTTCTGTATGGTATTGCTTTAGTAGTGTCTTTTGTCAGTTGATAAACCACATGGTTCAACAGCTAACTCTGTGTTTAGTGCTTTCTTTTTCACCTGTATATTTCCAAACTTTTGGGGGTTTTATTTTAATTTGGTGAATTGGTTATTGTAAATATTGATACTGGCATACTGGCAGTGACAAATGATACATAAATAATAGGCAGTGGAGTTCATTCAGAAGAAGTATTAGGTTTTGTTTGAAGTACAAAAGCTTATATGTCAATAAAGCCAGAAGGGAAATGGTGCCAATAGTGAGAGAGAGAGAGAGAGAGAGAGAGAGAGTATGCGCCTACTAGAACAGGACTGGAATTATTAGTGTTGTAAGCTACAGTACCAACCCAAAAGTCAAGGATGAGACATTTAAAACTGGACTGAGAAACTGACAGGATGAACTCATTCACAGCCACATGTCATTTTGAGGAGATATCGTACATTGATACAAATTAGTTTGGAAAACTCATGGTTACTAACTTCTGAGTTGAAATAATCCAAAAAAGAATATTCATGAATATAACTGGAAAAGACAAAATGATGAAGAAAAGTTTGTTATACCACCTGCACTTGTTTCTGTGAAATGGGAGTAGTACCGTCAAAGAGTATTAAATGAAATTACGTTGATTAACCTTAATGCATACAGTGTTAAAAAGGCACAAGTGCTTTTTACTTTGCGGCGCCTTCACTGGTTCTTTTGAGAAAGGTCACAGGCAGGCAGATGTACCCATAAAATATTGATTTTTGACCTGAATTAACAGTGCAGTTAAACTAAAATAGAACAGTACGGTCATGTTTGGGAAAGGGCAAAAGATAACAGATACCATAAGGACTCTCATAAGCACAGAAGACTTAGTTCTAGCATGAAGTTTAGTAGGGAAGGAAAGCAAGAAATAAAATTGCTATAAGGAGCACGCAAGAAGTATAAAACAAAACAAAACAAAAAAAATCGTGTGGATAGATAAGTTAACACGGATATTTGTTTTTGGCTGGTAAGTAGATAGGTAAGCATGAAGTTATATAGCAAACGACTTGGTCACTTTGCGTCATTTTCACGGGCTCAACCTGCCTTTGCACTTATGTTAACATTCTTAGAATTCTGCTTAGCACAAAAGTGTTCCAAATAAAAGCGTATTTTAGGGAGCATACGTCAGCATTATTACTAGTAAAACTGGATGTCTTTAATGTGGGTCATTCGTACAAAGCATTTTTATTTTTTTGTAGATTAGCTTGCACAATTTAGTGAATTAGGTGTCATTCCATACATCCATGATGTTAGAAAGTATTTATTAAAGAAGCTTTTACATAGGGAAAAAGATTTATAAAAATGACTTCATAGAAAAATACTTATTGTGCTGTGAGTCACAAGACACCATCTGCTCTCGGTATAGCCATACTCTTAGCGTTTGGGTCAAGTCGTTAATGAGAGTTGAGACCAAGAAAGCGTTTTAATGTTAGCAAATGATATAGCCTATTTTTTAGGGTCCTGTCATCTCATCATTTCTAGGCTTCAGTTAGAGTACATATGTATAAAACCAAAAGATGTAGGGTTAATATTGCGCTTCGACGAAAATTAATGCCGTTTCCTATTAGGCGTAGAAGCAAAGAAAGTCTGTCAAGCAAAAATTTTTAGGAATTTTTCAGAAATTCCCTTCATGCATAAATTATGAACAACCGTACTGAGTTTAAGTTATTTTAATGTGTATGCGATTGTGGTAAGAACATACTATGGAGTATTAGTGTGTGTCCCTCACATTTTATTAAAAGTTGCAGTGGTTTTATTCAAGTCCCTTTTTTGTATTCAAGACATTTAGTGCTTTCCATTTTCCTTCAATGCCCACATTTGTGACTTGTAGAGGTATTGTTAATATGTACAATGTATTTGGGTAGTGGAGAAAAAGTTTGCTCTGTGTTTTCAAAGCTAGCATCTCAAGGCAAGTCAAATGGTTGTCTATTGATCCTTTTAAAATGTAAGGCAATAGTAATGTTAATAAACATAATGCAGCAGAACTCTACAGTTCAGACAGTTAAGGAGAATTTGATAGAAAATTAACCCATATTTCATTCCTTAGAGGTATAATGATTTTTGCCACTTTGTGTCCTTCAGTGCCATTGTTTATTTCATCTAAATAGATATTAGTTAAAGGTAAAGTATAAAATTCTTTACGCAGCAGCATTTAGAAAGTAATTATACAGAGGTTTGATGTAGTTGTTGGTGACAAAAATTATGCCAGTGAAATTCATTTCAGAACTGTCTGTGTATGGTCTAGGGAATGAATTTATTTAAGAGGTCAGTGATTATTTGGTCAGACTTCCAAAGAATGGACTCACCATACAATGCAAAAGAAAAGCTCGGCTATATCCTTTGGTACAGAAGTGATGCCTTTTGGAAAAAGAAAGACAGAATTGATAGTTTTGCTGTCAATAGCTTACTCTTTTACAATAGTTGTGCTTTAGGAGGGATGTGGAGTAGACATATACACAAAGTGTCTTTGCAGCTGAAGCATTGAAACACAAGACGCACCAGCAACTGAACTCAAGAACACCGAGAGATCTCATTAATCACATTACAAACAAATGCTTAGATATACTCCCAACAGTTCCTGAAATAAATAAGGATTATATTATGCCTTTGAGACTTTTATGTAGTAATTGATGGTTTGATATTTCCGATATAGTGATATAAAATCACATGGGTTTAGTAATGATTAAAATGGTAAATATATACTCCTGGGAATATGACGTATGGTATACTATTAAGGATTCTGGACTCAAAATAGGGGAGATAAGGTAAACTTGGCCTTAGAATATGGCAAAGGTGATTATGAAGCTTGATTTCAGTAATGCCAAGATTGTTTGTACATTTCAGAATTTTGAAGTCCATTAGCCTTTACGCGAGACTTATGGCCAAAACCCTATATTAAATGCATTAAATGTATGTTATGTGTATCAGAATTTTGTGACAAACACAAAAGCATATAATGTAGCGATATGTATCATTTCACAAATTCTTCAGATTGACAATAGATTAGATACTGTACAGCATCGGTCATCCTAATTTCCACCCTTTGCAATAGAATCACGAATACAATCAGTATTATTCTCTGACAACAGGAAAAATAAAATGGAATCATGATGTACATCAACTGTGCCAATTCCGAAGTGATAATATGTGGACAGGTGTTTTGTCACTTTTATTCAGAAGGAAGATGATAAAGAATGTGTGATATTCATATTTTCCTAATGTAATGTTAAGAAGGTTTGAAATCAGTCAATTTTGTAATACAACCAGCATTACATGGTAATTTTATACTTGTGCTGTGAAGCATATTCAGTTACAAAGCCAAGGCATTGCATTACACTATGGCAGTATGTGCAACCTTTTTTAAGGAACGATTAATTATAGACCATTATTCTATAGTTACAACGTTTGCCCATATTTATTCATTTTTTAAACCACTTAAAAAAGGGTAAACGAAGCTTAATTTTTGAGATCCTACCTCATGGCTGTCATTGACTTTAAGAGAGGATGGTGGACAGAACTTTCAGAATTTTAAAGAAAAAAACACTGCAGTGTGAATCCTTTCTGTTAACGTAATGTAACTTTGTAAACTTTGTTACTTTCACAATTTGTAATATTCATGATACAGTGTTTGGGTCTGATCCTTTGTTATTTTCACAATTTGTAATATTTATAATACAGTGTTAGGGTCTGATCCTTTGTTACTTTCACAATTTGTAATATTCATAATACAGTGTGTTTGGGTCTGATCCCGATGTCTAAACCAAACCAGTTCTTGTAGAAACTTACTCTAAGCAATGTTTTTAGGGACAGCAGTTACTGTGATATTATGCACAAACTTTCACTAGGAAAAAAATGCTCCTGAACAACATCTTCATATAGTCTGTGAACTGTCCCAGACATCCATGAGGTCAAGAGGTCAAGGTCACATTTATTCGTTTCTTTTCAGATAATTTTAATCAATTTTTTTCTTTGAAAACAGTAATATAGAATAGTTATTATTGCCAGTTTTTATCCCTTCTTTATCGTAGTGCACAACATTAACATAAAGGTATAGTATTACGGCTACAGCGCTTATAAATCATACATTGTCTAGAAGGAGGGACCCACCATGTTTTTGACAGTTTTTAAAATCAGTAACTGTGTAAATGATAAAACCAGAAAAAGAAGGAAATTAACCATAACTCATGCAATAAGTACTACAAATTCTGAGTCGTTCATCTTGGATGCACGTACCGCCATACTGTAATGCCATGAAGTATTTGAGGTTTGTGATTGGGTAATGAAGTCAAAAAGGCTGTGTTAATCTGTAATGAAAACACAAACTTGTCCCATTCATGGTCTTCTCTAATATATACTGTATTGCACTGACAGTCTGTTTGTTACCTTTTAACACTTTTTGATGTCTAGGATCCTTATTAATGTAGGACTCCCCAGTACAACTTTGTGTTTTCTTTACCGAAGATATGTATTGTAATGGTTTTAAGTAAGCATGGGAATGGTGTACTAGAAATGAGGCTGCCGAGTCAACATCTTTCTTCACTTCTGCACTCGTAACAAAGGTCATTTGAACTAAGCTGGTCTAATCATTTTATAGATTTCTTTGTTCAATATAGTATATTCTACTCAGAAAAACTTTGTTTAGGATAAAGGGAATGTAATTGTAAAATAATACGTTTTAGTTCTGGCTGGGTTTGATTAAAATTACAAAGTTGTGTATGTATGTGTATATATATATATATATATATATATATATATATATATATATATAAATATATATATAATATATATATTATATACATAATATATATATAATATATACATATATATATATATATATATATATATATATATATATATATATATATATATAAATATATAAACATATGTGTGTATATACATATATATATATATATATATATATATATATATATATATATATATATATATATTATATATATATATATATATATATATATATATATATACAGTATATATATGTATATATATATATATATATATATATATATATATATATATATATATATATATATATATATATATATATATATATATATATATATATATATATATATATTTGTATGTATGTAACTGGAATGTATGGCATATATAATGCCGATATTTTAATTCAAAGAACATATTGTATAAAGACATGAGTCTATCATGTGTGCTTATTTGTGTGCGGGCGCACGCACACAGGCATGCACACAGTAAAGCATTCAAGTAAACCAGTGGAAAATGCTGAGTTTAGGCAGATGACCTTTGTGAGCATCTTGATGTGATCTTGCTGTAGCAGTATACTGACAATCAGTTACTTTGTAAGTTTCTATATGCATATAATACAATCATGGTCCCGTGATATTAAAATTGTAGAGATAATTTGTGAGAGAACGGCAATTTCTAGTGTGTAACTTATTAGATCTAGATTAAGATGGTACGTCAGACGTACATTTGAATGTGATATTATAGTGTGATTTGTTCTATTGATCTGAAATTGTGATACTTTTCTTAAGGAATCATCGGTTATTAGCGAATTAAATTTTTGTACTGTTGCAATTAAAAGGCCAAGGAGACAACTGTTTTCTTCTCTTCAAGCCAGACTCTGCAGAACGGACCAGTAGTCATTCTGGTTGTAGAATAACGGAAAAGACTGATGATAACCATGAGTATATTAGCAGTTTAAAAAAGAGAAGCTTAACACGAATTAAGTTTCAGACTTTATGAAATAAAAGTTACAGTCATGTTGAACCCATACATATGTACTGTACATCCTATGGAGTAAAGGTTCATATAATATATGAAGACATAACGACAATGTTGCGTTAATCTGTGATGGTGGTATGAAATTAACAGATTTTCTCCACTGCACAGCACCTCAGAGGTTGCTTGGACTTGGACTGCAGCGTTGCTTGCCTTAGCAACCGAGAATCTACATCACAATGTTATGCTATAAAACTGAATAGGTAACCTCTGCCTAGCAAATGCTGTACGCAAACCAACAAAATGCATCCATCCAGCTCTTCCTCTCTAGAACAGTATTTTAAGCTGCATCCTTTTCTCTGTCATTCATGATTCACTCCGCAGTGTATTATAATTTTATTTTATATGTCATAATAATAATTTTTCCCTTGGGCATAAGACTCGGCCAGTGAGATGGATGGCCGAAGGTTCACAAAGACTCATCTTGTTGGGGATGAAATATATGTTACCATATATTAGCTATTTTGAGTCTTTATAAAAGATTATTGTGGCCCAAGATCAGTTAGGCCCCTCTAAGGATGTACAGTATATTTGAATCTTTTCCATCATATACGAAAAAATACAGGTACCTCAGTAATCAAAGTTCCCCTTTTTCAACTTCCTGAGTTTCCACATTCTCATTCGTACAGAAATTTTAACCTTGACATTGTCGAAAGGGAAATTAGTGTGAAACAAAGTAATGTAATAATGAAGTAATGAAATCAGATGAAATACAAACATAGGAAATGTCTCTTAGGCAAAGCAATGCAGAGGTAAATATGGTCCATCTGCTAAACGACACTAAAAGAATTTCTAGTATTGCTTCAGCAGAAAAAGTCATGAGAGCTGTTCTGTCTGCAGGCTCAATGTAAGCAGTTCATTATCTGTTGTAGACTTTGTTGCAAATTTGAAGTAATTTGTGCAGTTTCGAATTTTTCAAAGTCTTAGTAAAATAAAGGAACATTGCTGAGATGCAAAATAAAACGGAAATTACACTTATCCTAGACACTGCAACTTTGTACCGAAGACAGATATTTGACCACACATCCCAAAATCCCAGTAATTTCAAATTACCTCAAGGTACACCTACGCAATGATATAACACATTGTCTTGTGTGTACTTAATAGACTGTGTTGGTTTCATCCCCAGTGTATTACCAGAATTACCAAACTTGTGTAAACCGAATTTTTTAGGTCGTTAGTGTGTTACTTTTACTTGGTGAAACATAAGTGATCCTTCCAAAATAATTGCTGTTTTAGTGTTCTGTAAAAGAAAACTATTGAGATGGATATTTGTCTGTCCGTCCGCACTTTTTCTGTCCGCCCTCATATCTTAAAAACTACTGAGGCTAGAGAGCTGCAAACTGGTATGTTGATCATCCACCCCACAATTATCAAATATACTGAATTGCAGCCCTCAAGCCTCAGTATTTTTTATTTTATTTAAGGTTAACGATACCCATGATGGTGCGTCTGGCACCGCTATAGGTGCCAACAACACAGGTCACCACCGGGCCGTGGCTGAAAATTTCATGGGCCGCAGCTGAGGGTTTCATTCAGCATTATATGCTGTACAGAAAACTCGATTGCGTCGAAGAAACTTCGGCTCATTTATTACTTGTTTTATTTTTTCAGTCTTCAATATATTCCTATGTCATATATAGCCAATTTTATTTGGAATTTAAATTTTCTTGAAAGTAGCATGGATTATTCTTCTTGTCAACCTGATCGCTTGACCCAGTGGTCTGGTTAGACTACGTAATAACACTGACTTGCGTATATATGACTTTAATTAATTTTTAATGTGACATGTGGCAAAGTGTTAGAATTTCAGTATCATTCAATTGAATTTTAGAATCGCTGGAGAAATTCCGATAACAATGCACTCATATTTTTGGGGTGAATCATTTAAAAAAATACTTCATACTCAGGTTTTAGTAATTTCTGATTTAAGCAGTTTGCATAATAATTATGATAATTATAGAACCATTAGAGAGAAGGAGCTGTAATTCTTGTCAGCTAGAATTCAATTCCAGGTACATTTAACCGAAAGTTTAACTGCAATTCATTTAGTTTGTTTCTTTGGTTTGTTAGAAGTGAGAGTTATTTCTTTGAGTGGCGGTTGGTCACTACAGTGACACAGATTATGCTTTGGAACTTTCATTCCCCATCAAGGTCCTACTTTGTTCCCAATTTCGAAGCCCTTTTTTTCTAAATTGTTTCCATCTTCCAAGTCTATAGAAACGGAAGAATTTGAGCAACAACAATTTAATCTGCATAAAGAATATATAATGACAATTGACAAACTTTTGGTCATTTCAAATATAGATTAATGGTACTCAGAAATGAACCAGCGTTTTTTTCTTAATTTATTCTTCTAAAAATACCATTTTTAATCATTATTTTTTCCAAAGTCGTAGGAAGGAAGAGGAATTTCCATAAACGTCCACTCCCTGGGATTGAAGCACAGCGACCAAAAAATTTACAAGTACTCTAATCCATTTAGCTGGGTTTGTATATTATATACAAATATGTATGTTTATATATATTAGATATATATATATAATATATATATCATATGTATATATGTATATTTATATATATACAGTATCTATATATAGTTTATATACAGTCAATCCCCGATATTTGCGGGTGATGTGCACCACTACCCCCCGCGAATAGCTCAAATCCACAAATACTTAAAACCCCTTTAAAAATACTTATAACTGAAACAGCAAAAAACCCTCTAAAAATGCTTATGACTGAATATTTTAAAAGTTTTTTATAACAAAAATTACATTTAGTCACGAAAATGATATGAAAATACAGTAATTTGTGAATAGGCGAATTTTCCACGAATAATGTGTATATACAGTATATAATATATGTTCCACAGACAAATCTGCAAATAGGTGAAGCCACGAATCCAGAACCGCGAATAGGCGGGGGTCCACTGTATTATAATTTTTTCTTTCTTTTTTAGTGTGGGGTGGGGGGAGTGTCTCCTGTTATGCAATAGTGATTAAATTTCGTTCTCCCCTTCGTGGAAGGAAGGGGATTATCTACTGAAGCCATGGGCATTGCAGAAAGTTATATGTGTAGTAATACCGTAATCAGCTTTTGAAAAATGTACAAATAATTTCCATCGTTTTCCACTTACAGTGATGCAGGTACACATTCTGAGATTTTCTTTCAAAAGAAAAACTTAAATAACATCGAATATTCATGAAGTATTATTGATGAGAATATTACACCATCGAAATCTAATTTTTCAAAAACTTCTGGAACCAAGGAGTTTCATACATGTTTCTGTTGATGCCAGGTGTCTAGTTAAACTTCTTCATATTGAAATATCTTGTTTTTTTCCTATTTTTATGATCACATTAGTGGAAAATTTTTAACTCCATTCTCATGTAAGAAGATTTGGGAAATACAATTTTTAACTAATAACACACCAGTTATTATTGTTTCAGTGTTACTATAATAAACATTACGTTTCTATCTTCTTAAGAAACCCCACGAAAAAATTTTGGGAATTAATTAGCCCAGTTTCTGTGTACATTTTCTGTCTGCGTTGTAATAACTCTGAAATAATTGAACTGTTAGTCAAATGGAAATTATCTGACTTAGGAGCAATAAAGTTCAACTTGAATCATATTGACAAGAAATTTAAATTCGAAGGAAAATCTTTTTTCCTGGTCTTTTGCATAGTATATGAGGAACTTTCATTTGCCCCCCATATATCCTCTGTGTCCTTCAAAGTTTGATGCGCTATCTCCACAATTTGTGAAGTTACACTACATCACAATTCTAAAAAGAAGAATAGTCATGGCTCTGACCTAATTTTTTAGGTCTCTTACTTAGCATGTCTGAAAATGGGGTCAAATGTTCATTCAGCTAATGTCTTCATTACGGCTAAATGTCTTATAGGCAAATCTACTCTCATTTAAAAGTATCGTTGACCCCTTAGGCCTAGGGACAAACGCTGAAGCGTTTTGTGCATTTCTGTCAAGGCCGAGGCCCACAGACCCAAAATGTAATTTTTCTGCTATAGAAAAGGTTAAGTGGGAGAAATTATGAGAGAGAGAGAGAGAGAGATTATTGATAAAGGATGAAAATGAATAATTATAAATGAGAGAGAGAGAGAGGAAATTATTCATAAAGATGAAAATGAATAATTATAAATGAGAGAGGGAATTATTGATAAAGGCTAAAAATGAATCATCGTAAATGAGAGAGAGAGAGAATAGATTATTGATAAAGGATGAAAATGAATAATTATAAATGGGAGAGATAGAGAGAGAGAGAGAAGATTATTGATAAAGGATGAAAATGAATAATTATAAATGAGAGAGAGAGAGGGATGAAAATGAATAATTATAAATGAGAGAGAGAGAGAGGAAATTATTCATAAAGGATGAAAATGAATAATTATGAATGAGAGAGGGAATTATTGATAAAGGCTAAAAATGAATCATTGTAAATAAGAGAGAGAGTAGATTATTGATAAAGGATGAAAATGAATAATTATAAATGAGAGAGATAGAGAGAGAGAGAGAGAAGATTATTGATAAAGGATGAAAATGAACAATTATAAATGAGAGAGAGAGAGAGAAGATTATTGATAAAGGATGAAAATGAATAATTATAAATGAGAGAGAGAGAGAGAGGGGGGGAAATTATTCATAAAGGATGAAAATGAATAATTATAAATGAGAGAGGGAATTATTGATAAAGGCTAAAAATTAATAACTGTAAATGAGAGAGAGAGAGAATAGACTATCGATAAAGGATGAGAGAGAGAGAGGGATTATTGATAAAGGATGAAAATAAATAATTATAAATGAGAGAGAGAGAGACGGAAATATGAATTAGGAACAGTTCAATACTTGTCACTCCAATGGCAGGATAAACAAATGGAGAAAGAGCAGGAAGCAGAACTAGAAGCAGCAGTAATAAAAGAATTTATCAAAAGCAAGAACCTTCTTTTGCATCTAGGACTCCTTATGCTGCAGAGAACTTGTATTTGGATATATACCATGGCTAATGTTTGAGGCGGATCAATCTATTATTTCATGGCATAAAACTTGACGTTTAACTATAAATTAAAGTAACATGTGTCAGAATTATTGATGGCCAAACTTATTTCCTAGCCAAACGAACGATTCCCACACAATATATGTGGTAACATTAACTCCACGTTGGAACCGTAGCTGAATATTTTAGTGCTGGTGTACAGTGCTGAAGCTTTGAAAAACATTTTCCCAAGAAAGTCACTGGTGACCTCAGATCTAATCTAGCAGTTGGTTACATCTTATTTTGTTTGAAATTAATTCACTAAAAGTAGCGCAACATTATTCAAAAGTGCTCTTGACTTAGGGTCATATTCGAGCAAGTAATTGCTAAATTTAAAGGATTACCTATAATTCACAAAGAAAAAATAGAACTTGAGTCTGATAAATATATGAAAATAGCAGACTGACCCTGTCAGGAGAGCCATTTGTGTACATATAAATAAAAATGTATGAAAGTATGCATGGTCTTACCAGAAATACAAAACCTTAAATCCAAACATTTTTGGTGCCTTTAAGAAGCCGTAGGCGACCAGTACTTCCATGTTCTTACCTTGGATAAATGTAGACATGTTTTCCAGTAATCAGTTTGCCTTTAAGGTGTATATGTATCTAACATAAAAACCCAGTTCATTGTAAATGCAATTTTGTCTGCCTTATTTTCAGTGGTTTACAGCCTTTGGGTGTCATGCATCCTTTTCTAAACTTTGTCCACTCGGTGTTGCCCTGAACTTATACTTTAGTACTTGTTAGTTTTCTGTAAAGGAAAACTATTGAAATGGCTTTGTCGATCTATCTGCACTTTTTCTGTCCATCCTCAGATCTTAAAAACTAGTGAGGTTAGAGGGCTGCAAATTGGTATGTTGATCATCCACCCTTCAATCATCAAACTTACCAAATTACAGCCCTCAAGCCTCAGTAGTTTTTATTTCATTTAAAGTTAAAGTTAAAGTTAGCCATGATCATGCGTCTTGCAGCGCCGAGTCCTATTCAGGAGGCGTCGCCGACACACCTTCACTTGACCGCATCTCGGGAGCCATTGAGCGCTGCCCGGTCATGGCTGAGAGTTTCATACTGCATCAAATCGAGAGTTTCATACAACATTATAAGCTGTACAGAAAACTCGATTGCACCAAAGAAACTTCGGTGCATTTTCTACTCATTTTGTGTTGGAATTCGGCTGTGAGGTAGTAGAGGACGTACAGTTCATTGAGTGAATAATTAATACAACAATTAACCTTCAGCGGAGTATAAATATATCTCAGAAGTGCCTGTCTTCTCATGATGTAATCTTTGACTTCTGAACGACACACCCACTCCAGTGAGAAGAGAGTATATGCCGAGGGGTATATACTCATTTATACTGGAATATAAAATTGCGAATAGAAATGTAACAAACCTACATACTATATAGTTCTCAATGTGCTAGAAGAGCACAGTGGACATAGGGATTTAATTTTACCATATTTAGGACTTTTGCCATTTATCCACTCAGTTACAGATACCATGTTCTAAAGTTAGAGCCGTTTACAATAATGGGAAACAGTTGTGATGTGAAGTTAATGACAGCTATTATCTCTGATTCTGCTAGTGTTATAAACAGAAGAATAAACAAGTCATGGACAGGTTGTAGCTTTAGACTCCATTCTAACATTGTGCAAGTCAATTGAAGATATTTTCTGTACTATACAAACTGATATATGTACGTGTAAGCACTGTGATTGTACATTTTTCTTTGTACCAAATGAGAAGTACAGTGTTCTTTTGGGGTGCCAGATACAGAAATCCATAAGAATACAATAATTGTTTGTTTGCAGTCACGAGTCACATAAATGTGTTCAAGTATGAATACACAATATTTTATCTTTTGCATACATTGCAAACAAATTAACACATCATTTTCTTAGCTAATATTTTAGCCTGAAGATTGCTAATTACTAATACAGTGGTTGTTAGATTGAAAAAAGCAAAATGCACCAAAAAAATATTTCAGTTCTTACAAGAAGAATTCATCATTGCCTGAATCAAATTGCATATCAGTCAAATGCAAGATAATTGAAATGAAAGTTGTGCCTCATACATTCAGAATTATAAAGCAATTTATGTGACATTGTCTCGTGATACGGGTGAGGTTAGTTGCCGATAATTTCCCCAGTTTCTTGTACAAATTAAAACCCTCATATTTTACAAAGTACGCACCCCAGCCTATTGATACACCACATTGTAGACCACCTTGCATTACACGAAAGTAACCATCAAACAGGTTACATCAAACAGGTTATATGGCAGTGAGTTAGGTGGTGTGAGTCAGCTGACCAGTTTAGGGGAGCCATTTCTCTCGAACTGATTGCTGTCTGCCAATAAGGAATGTATACTGGATGATGCATTGGAGAGGAGGACCTAAATGGCCTGATGGTCTAACTGGTATTAAATAATTTTGGTGATTTTCCTTTCGGTGAATGTATATTTTTACTACCCTGTAAAATCAACTTCAAAGTTCTATGTGCTTCACTCTATAAATATTAGGTGATTTGGTGTCCTTAATTTTAACTTTGTAAGTATACAGCGTTACTTTGTCTGTTGATTTGCATTTCATTTGTGTTTATACAGCCTTCTCCAAAATATGGTAGCACAAATGCTTCCACACAGTGAAATCAATTCTCAAATATAATGAATGCCCAAGAATTTCTAGTATGTGATAAGAGCATTTAAAAAGCTCCCTCAGTCCTACCATATGCACATAACTGTTCCTTAAATTTTGCAGAACTGTTCTTATAATGGCAGTTCCTGCTAAGCGCGAGAAGTGAGTAGAAGTATGAACAGTGAATTTTGTGGAGCAAAGCAAACAATAATGATAAGGTTTCTCATCATTTTATATACATGAAAATGTAGCTGAATAAAATCTTGCAAGTATGTGGGATAGAGCTACGGTTTTTGTTTTGAAATAGTTAAAACACCTTCAGCTTCAGGGAATCTCTTCCTCTGTAACATTTCTTTTCAGTGAGAATTTTGCATTTATTAGTGATTTGCACACATTTACTCAAACGTTTTCATTTTTGTGCAATGGCAGTTTGTTTCTTTACCATTTATATAAAAGTCAACAATTTTCCTTGTATGTTGCTTTATCTTTTGAAGATTTAGTGTGCTTAGTTTTCAGTAAAGACACACCATCCTGCAGTCTGTGATGTTTAGAGCTTCTTTTCATGTTAACTTTACTGTATCTAGTTATTACTAATATTCTTTTTTACTTCATAGCATTCTCAGTGGACCATTGCATATTACAAGTAAACCTACAATGTATGATCTTATATACCAATGTAGAAAGTTTTTATGCTGTCATTTCAGTTGATGCCACTTCTTTTTCAGGAAGCGGTGGTCCAGAGGAAATAGATCGTCCCATGCCTTGTGAAGAAGTACGTCATGATATAAGGTATGATTTACCACCAGATCCTAGGATAGAACATCGTCAGGATCCACCTCTTGATCTTCGAGGAGACACAAGAGGTGATCAGAGAGTTGATATCCGCAGTGACATACGAGTGGTTGAGGTGAGAGGTGGGGGGGAAAGGACAGGTACATCTCCACCATTACCTCCAAGTTCATTACCACATTCTTGTCAGCTTTGTGGAAAATTGATTTCTTGTCGTCGGAATTTGTGGAAGCACATGGAACGAGTCCACTTCAATAATCCCGCCGTCCGCTGCTCGCTGTGCGCTAAGATGTTTAAGAATAAGTATGCTCTTAAGGATCATCAGCGTATTTACCATGGTGGCCTGAGTGAGCCACCACCACCTCCAACACACTCTGCCTCTATTCTATCATGTATCCTCCAAGATCCAAGGCACCAGCAGCCTCCACAGCCCCATGACCCCCGAGGCCCACCTCCTTTAGAGATGCCGCAACCTGGACTCCTGCCGAGGGATTCCCATATGCGTCATCCCATGGATTCACCTCATACGCAACCTCTATCCCGTCGACATCATGAGGAAGATGAATATGCGGGAGCCCCAGCTTACCCAAGCATGGGTATGGGCCCAATTATACCACAGTCACTAGCTCCAACCTTAGTGGGAAGTCCATCTTCACTGAGTAGGTCACGCCCTGATTGGCCAACACAGGATGATCCCTTGTCCTTAGTAAACCGTGCCCTGCTTTCTGAGCTACATCATTTGGTAACTAAGGCTGACTAAGCGTCAAGCTTGTGGTCGTGCTGTTCGCTAGTCTGCCCTGCACCAGACACCTTGCGGTGGTGCTCGGCCTCATTACTCCCTCAACCAGTAGGGTACACCTCGCCTGGCCGTAAGCTCCCTACCGTTGGTGCTGGTGACCACCCATGCCCATACAACGACCACACTTACACCGCCCATCACTCTGGTAACCTTGCTTGACATCTTTTGTCCTTGGTAGCCAGTCGTGTTTACTGTAGCCAGCCTATATATCCTTAAATTGTGCCGAGGTGGGCCCAGGGGGTTGCCGCATCTCACCCATGATAGCTTTAACCTCCGATGGAGGAGGCATGCTGTTACCAAACAGGCGCCACCGTGTCCCTACCTGGTGCCTGTTCAACACGGCAGTTTAGTCGTTACCACAATAGTCTCTCCAGTTGTGTGTTCAGCTCGCACCCGCAGCTACCCTATATGTAAGCAGCCTAGAAATATGGACGCACACGCTTCCCTAACTCACTGACTCAACCAGAGGTCCATAGTGATAGTCCCCAAGGTTATGACATCTGCTGGTGGAGTTGGAGACATTGAAATCTGCTTCGGATTTTTCATTCCAGCAGTCTGTAAACCTGTGATTGTGATACGAGTGACATTTTCAAGGTGTTGGGATAAAATTTGTATAATGCATTGAAATTTGTTATCTCAAACAAATGCCCAAAGTAACATATTGGCTGTGATAGAATTATTATTGGTTATTGTATGGATGTGATGGAAATCCTATTAACACACTTTTTTGAAGATTCTGAATCAGTAATCAATGTGTCCTACACATGACTGCCTGAGTCAAGCCTTAACTCAGTGGTCCATAGAAGCAGTAAAAGTGGCTCTCCTAACGTATACTGTATTCATTAATGCTTTTTTAACTTTCTATACTAACTAATCTGTATTGGTTTGTAAAAAAAAAAAAATCCAAGTTGTGCACAAATTCCATTGAAAATTTTCTTACTTGTTTCACTCTTTTTTTTTTACAGCAGTTATTATTTATCACTTTTTTATAGTAATCAGTTGACTGTTAACCAAAGTTTATATTTCTATCTACAGAGTAAACTTCTCTACAAGAAAATGAATCACATCAGCTACAATTAAATTTCGTAAGTTATTATGTAAGTTTTACAGCATTTCGTATTAAGTAATTGATTCATCTTAAACCTATGAGCACGACTTACAGCTCTGATTGTTTTCCAACCAAGATAAATGTGTTTCAGCTTCAGAATATTGTGGATGTTGTTTCAAAGCAGTTTGCATTTTTTATTATGTACATAAAGCAATGAAGATACCATGTTAGTGTGTTTTGTAGAATCTGAGTTAACAGTCCATGGTACTGAATTATCAATTAGTTCTATTTGATGATGAAGAAAGCTTCTTCATACTTGAGAAATCTCAAGGCTGGAAAATTTATAAAAAACTTAATTAGTTTTCTACTTCTGTTCTGAAAAGTAATAGGTTTTTGGTTTATCTAAAAATGTGATAAAGTTCATAATACTTGAGTATATTTTATTACAAAATAGTGGATATCATATTAATAATTTAGGAAATTTAGGAATGTACTTGACATAATTCAGTTGCTCTTAGAAGTTTTCACCATGTGAAGTAAATAATTATTGATTTATAGGAAATATAGGCCTCACCCTTCTTAGGGAACCTGTGATAAATTTACAAACACTCGTTATGAACCAATACACGGCTTTTAAATCCTTTACTGAAGCTAATACTTGAATTCCCTGACCTTAGGAGGGTCACAGAGGTGTGTGTGTGTGGTGTATATCTATGGACTGGTGGGAGGCAGGCAGCCGCGTTATACTCTCTACATTTGTGATGGCTGTGTCTCCGTTTCTGTGATGTATTGAAGTGTGCTGTTGTAACGGTTATGCAGAGCTCTTTATATTTTTGATACTGTAGAGTATTTTGCGCAAGGTTCCTAGGTATAAATGATAATTTACGTAAACTGGAATGTAAGTGCAATCATGCATTATTTAGTAATAGGCAAAGGAGTGAATTAGTCAGATTTAAGGTACTGTATGCGTTTCTGATGGTGATAACCACTTGGTCATGATGGAAAGGTACCTTATATAAAACTGGCTTTGTTTGAATTTGTTAATGAAGCATTGCTTGCCAGTCTATGGTGTAGTGCTTATCAGTACCAACAGTTTGCACTTAGATTCTTTGTTGAGATGCAAGTTGCGACGTCCAGAGCAATATGGTTGAGGAAGAGAATGATACACATTTTTTTATTCAAAATAATTCAAGATAGCATTAAATAAAGCGCTTTTCTAGCCCTAGAACATTGGTGATGTCCCCTTAATTGCAGTTTTAGAATGAGGCAAAATTTTTCATTAATGGCTGTGGAAAGGATAGTTCATTAAGAGTGGAAAAGATAAATCAGTGTTATTCTCTATTTTACTATTTATGAGGGTCAATTGGTGATATCCTATATTTTAATATTTATGGTATGTGATACAGTGATGGAGCTTTAATATTGTATATTTTCTAACTGAAACTTGATTGGGATAATCATCAGATTGTGTCTTAGAATATATTTGAGTTTGTTTAACTGTACATATTAATGATAAGGATGAGCACACGAAAACGAGTAAAGCAGGTGAAGATGAAGATATAAGTAGGACCAGGTCTTTCATATAAGGTGTCTTGTGAGTTTTATAAATGTGTATTGATTGAGGATGCCTGGTGAGTCTTAGAGAGACCCCGCTGGGAAATGGCTCCACCCATTATCCCTCCTCCTTGTGCCAGTTGGGCCGTTATTCCCAGCCTGCACACAGCAGGAGTGTAAGGTTGTGTGTTTTAACTGACCTAGGTTATGCTGATTAGGTACAGTGTGTAACCGGCACTTACGTTTAGTATCATGCTCTCTACATCCTGGAATGTGTTGCCAGAGGTTGTTCCCTAAGGTCCCGAGCGGTTCGCCACTTGTGTTTCAGCAACTGAGTAGGCCCACTTCGTGTCTGAAACTCTGTGTAGCAAGTATAATATCTGGAAGAAATGGGATTTGATCAGACTGAATGAATACAGTAATGATATATCATACAAGTCGTCTGCCACTGATGTTTTTAAATAGCTTAGATAGATATGGAAGCTATTCATAACCCCAATCTCTGAAATATTGTTTGCCTTAATTCTTTTTACTAATAAAAAAAAAATATCAGTTGCCCACTAATTTGTTGTTGATACTTTATACAGACTAATGTGGCATTTCCTCAGATTTGAAACTGCAAATATTCCTTGAAAGAAGCTGAAAATTTTACACTAGCAAATTCGTGCCAAAAATTTAGTATTAGGATTTTCTACTTTGGTTTATGCTTATGGGTCTTACATAGTTGCTAAGGCATATCTGGTGACCCTGTGGGTACCTGTGGGTTAGTATCTTGGACCTTTCATCATAATGCTTGTAAAAACAAAAGTGCCTATATTTTTAAGCATTAAAACAAATATTAACAGACACTATAGTTGTAAATAGAAAATTTCTAACTTCAGAGTCATAAGGAAAACTACATCTCTATTAACCTAAGTTTATAAGATTGTATTTATTGCTTTTTTCTCACTATTCTGTTACTTGAAATTTCTAAAGGTACTAATATCTTATTTAATTGTATTTGATAAATCTATCTCATAGAAAGAACTCTTGATGAGCAAATTCGTGGAGGTTTGATTGGCTTATGAAGCTGTCTGATGTCTTGAGTTTGTGAGAAATTCAGTGGAAATCATTTTGACTTATTGAAAAATTCACCTTCATTGATAATGATTTTCTTTTGTTCTGCATCAACCTGTGTCAGCTAATATTTGTGCCAGGAGTCTAGATCCTTGCATTTTGATTGTAAGCAGCATTAGTGAGACTTTAATGTTTTTAAGAAGCATTACCAAGATTGGATCCACCAGAGATGCTAGACATCAGGCTGTGTAAGGCCTCGTTAACGTAAAGTGCTTTTTTTTTTTTTTTTTTTGGCGTGGGATGAGTGAGTGTGTGTGTGTGTTCTCATCTTTGACCATGATATTCATGTTGCCATGGAGATAAGGGGAGATAAGGTTGTATATATACCAGAAGATGATATAGTAATTAATGTCCATTCTAATATTTCTGTTACTGTGGTGAATTTTAATGGAAGACTCAGTTTCAACCTTGTAACGCGCTGACATTTTATTAGTGCGATTTTTCAAGCAGAGTCTTCATTAGAATGATCTACTTACTGATTAAAAAATGTGAAGGAAATGTCTGTATAAAAGAAAACGGTATTATACATTTTCCTCTGTGAATTTATTGTTGAACTCGTAAAGAATTGTTTTTAGACAGATGTTATATGTCATTGATCAATACTGACCTAGATATGAATGGTTGTATATTCTCACTGAGACCTGCTTATTCTTCTGGTGAGTATGAAGATGTTTTCTGATGGCACATGTGTCCATGTTATTTTTCTACACCTGATTATATACTGTATGTTAACTTTTGGATGAGTCGATGGCCTCGTGTTGACCAAATGTCCCTCTTCAGAGATTGTGTGTTTGTGTGTCCTCCATCTTCCTCTGGGGGTATGTACATACATCAGTGATGCCATTGATATTTATAAGAAATTTGTGTTCATCTAAAATCTAATTTTTCCTATACAAAATTGTTTAGAGTAGTCCGCTTAGTCCTGTATATGCGTCACGTATGATTGTGGCCATCACTTGTTATTTGGGTGCAAACATAGTTCTGGTACTGGTTAATGGTTTAGAAGTGTGAATATGTGTGCATGTGTCTGTCAGAACAGTTGTTATTACTGCTCTGCCAAAGAGTGACGCACCCCAAGATAACTCACTGCCACGGTTAGAAAGAAAATGTTAAGGAATCATTTTTCGGCAAGCGACTGAACAGATGAACACAGATCAATATTTATCACACTCAGAAATCAATGAAACACATGTATTGAATGTTTAAATAAATGGGTTATATTAACACAGAAAATTCAATGTTTGTGCTCCATTAAAACTATTGGCAAAATTTGTCGTAGTAAAGTAAGGATTATGGCTTTATGTTTACTGGAATGTTTATGTGAAGATTTGATTTCTTGTTGAAAAATAAACATGAAAATACATAAAGCATTGGGATTACTTGATTCACATTTGAGTAGACTGTTCAAACACAAACTAGCTTAATATAAGAATAGTTTAAGACTTTATAGTCCCGTAAGTGTTCCAGCTTTCAGTTCTTTCATCAAATATTTAATGAATTTCGATTTTTGAATTACTGTCGTTCGATTGATGTTCATGTCATGTTCAGTCAGTGACTAGATCATAATATCATTGGTGGCCACTGACTGTTATTGGGGTGCGTGAAGGATTGGTGTTCTTGATATTAAATAGAATGAAAGTATAGTTAGAACCACCTTAACTGCCATGAGTTGCTGTGCACTGTTTCTGCCAAGGAAAACTGGCATGCCCAAAATCACTGACATCCACATCCAAGCTAAGCCATAGTATGTCTCATATCTGCTCTGATTGTTATGCAGGAGTGTAGGCGGCAAGCATATCGAAAGTTATTTGGCGGATAGACTCGAGGTGAAAGAATATGCAGCATGTAAAATGACTAAGTTGCAAGTGCAAAGTGATATAAATAAGCTGTATCCTGAGTGTTTGTAAAGGTGGGATTTTTTAAAAATTTCCAAAGGCTTTCTTTAGAAGAACATGTCAATAGAATTTCTAACACTGCATGATAAACCTTAGTATTGCATATTTTATTCACAGATCATTTTGACTGAACTGCGGTTTAATTGTGTACACATTCAGTATTTAAGGATTTTGCTTTAGATGAGTAAAAAAATTAAAAATACAGTATCTTACTTTATCACTTGTAGTAGTGGTATTCACATAGTAGAAATTATTCTGCTAATTCCTACTTGAATATATATTGTTCACAAGCTTTTAGCATTTTGATGCCTTGTTTATGATGTAAACAGCCTGTTAACACAAATATTATGCATTGTATTTAGTAGTGAGAGATTTAATTTGTATGCAACTTTTTTTTTTATTTTCACTCTTCATTGATGTGTTTTCTGGTAGAAAATAGTGATTGAAATAGAATTGTCATATACAAATGCATTATTCACTGTTCAGTGGTTCTCAAGACTTTTCTAGCTTGCCATAACAAAAAATGGTATTGATGTTTCGTCTGCTGAAGCAGGACGAAAGCAGGTTGCTGCAGTTGGCTGATGTTGGCTTTCTTCTGTCACGATTCACTGCCAGCCTCTCCAGTGTACACCCGAGGCATCTGGGTTCAACCTGAGCTGTGAAATATCTTTCAGTGGTTTTGACGTCTTATTTTGTCATTTTCAAGTTTTCAAGTGTTTTCAGTATATTCCAGATGTCAGCTAATGGATCTGGAGCAGTGATTTTGGAGTAATGCCAGTTGTTAAGTTTAGTTTTACTGTATAGGCTCATACTATATATAAAAAAACTCAATGTGCACTACTGCCAAAGATAGTGAAGCATTGTAGCAACTTGTAATACTCTATTGTAAGCTTGTTTTCGTCCACATTTGACAAAGATGTTCTTTTTTGGTGGTGCTTCTGCCTGTTCTTGTGGCACACATAGATTCCATTGTATGTGCTTTTTCCCATGTGATACCTGAGTGTGGTCCAGCTAAGAAAAAATGTGTAATAGTTAACTTCACCCCTATTCTCTCCTGACACTCAAACGATGCTGGAGGTAAATGTGTGTGACTTTTCTCTGTGGTGATGCCATATGCTCCCGGCAGAGGCACTGCCAATAATTGTTATGAGCCAGCTCTTGTGTAGCCGGAAGAGAGATTTATTTGTCTGAGGATGTATGTGCTGCGTGTCCGTGCACTTGTTGCTCTCTTGTATACTTGTGTTTTTGTTTCTCGTTTGATTTTTTAAAATTGATTAGTTCCATGTTTGTACTAACCTTCGGGATACTCGTGCTAAATGCCAGTATCATATCGCCGCAGCTTTAAATTACTTTATTAATGTTAATATTTACATATTTGTTTGTAGTGAAATAGTCATGATGTAGGTTATACATGAATTGTTTTATTTAGCTTAATATATTAGTAATTTACCATGCCAAAGTAGGTAAGTAAGCTTCTAAGAGATCTGTCGGCGTCTTGGAGTTGGACTAAAGTGAAATGAAAAAAGTTATTTCAGTGGTAGTTTGTTGACTCCCCAATGACCTGACCCTGTGAATTGAAGAATTCATAATGTCTGCTTTAAAAATGTGACCTCATGTATTCAATGAATAATATTGTTGTGAAAATTTTTAAATATAGAATCCAATGATATGAAAATAGTTGTTGATTAAGAGTCATATTTATGCTTACTCTGTGCAAACGAGTTGTTGAAATGTGAGAATCTGGTACCCTTTCCAAACTTAGCTTGTGCGGTGCAGTAGTTGTTTTCTGATGCTCCTCCTGATTTTTCAATATATTTAACAACATGACAGGAACTCTTACCCACTACCATGAAGGAAGGCGTGATGGTAAAAGCGTGAGGCACTGTAAAAGTATACAGGTGCATTTAAAGCAGAGGTAAGCCATTCCATTCCTTAAAGAATAAATAGTTAGGAAAGCTCTTCATGACAGGTAAGGAAATTATTAAAGTGATATGATATGATCTATAGCCCCTATAGGCAACCAGCTCTTCATCTTTGTTTCTAGTTACGGGCTGTTATTCAGGGATTAATATTCTCATGGTGACTTCTTCTCGAAGTTCTGGCTTGAAAACATTTCATGTTGCGGAAATTAAAGTGTTTTTAAGGGTATTTTTTTTTTTGTCGGGGAGGTGTTAGGTCGAGTTTTGTGGTAGTGCTATTGTTGGTACTGTCAGAAAGTTTGCTTGATGTACTCTACGCCAGTGCTGAGAACATAACATTTACGGTAATCAGTACTCATTTAGCATAAAGTCTAATGTTTGAACTAAGCTGAAAAAAAAAAAATTATTGTTGAACGTGAATGGCAAACATGCATTATTGGTGATAAAAAGGAAAATACAAATGCGGTAGTCTCATGCAGGTAAAGGCCTTAGGAGTTTCTTAGGTTTTTATATCAAGTAATAGCTACTTTAAATTAAATCAAATGTCTGAAAAAAATGACTATAGAATAGTGATGAAAGGTATTTATGCCTATAGGATGAAGTAAATATTTGGCATTTTTAGTAGTTGTCTAGAAGCACAGATAGTATTCTGCGTTAAATTACTATGCACACGCTTTGGTTCTAGATAAGCAATGCTAGACTTTGGTGGTGTAGGATGTTTAAGGGAGGAGGACAGCCCAAGTGAGGAAACGAATGATAGGAAGATCTCATGAAAAAGGGTGAGGTGAGAGAAGGGGTGGGTAGAGATACTAGAGAGCTTAAGTCTTTAACATGAAGATGCAGTTGGATGGCAGTTCTGACTTGATCATCATGAAAAAGAAGGAAGATTATAACGACCGTTTGGGGTCGAACAAAAGCTTAGGAAAAGTTATGGCTGTACATATGTACGAGGAATTGCATGTAACCTCTTTTTGTCTGGGAACTGACATTTCTTTGGAAGAGCGTATCAAATATTCCTGCTGCCACCAGTTTGGTAGTTTTTAGAGGTATTAGTGAATTTATTAGCTTATGGTAAATCTAGTTCAGTTTTGTAAATTCTAGGACAGTTCTGAAGGTAGTGCTAGAACTGAGAGCTTTGGTGACTGTAATAAGCCCAGGATAAGAGGTGATAAGGAATATTAATGAGAGTTTAAATTAAAATGAATACCGTATGCAAACTGGTTATAATGGCCGTTCAGGACAAAATTCAATGCAGGTTATAATTAGTATAATTCATAGTTAACTCATTTCCCTGAAGAAAACAATAACTATGGGCAGGATGGCATATTAGCAGACCTAGTACAATGACAGTACATTGAAAATGCCAGTTTGACTAATGCTATAAAATTTAGAGGATGACTGCTGATCAGTTCGTAAGGGTAATAAGCAAGGGATTTTGAGCTACGTAGGTTTGCATAAGCGAAGTCTATAGCTGACCTCATTAAATGTATAATTATGACACCTGTAAACCAAAAACACAATAGTATGATGCAGTAGATGAAGGTTGGGAGGGAATGATATTGTCAGTATATATTTTTATCTTTGTTTTTGGTATGCTTGGACCTTTGTCAAAATTTTAACTAGCACATCCTTGATATTACGACAGCTGAAGGGACTACAAAAGAGCAAGCAAATCTGAATTCATTTTATTTTAGCGAATTTGATGTCGTTTAAGTAAATACCATTGCGGGTGTTGTTGCATGGAAAGGTCGCAGAAAATCATTTATACCCTTTTACAGCCTTATCTGCAAAGTAAAAGAAGCCTAGCAAAACAAGACGTCAAAAGAAATGTATTAATTAAAGTAATAAAACTGTATTTTGTTAGGGCAAGAAACTGAGGGAATTGCGTTCATGTGAGTACAAGTTTCAAAAAAAAAAAAAAAAATAGGTGGCGCTTCTGTAAAGATACGAGTTCCTTTTATTGGTTTCCCTCCAGACATACAAAGTAATAACCCCTCTCTCCTACACTAGAAGAATCTCACTTTTGCGTTGATACACTGTACCTGGACGATCTTTTGGACGGGGACTCACCTTCAGGTATCAAGCGACAGGTTTTTGAGGTAACGCTTCTCTTTCTCCCCTTTGATGGAACTTAGATCCACACCATTCATTTTGATATGTAGCATCGGGGAATGAGAGTTTTGGTAAGGGTACGTAGACCGCACAAGCGGGAATGACTGGCCGTCCACTCCTTCTTTGGTAACTTAAATGTATTCTTCTAAAATTGTGAAACATTCTTTCATAGCTTTTAAGAGCATCAGAATGCAGCTGCTGACTTGCAATTAAGCTTCATCATGGATAAGATAAGACGTGATTTCCAGTACAGTCTGAACCTATTTTGTCTTATGTTTTGTTTTCATTATGCAACATGAATGTATGTTGCTGTTCACTTTGTTACAGGAACTACCTTTGGTTTAATGTGACTTTGTAACAAAATGATGATAATCAAATCATAGGTAAAGTACGAGTAATTGTTAATGATGATGGTTTGTGATGTGACCTGTTGCTTAGGGACTAACTTGGCACTGACATGGTTTAGAACTTGTACAATATAGATGTATTCCAGTTGAAGTTGGATTCTAAACACAACTAACAGGCAATATATTGCTCTATTTTGACTTATATGTACAATGGCAGATGATGAGGATGGCTGTCAATTGCATAAATATTTTTAATGGATTAAGCATAAGCTTGCATGACAGGATAACACTGTCAGTTTTGAGCCTTCAAAACATAGATTCCAAAGATGATAATCTTGTGTGTGTCTTTTATTGCTTTCTTTGTCTCAGACTAGTCATTCGTGTTCACTGTAGAATTCCTTATATTTGATCCACTTGTTATTGTTACTGAATTAGTGACAAACTCATTCTGGTACAGTAGTTCTTCAACCTAAGTTCTTCAACCTATTAGATGCTTCGTGAGTCTGGCCTTTGGTAAATGACGAAATCTGTTAATTCAGAAGGCCCAATATTAAGACCTACTTGTGGACGTTCAGGGTATCCCACACGTAACAGTAATTTCGAATAACTTCTAGCCAAAATTAAATTGTAATTTACACTCACCATTCAGTTTAAGAGAGACTTCCAAAAACGCATAAGTCTGAAATGTTAGTGCAGCAAAAACCATCTTAGTAATCTCGATAAAAAGTTAAGAAGTCATATAAGTTGAGGTGTTACTGTATTGCTTTTTCAGCAAGCAATCTAAGTGAATATTTTTAATATCTGTTTGGATATGTCACATCTAACGGATAGTGCTTCTGTAGCATACCAAAAAAAATTAGACTGTTTGAAATATTTATGCAATCTTCAGTCCTGTTCTGCGATTTAATCTTGTTGTGGATATCAGTTGTTGGAGGAAGATCAGGTCAGTTAATTATATCAAACACTGGATCATGTAATGAGCTTCACCTTTTCCTTGTTTTGTTTATTTTCTTTTTTGAACACTATTTTCATTATTATTGGAAGTTCAAACATTCCAAATGAATCCTAAAGAGTAGAGTAAGTCACCATTTTCAAGGTGTTAATCATGATTGCAGAGCCTGGCATTTATTCTAATATAGAAAATGTGGGCACAATTAGAGGTTACAGATCATACTAATTAATTTTATATTTATTATTGCTCTATTTTTATTATAGAGTTAAAGAATATTTCAAGTGTTCCTGGAGGTGCTTTATAAATTTACCAAAAGTAAAAGGTTAATATAAGATTTTTGCATTTACTGAAAGCAAACAATAAAAAGCAAAAAAATATGAAGGATGTTATCCAACAGCAATGACGATGGCTTGTAAGATGTATAAAAAGTTTTGCTATTGGTTCAGTGTGAATTATGAAATTGATCCAAATATTAATTTTAGTTTTAATACATAATAACGTATATTATTAGCTTTTTCATGTACAGATCGAGTATTTAAAGTGCTGATACCAAGCACTGCTTGCTGGAAAGGTCTTTCTTTCGAGAATTTCTAGCAAGAAGTACCAGTGTCTGGGGCTAATACTTTGTCCACTGACTCCCCAACTCACCCACCAAAGGGTTTATTATAACACTGATACCCTACCTCTCATTTCCAAAGGTTTTACTGATATACCTGTATACTAATAATATTGTAGTAGTTTTCTGCTAACACAAGAAGTCACGTCATTGGCTGGTGATGGTGTACTAAATGATTACACTCAAACTACCCTTAAATCTTGAATTTCTTAGATTGTTACAATGGGAAGAGACGAGGTACAAAGCCTCTCCTTTTAGTCATGAAGCAGGATTATCATTTTTCTTGTTTTCAACGTTTGTCATGTAAAGTTAGTTAGTGGTCATTTCATTTACTTTTCAACAAGATATTTGTCCTTATTTGGCCATTTTAATTGAACTGGTAGTCTCTGTATTGGCCCTCGTTTGATTCCAATTTTATTTCTATTTATTTAGCAATAAACACAGATGGCTTTATGAGTAACTAATGAAAATTGCCAGAATTGTATCCCCCCTTTTGTAGTTTTTGTTTACAGAGTTTGATTAACAGAAGGGTAATTCCTTTGCTGAAGAGTCCTGTCATTGCAGCACATAACATGAATTTGTCTCACTTCAAATCCAAATTCAAAAAGAAAGGTGTTTATGAAGATTCCGTTTGTTAATGGTCTGATCTCAAATGCCTTAATCCAGTAATGCAGAACAGAACAAATGTTTCAGGCAAGTTTTGCAGTTTTTGTGGCTCATGTTATTTGTTGCATAATGTACTTGTGGCAAGAGGAAAAATTTTTTATTCATGTCCTATATAGGGTTTATGTGTTTAGATCACTTGACATTATTAAGCTGTACATCAAAATAATATTATCATCTCATGTGTTGAATATATTCTACACTTTTATTAAATATGATACCAACTCATTTTTTGTAAGTAGGCTGCATTTGTTAGGATTTTATTGAAAGATTCTGCATGTGAATTACCATATATTAACAAATATCATAGCCCTGTCTCTCAGATGTAGTCAGTACCGTATGAATAACTGTACATCCACTTCATAAGGCTGATGATGATGTATAACATCAAAGAGTTAACTACTTCAAAACGTTTCGGAGGACTGTGTTACAAAAGCTGGCTTAGCTTTATTTGTTCGACGATCATAATCGCTTTTTTGGCCCAAATCTTTTAAATAGACAGCTTTCTTTGTAATGTACTGTATGCTGTACTGTTTTCATTAGGAAATTATATCTGTATTGTACCGTATACTCTACGTTTTTATTTGGATATTGTAATTGTAATGTACTTCATACTGTACTATCAATACCCACGTTTGTGCAACTGTTAGTTATATTTGTATTGTACACTGTATTTGTTGGCCTCAATTATATATATTTATAAGGATTTTGGAGTAATGGAACAACAATGGAAGATGATTTCTGAAAGGCTTTCAATGCTTTTACTGTGCAGTATTTGTGGAGTGAACTGTCTTTTCATTTGCACAAGAGGAAGTTACGTCACTCTCAGCTATTAGTTTTCTCGTGAAAAAAAAAACTACTGTAACTGTTATTTTTCTAGATTAATGTTCTCCTTTTTATATTCGCTTAGTCCAGTTTTGATGCAAACTGTCTCGCCACTTCAGGACAATCAGTGGCATTATTATTATTATTATTATTATTATTATTATTATTATTATTATTATTATTATTATTATTATTATTATTATTATTATTATTATTATTATTGTCTTATTTGCAAAAGTACTAGCTAGGGGATTTTTGTAAATGTAAAATGAGCTACCCTACTTGTCTATTCAGGCATCGAAACAGTTTCCATTCTCATTTTATTTTCGTTTTTGCATTTTAGGGAACAATGAATTTCAGATGAGATTTCTGCTATGTACTAAATGTACTTTAGCTTATATGAAACTTAATGTTACTAAATGACATTTACTTTGATTACATAGTTACTAACTGTTCGTTTCACGTTTTTATCACGTTACTGTGTTACATTAGAATACGAAAAGGCATTGAATCTGATCCCTCATTTAAGCTGTGGGATAGAAGGGTAATTTTTGCTCCTGTAAAGGTATGAATAATGAGGAATATTATATAAGGGTAACATTCAGCTGATATAAGGAGTATTGTTTATCAACTCCTGAAGAAACATTTACAGAGCCATTCATGAGAGAGAGATATAGAAAAGTAAGCCGAAGTCTTAAAAGAAAAACGTTATTTGAATAAAATGTCTTTGGATACCCCTGGGTTTTCTGCATAATAATTCATCTGAAAAGAAGTAGATTCCAGATATTTTCGATTTATTATTGAACAAAATAATTAAAAATAGGGTTTCTTAACAGTCTGGAGCCACTAAATAAAATGGATATCCACTCAAAATTTAGTGTTTTAGATTAAGAGAGAAACCAGTAGTGTTATGGCAATTAGTTCGAACGTCAGATAATGGTGCAGGGACTTCTCTTATGTGACCCATTGAACAGTAATATTTTCCTTATGATTCAGCAAGATATGGTTAATGAAGTTTTGCAAAGTCTGAAAGATATACAAGGCTCAGTAATAATATTGCAATGAACATAAAAATAACACAGGTTTCAGCATCTTGATTATCTAATCGTAAACAGTTTAAATGTACATTGTTTTCTTAAGAATATTAATTGGAAATCCAGCATGCAATACGACCATATTTTGAGGTTTTTAAAACAGCATTTCACACTGTTTCAAGGCATGAGTAACGCGAGAGATTGGATGTCTGTGTCAATATGACAGTTACAAGGCTGTGGAAATATATGTAAACGCTTGTAATACCCCTTACAAGCAGATCTTTGCCAGCAGATCTTTGAAAGCTATACGATGGGTAGTGAAGGGTTCTTCCTTTTTTTTTGCAGCACTGCTGTTGTGAATAATATCTCGTCTCCATTCTGTTCTCCTTCATAAAGGGTGCTTATTTTTGCATTATTCATCTTTTGATTTAAGTTACAATTCTTGTAAACGAAATAATTTGGGTTAGAATATTTCTTACTAAAAGAGAAGTTAAGCCTGTAAATTAGAATTTGAATTTTGTGGGTAAAGTATTTTTAAGATACAAATGCATCGGTAATGTGTATTTACTAAAACAACATTGGTGATAGGATAATACTGGAAGATTGCTTTAAAAGTTCACTGATGTTAATAGATATTTGTGCGTTACAATTAAAATTAGATGGTAAGAAAGGAGAAAATCTAATTAGTGTTAGCAGTTTACTTTTAAATTCGGCTCTAAATTTTGCGGTAAAGACATTTTATATGCTTTTCATAATGTTAGATATGCAAATCGACCCACTTGATTTGAAAAAAGGTTACGCTCATCTTTTAAAACTTAGCAAGGATTACTGAACTATATTTTTTTAAAATGGCAGATTCATTCTCTTGTCTATGATTACACAGTATATACTTAAGCTCGCATTGCTAATCAAACCAAAGTATTATTTTCTGTACAAACTAAAAACCTAATGATAAGTATAGTAATAAAAATAAACTTGTGTCCGTGCTTTTTGGATAATTGTAGTTATCTATACTGGTGAAGATCATTCACTGAACCTTTGAAATATGATTTTTTTTTATTCTGAAAGTAATTCCAGAGAAATTTTTGTCAAACAGGGTTTTTTCACATTAGCTTTCGTGTTTTGCTCAAGTTAAAAATTCAAATGGATTATCCTTGGAGGAACAATTACATGCTGCTTGGCTCATGAGGTAGGGTAACAGTGAATGGAAGATATGCGGAGTGTCACTCTCTGGAAAATTCTTTATAATTCTGATATTTTGTGGAGATCTTAACTTCTAAGAAAATAGAATTTCATTTTTTGGGAAACTGATTTACCTTAAAGAGCACCCAGAGCATTTTAAATGCATTTATTGTATAGATTAAACATACTTAAATCGTGTTGAATTTTGTAAAGTTTTCAATGATCTTAATCAATATCCGTTAGATAATTCACACGCTATTTTTTGTGTGACATCCAGATCTGAAAAAAATAATGCATACGAAATTGCAAACAGAAAAGATATACAGCAATGGCAGCAAAACTAAAACTTCCCTTCCAAGTTCTGAATGTCTTGGATGATTTTCCTTTAACTGCAATGTGTTTTCTAGTACATTAGCTTTTGTGCGTAGTTTGACGAAAGATAACTTAATAATGCTTTAGTCTATTACATTATTACATATGACTTGCAAGATTGTGCAACTGGATAGACAGTGTCACCAACTGCAGGTACTTCCTTCCTATTGATATAATTCATACTTAAGATGACGATGTGTTAAAGGTTCGTTATGCTACAACTCGTCCATGTTATCTCACTGTTGGTTCTATTTGTTTTTTTTTTTTTTTTCGTTTTAATCTTCCCCTCAGTTTGAGAACATCCACCAAAGTTAACTTAGTAAAGGTTGATGCTGAAAATAAATAAGTAGCCCTATTAGGCAGGCATTAAGGCTGGCAAGTGATTATCTTAAAAGAGAAGCCTGTCGTTTTGCCTAAGAGTAAAAAACAAAAGGTTAATAATACCACTGTGTGTGCTGGGAAAGGACAGGCCTTACCACGTGTTAGCCGTATCCATCTGTGATTAAAAAGTGATCGTCTGTGTGCGGCAGTTGCGCCTATCACAGTTAAGCTTAGAACTGACTGCCAAGCCAGGAGTCTTTCTTTAGGTAAGGCTGTGGTCGAGGTTTATTAGCTTCAAGGATGGAAAGAGACGGATAATTCCTTTCGAGACTTTCGGAACTGAGACTTTCTATTAGCCTTACCCGTTCTTGAATTCCTAAATGTATTGTGCATGGTCTTTATGTCTGATTGATAACTTCACGCAAGGAGGTACAGTATGACTGCTGGCGCTGCATGCAGGAATCATCAGGTCGTGAAGTTCCATTTGCACGATGAAGTCAAGAAAAAACAATGTCACTGTAACCAGAAGTGAGTTGTCTGTACTCTCTATCCCTGATTCTGATATGACTTATACTTTAGGTATGATAATAGGTGTTTGTATGAGTAAACTACATTACTTGGTCGACCCGAGAAAGAAAAATTGTAATTTTGTGAATATTAGATGGATTATATAATGTTTGCACGACTTTATACAGTGTATTAGGAAAAGCTTCCAATTGGCAGCTTTCATCAGTGTCAATATCAGTATATATAATCCTGTTATTCTGCTAATTATTGAGTGCTGCTCCAGAGCTTTAACAGTTTGCTTTTTTAATATAATAATATAACTGACACTTTTCATAATGTAACAGATGTCCTTTTTTTCACTTTAGTTTGACAACATGTCTATATTTGGTAAAAGTACAGTAATATGCTTTACTGAACATGTTTGTTGATATATGGAAATTACAGAGATTGATTCATAATAGTGATCCTTCTAAATGTTTTGCTTTCGTTGAGTTTTTTACTCAAACTCTTATCAAGAAAAACTTCAACTGAGTTTATTCTTGTATATATTTATGTGTATATATGTATATGTGTGTGGGCGTGTAACCAGTTATTTTACCTCTATCAGAAGTGCGAATTTTTCCCAAAGAACTGACAAAATTTTGTGAACAATGTCTAGTAAATTTTATTCCACGTTTTTGGGAAATGTCTTTCACAGTTATCTGAATTACTTGGCTAGAGAAAATACTGTGACTAGTAACTATTGGATAATAACTAAAAAAAGAAAAATACTTAAACACTTCCTTCAGTTGTCATTGGCGTGCACAGTACTGCACTTGATTAGTGTCAGAGGTGAAATGACTGTGTATGTGCAAAGAATATACATGCAAGCATGTGTGTATATACATATATAGATGCTCATATATTTATATACATTCAGATCGATATAGAAATGTGTCAGCTCTTTGGTAATTATTGTCTAGAGATATTAAATCCTTTAATGCAGGTATTCCAAACAATGTTTATGTAAAATATGAAATATGATTTTGGCTGTATTCATAGAAGTTATTCATAAAGCTGAAATTCATTATGAAAAGAAATTAGATTATGGTAGTCAGAGTGACTGCTTTTCGGACGTAATGGAGAGAAGCTAATGTGGTAGATGTAACATAGTTGGCTGACAGCAATGTCATTGCTGCTGACGTCTTCATGTCGTCAGGGTATTACACTAGTTGGCTGACATCGTCATAGCCCCTGATGCCCCTAAATGTAGTCAGGGTAACTAAGTCTTTATACGAAACAATAAAGGAGGAATATATTTCAAAAAATATACGTTTGATTTTCCTTTGCCTTTAATTTAATTTATGACTGTAAGGAATGTTTCCTATAGCTTTTTTTATATATAAATTTTGTCAGAGGCACATGTCTGAACCTCTACTCGAGGCTTTTCAGATGAAAGGCAGTTCCATAAAATTTTTTTTCAAAAGATTCCACGTCTTGTTTAATTTTCAAATTTTCGATGATGAAACATTCCACTCTACAGGACAAGAACATATAATGACTGTGATAGACTTCATTCTCGTAAAGATTGACCAGAAAACTTATAGGTTTGCCGAGAGGAAGAAAGATTTTTCATCTCCGCAGTTTGATTGTACTGCCAAACCAATCTGAAAGTCATGCCGTCCAAATTCTACTAATTGAACAAAATTGATTGTGATTTTGGCAAATATGTAGACATATCTGCAACAAAACGAAACATCCTTGTAAAATGCGAAGATAAGCAAAGGTAAAATCTATAGACCAAGTGCTTCAACAAGCTAATCTGGTATATCCAAAAGTCCGCTCCGTAGGGGGGTAGTGCATTCGGCGCACCTCATGCGGTGCACTGTAGGCATTACTTAAGGTTCTTTGCAGCGTCCCTTCGGCCCCTAGCTGCAACCCCTCTCATTCCTTCTACTGTACCTCCGTTCATATTCTCTTTCTTCCATCTTACTCTCCACCCTCTTCTAACAATTGATACATAGCGCAACTGCGAGGTTTTCCTCCTGTTACACCTTTCACACCTTTTACTGTCAGTTTCCGTTTCAGCACTGAATGACCTCATAGGTCCCAGTGCTTAGCCTTTGGCCTAAATTCTATATTCAGTTCTATATATTCAATCAGTATAAGAATTACCCTCTGACTGGGCATTTAAGAAGTTTGAATCTAGCCATGATGATAGTCTGTTTCCCGTGTATAATTTTTACCGTTTGCTTAAAAGCGTGAAGGTAAAGAAAAGGTAATAATACAGTACTCTAAGGGGGCTATCCCTAATAATAGTTATTAAAACTTTTAGGTTTGCTTCTCTCTCTCTCTCTCTCTCTCTCTCTCTCTCTCTCTCTCTCTCTCTCTCTCTCTCTCTCTCTCTCTCTGAATAGGTTGAATATCTGACCCAAGAGGGCTGAAAATTAATTACTTTGTATAGTGTACTGGACAGAGTACTGAATAAATGCATGCCGACGAAAATTTAAAGCTTCCTACAGTTTTCTTTAAAATGAAGATATTAAACCGCTCATTCGTCGAAAGATTCATATTATGCAGCAATCGCATACCAAAATATTATTTTCTCATTTTCGTTAATCACGTTACCAACAGATGTCGCCTTGCTATTTTTAGTGACGTAATGGCTATTCGAAATGCTGTCTTCTCAAAGACTCCTTGTTTGTTTCTTAGCCAATCAGGAGCTGTTTTTCCTTTCTTCGTTAAAACAGGATCTCTTGATTGGTGGTGAGCTTTTGAAGAAGGGCAACGGTGACTGCAATCTCGCCATTTTGCTTTTCCTGTCCTTCTTTGTGGTATTTGCGTTGGTGTTTAAAAATACATAGGATATACGTTACTTTTTAGTTGAATAAAGGTAAGCGTTCTAAGTATTTCAGGAATTGTAAGTTTAACTCTGCCATGTGTAAAGGCCAGTAGTATGAAATTTGAAGCGCTAATTTGAAGTTCTGTGTTAGCTATACAATGATTTTTTTTTTATAGTATTGGAGACTGCCATTATACTAATTTATTTCTTTGTGCTGATGCTAGCTTACTGGTAAATGATGTTGGGCAGTGATCTTGACAGCTCATTGTCGAATGGGAGAATATGGTAAAAGAGCTTTGAATTTCTGGGCAGTCGTTATGTCTGCAGATTTTTTTTTTTTTTACGTTTAAGGGTTTATCTTCTTGCCCTGACAACATACGTAAATTTAAACAGGTGAATGATATAGGTGACTTGAAATTATGTATTATCCAGTATTCTCCGGGGAATTGTTGGGAAGTTAATGCTAGTGGCTGGCGGTGTTTCCCAAGTGTATGAGGGCTTTGCAGAAATAAGTATACAGAGCAAAAGTTTTCCCCAAATAGCAGGTTGTAGTTTCGTTATTGCACAGAGTAAAATTGAACAGTCTAGAGAATTTATATTTTCTGGTCATAAGATGGACGACGGTTTCCTACGCATAGCAGTTGGTTTCCTGATACCACTTTAGAATGGGAATTATTTCGATAACTTTTTTGTTTTTTCCGATAGTTGAATTGTCTTTCTGCTATGCTGTTGTCGTTTAATTGCTGCTGCAGTTATTGAATTTACTGGGCAGTGGTTCTTGGTATAATACTGAGTGGCTGTAAATGGACAAGCGAGCTTAAGATTGTCTATTCTTAAGCAAATCTGAGGTGTCAAAACACTGAAAAACAACTAAAATGGCGTTAGCATGAATATGCCAAAATCTACAATGGTCTTCCCCGGCCGCGAAAGCTTCCACGCCTTCATCTGTTACGAATAGCGTGAAAATAACATTGACGTTCTTTTAGCAAAGTTTATAAATAACCCTTTTGTATAAAAACGATTTACGTAACCGGAGAGAAATAGGCTTGTTGCATTTTCTTTTGACTAAGGACGATTAAGGGACAGTCTCCAATAACGCTAAATGTTTTTATTATTTCTCTATGGTTTTGTATGAGTAATTTTTCAAGGAGTCCCATTTTTCACACATTTCTAGGCCTAGGTCAACGGAATGTTGTTTACAGTTTGATTTAATTTTTGAAGCTCGTTGAATATCTGGAATGAGCAGAATACTACCAAAATCTGTGTACATATAAAAAATGGTAATTAGCCTACTAACCTCAGCTGTATAGATTTACCTTTTAATATTAATATCACTAGACACAAGTACAGCGTTGATAATAAACGAGTTAAGTGGAGCCAAGGTACTGGAAAAATAACATTAAATACATATCAAGTTGTGACAAAGCGATTTAGGAAGCTATAAACTGTATCTGACAATGAAAAGGGTCTGCCGGATGGCGTAAATGAGGGCAGAAAACAGGCGCTCAAGCCCATATCCTTCACATCCTTCCCTTCTCCAACTGTGGGCCTCTATTCTATAAAAATTAAAAAATCCAGATTCAGAAGCTAGTGAAGGGAACCATTAAATATTCAGCGACTTCCATTGTCTGTAACAACAGACTAAAGGTATTGCTTAATGGCTGAAGTCTGTAGGATTACTGAAGCTTAAAATTATTTTATTTATCGGCTGAATAGAGTAAGGCATTGTTGCAGGCTGAATGTGTTGAGTTCGTTGCAGAGCTGAAATTTACATCCTATATTGCATAGGGCTTAAACTGCAGTGGGAATTTTTATTCTCTGGGAGGACGTTCTGTGCTGTCGTGTAAGGTTGCAATTCAAACGTTTTTGTTTGGGAAATTGAGCATGGGAGTGTTATGCTGTAAGACTGCCACTGTTAGGATATTTTTTTTTAGATTTTGGTTATGATGGTTTCTAATAGTTTTTGGTACTGTTTATCATCACACCGGCCACTTATAGCAGCCTTCTTGGCATTTCTTATATTTCAAAGCCCTCAGTAATTAAAATTTTTAACTTTTGGTTAATTTGTCGAAAAGCTTAAGATTTTGATATTACGTTATAGTGCAAAGAAACCTTTATAATTTTCATTCAATGCTTTAGCAATATAAAGGGAAACTCTTGAATGGATTTTGCAACTTCGATGAAACACTTACTAAAAGGATTGGTAAGTCACCTGTTACTTAGATGTTACGTTGCATGGTGTTTAATGATAATGAGGTGCGAGTCTACCTCATGTTCTTAGCGATTCTTTTTCCTTGATGCTAGATGCTTCTTTATGGTGTTAGCTTCCCCACGGGGCTTGATTGGTTGTGTGAACTATTAGGCAACATCCTTGCAGGTACGGTTTTAGTAGGCTTATCTGGTTACACTCCACAGAGGGTGCCTTGCCTGACCCGTTTAGGTGTCATACACTCGTATGCAGAGACGTTCGAGACTTGGTTCAAACAATCATAAGGCGTATTATATCTGTCAAATCCACATTATCTTCAACAATGAAAATGTATCGTATTTTTCTTGAAATGCTTTGTTTTTAGTCCGCCTCATATCATATGGAAACTTTTGTACGTTCTTAGGCCTAAATATCTGAGGGCTTAAACCCAGATTTCCTTCGAGAATCTGAAACAGCCTGTAGATACTCTGGTGTTGACACAATTCGTTGGCTGTTTGTTCAAAAGCAGTACTCTAGACATCCAGCCTTAATAAACCGACTGCAACCAGTGCAAAGCAAAACAAATGGGTGATACTATCCTGATTTGAATATACCATCGGGTTCTCATTAAAACTTTAGCAGTTTTATGCAGATTGCCTGTAATAATTTGTTTGAATTAGTTTCCAGATAAACGAGTGGTAACGTTCAAGGATGTTAGCTGACAGATGGTGAGACTGTTCGTCTGTTAAGTGCGGAAAATTGTGGCGTACTCGTGAATAGCCGTATCCCTTTAGTATTAATTGTCAATTAAGTCTATGAACTATTAGAAATTTTTTGCAAACTGCAGACTAAACTTCTGTTATTGGTTAGATGGTATAAAGTTAATCAAAATGTAATGTGACAATTTCAGAAAATACTTCATTACACTGCCACTGACCAAATTCTTATTTGAGCGAAATGTGTGTCTGGCTGGAAATATGGGTTTTAGACTGTTTCTGGAGTCATTTTTGTTAATAAGGAAGGTTATATCCAACTAAGGAAATACTTTTAGGAATTCGAGAGATAACTTTGGTGAGAGGAAATCCAGGAACAGAATGGTCACATTCATTTTTTATTTTTTTAAAGTGCCGTGGCAAAGGGGTATCATAAGCATAACACTGCTTAAATTTAGGGTTGCATTAGACACTCCGTGTTGTAACTAATTTACTTTTCATCAGGAACGTGTTAATTCCTTTATTAGAACTCGAAAGACAGTTCTGCCTCCAACATCGATCATATTGGTATGGTAGTTGGGGCTACCAAAATAGCCAAGAAATTCAAATGTATCGTTTAGTGTCACTTGAAAAAAAAAAAAAAAAAAAAAAGGTATGACACCTCTGCTTGATGGAATTTGCGGTCTGTTGATTTCCTAAATGTAAAGTCAACTTATGTCAGGGTTACAACAGCTCTAAACTAAGCAAATGAGGGATGAACATTTTCATATGTACTGTACAGAATTATCTATGTATGAAATTGGGTCGTGATCTAAAAAAAGATCAACGAACCAAATTAAAATGGAGTATCTGGCGTATAGCTGCCAGCACACTACTATCAATACCTGATAGAGGAGAACTATTATAGAGGCTTGGCTTAGTACGGGAAAATTGAAGTTAGTAGGTATTACACACCCATTTTATTCCAAAAAACTTTAAATTGTGACTTCATAAATTTAAAGAGTTGTACAAGTTTTCTACGCAGCAATGCACAATCAAAATGGTTGTAAAGATGTTATTAGGGAGCTCGCTCTCCTGTAAGTCATTGTTTCGGTCAGAAAATTAGGTTTAGCTAATTAGAGCTCATTATCGGCGTTAATATGTTGGTCACTGTTTAATCTGATGACTATGATATATAAAGAAAATGGATTCGCTTCCGTCTTGAGAAATTATCCTAACGCGTCTTTTTTAAGATATTTTGCGAATGCGGGTTCTGCCTCGCTTTTGGCAGAGAATACCCCCGTTAATAAGGTATCTGCATGATCTGCATGGCAAAATTGTTAGTCTAAGTTTAAAGGGTCCTTGAATTAAGTTTAATTTCCGCCTTCAGTATACACAGGAAATGGCTCTCATCAGTGAACAACTTTTCTAGTCCCTTAAAGAAAAATTTTGTCACCTAACTATACCTTTATACAGTTAAGCTATTATCGCTGCCCACCGAAGCCGAACCACCCGTGAGCTGATCACTTTGCTGAATGCAACCATTGTTTTATCCCAGTTTTTTCCTAACTTCCAAACCAAATGTTTCATAGACCAACAAGCTTGACCTCTGAAGAACTCCAGGTCTAAAGTGAAAGCCTGATTTATACTTTCTTGCATTTCGTAATAATTACCCTTAGGTACGTTCCTTCGAAGAAATGACTGGCACACTCTTGTAGTGAAAAAGTTAAATTTGGTTGGCAAATTAAGGAACGTTAACGTCAAAGTGAAAATGTCCAACATTTACTTGATTGGTCTTGCCTTTTAATGCACACTTTTGGCCCTTAAAGTTTGAACGTAAATTTTTATTGACTTTTCAATGTTTAACAACATTTTGGAGGTATTTGACTAATTATTAAAATATATAAAAGCCAGCAACAAAAATCCTTTTTAGGTGAAATTTTTCGTTTTTATTTATAACTGTCAGAAGATTAAACAGCACAGATGAAATTAGTTTTTCATGCCATACACTTTTACAAGTTTGAGGAACAGGCCAATAATGACTATAATTATGCCACGAGATTTAAAGCTGTGAGATTCAAAGTTTATGCAAAGCAATTGATTATTGGATGACACTAGTTGAAAAGTTTACCACAAATATTGTAGATATAGCCCTGCATCTGTGGTTCAGAAAACATTACGGTGAGCTTTTTGTCACATACGAACAAGGCTCTCAAGTTGGCCACCTTAAAATTAAAATCCAGATTTTTACTCGTAAACTGCCGTTAGCAAATAGAAGCATTCAGTTTCCAGAAGCTAAACGAATGGTTGACAGGAATCTGTTGAAGTAAGGATAATCAAATTCTACTGCAAAGAAATTTAAACGTTTTGTATTGAAAAGCAGTCAAATGTATTCTTAGATTTAGGGGAGGTAGTTATGGTATAGTGCAGAAAAGTAATGTAAATAACATCTTTTAGAAATTTGTTGGAAAATCTGTAAAAATTATTCATCGTTACTTTGATTTTGGAATTAGAAGGTAGCTCGTGAACTAGAGTATGCTAAATGTTAGTCAGTGAAAAATTTTTTCATGACACCCTGATAGTAAACTTCATTGCACATTGTTTAATGGTACTGTAACTTCATTCTTCATGACCTTAAATTCAAAATTCAAGAAGGTAAGATATTGTTCTCAATAAAGACTATTCATTGCCTCGTTTAATTAACGCTTATACGTTTATGTGAAAACAATTCTGTCAACCCATGTAATTTACAAGGTGCTGAGTTGTAAACCGAGCCAGTCTTTGAATCTTGGAACTCGGAGGGCAGTTCATTCATTACATAGCCTATAGGAAGGAACTTGGGTACAATAAGGGAGAGCAATATACATTCTCGACCAGTCAAGGGAAAATTTAAATAGTTTTGTTTAATGATGGCAGATTTACTTCGATGTTGAATTTATGAATATTAGGGTGATGGACCTTAACCTTTTGAAAATCAGTAAGGGCATTTCATTTTTGAACTTTGTTTGTTTATTTTTTAATACCTTAAAATATAAAAATTACTTTACATGAATGATTTTTCCTAGATGGAAACTTTATGCCACGTGTCCTTTTCACTGGAATTTGAGTTTTTAATTTGAATTTTTTTCCAGGACTTGAATGGGTCTTCAGGATATCGAAATCTGATTATTTTTCAGAGGTCATCGTGAAGAGAAATCCCAGCTTGACAGACTTCTGAAATAATGCAAACTACCATGAATTTTTAAACTACTGTGGAGTAACAGAAGTCTCGTCCTCAAATGTCACGTTCACATTAATAGATTTATCATGGTTTTCAATGAACTGAATGGCAAAAAGTTAAAATTATTTTTTAACTCTAGTGGTTAATTCAATGATTTACAAACTATGTTGAGTTTCGCTTGTTAATTATTTTAACAGGACGTTGCTCGGTATTTTTAAGAGCTTTTGAAAAACCTGTTTTCCCTGACTTTATCAATATTTTACAGATGTATACAGATTGAATGGCCAAAACACTGTATTTTTATGTGAAAGTAATATGTTCGAACTGGCTTAATCTTATTCACTCAGTAGTTTAATTTTTCATCTTCTCAACCGGGTTTGCAACTAGAAAGGTTTGTAATAACCGCCTCCCCCGCCGCCCAACCCCTCAACCCCGTGCACACGACCTCGATGCGTCGTAACCTGTTTAACAAATGTAATGTTAGCCGCCATTTAACACAACTGGCACCTAGTTTCAGAGTTTTGGTCCTGAATCAAAAACCGAAGTAACCCCCCTCTCCCCAAAAATTTTTTTGGCGGGTTGGAGTGTAGGAATGTATGGTTGTAACACTAGTCACCCAACTAAATTAGTATTGAAGAAAATAACTTGACAAATGCGTGTTTATGCCCTAAATATAACAATAATTATTTGATATATTTGAGGTTAATATGTTTGCTGATTGTCACAAAAGGCGGTGATAGGGTGTTGTCACTGGCAACATGAAATTAGTTTTCTCCTAGCACATTACGACCGTGTTCGTTGGAATCGGTTGCCAAACCACGTAATAAGGTCTTTTGCATATGTGGATCTATAGTAGGTGAGGATATAGTGCATTGGTTACATCTACGGGGTCAGATTTTATGAATATAAAGTAAGACAAACAGATTGAAGTGCTTTAGTTAACACTCGATAACAAAACCTCTTTTGATAGACAATGATGAATTTGAATATTTGTGAACTATTTTTTTATCATGACCAGGACAGTTTCTACTCCAAACTGGCTTTATTGCATTTTGCTCTAAGTAAGTCTGTGGTAAAATTGGTAGAATGCCAGGATTCGTAAATGTATATTCCCCTTAATTATAAAAATTGCCTTTTCATGCACTACCTTTCTTGCAAGAGTTTAATTTGAGTCTGTTGTTAAAAAATCTGTTAGAGCCCATTAGAAATTCGGTGACTGTATATGAATATTTAAAAAAAAAAAAACATTCACTGAAGCCTGAATACAGTGAGGTATATGAAAAACATTCATTTTGACCAAATGGTGATTTTTTTCTAATTAGTCAGGCAGAGGAAATGGAATCGCGGTGTTTCTCCAAGGTTAGTCTCAGAGCAATGGGAAGATTTATACTGTCTTCAGAGGAGTAGCAGTGTTCGTCTGTTTTTCCTGTTAGTAGTTTGTCAATGAAGACTGCATTCATAACTGAACACATAAGTGGATGAACACCATTGTAGTAGTTTTCTTAAATAAAAGTGGTAGTTCCAGAAAAAAACTCGACTGAATTCAGACTTGAACCGCTTTACTGTGTAAAGAAGGGCAGCCAGGCACCCTGATCTGTTATAGGGTGAAAGCTTATACTGCCTGCTAAGCTTTGCTACTGGTTGTCAGTTTTCTTAGCCAATATGTTAAAAAGAATCTCCTGTTTTCTCCGCTAGGTTATACTTTGTGCAGGCACCAACACAAAGTAGACCTTTTAGAGATAATTTTTATATCCAGCACACTTGGTTTTTCTGTGTAATCAAAATCTAGTGTGATTTTGCCTCCAAATCAAACTTTGCCCTAAATCATTGTGTTATCAGTCTGAAATGGTCAGTGGTCTCGTTTGGTCTTCTTGCGTTAATCTCAACGCAGCTAACCATAGGCCATTTTAATACCACGTTGTAAATCCTGTGAACAACTGTGACACTATTGTAGTAACAGCAGAAGGATTGCTCTAACTAGGTAAGTTTACTACGCTAGCAATTTTGATTACAGTATATTAGTCAAAAAGGGTTGTAACTGCCTGGATCACTTGGTAGCTGAAAGGGTATCCTGTACATACCCCAAGGTCAAAAAACTTTTGCAGTTTTCACTGGTCTTGCATCCAGGTAGGGAAGTATAGCCCAGGCCTTTAAGTTTCACTTAGATTTCCTAAGACTTGATGCAAGATATGCAAGATATGTTTGCACCTGACCCTTAAGCTTTTATTGCTAGTTTGATGGTAGTTTTTTTTGTCATTTTACTGAGCTTTCTGGAGTGTGCACTTCTGGGGATAATGTTGGAAGGTTATGACTGGGCATAACCCATGAATCTCATGTCACTTGAATTCTGTGAAATCGGCCCTCTCACGACTAGAGTATGTTTTAGTTGTGCAGTTGTCAATACTAATTTTTTGGTCTGTCTTTTTTCAGTTCTTAAATAATTGACTGCTTAAATTCTGGTTTAGGTATGTTTTGCTAATTACTTTCAATCTGAAATAAAGCAAGCAAAGTAGGAAGTTAATCTTGCAAAAGCAAATTGCTATAGGATCTTGAACATTGGATATGGAAACAGGGAGTTACGTCTCAAGCAACAGATCTGTGTTAAATTCTTTTATTGAACCAGTAAAGGACGTACAAATATACCTCCTTTCGTGCCGCTGGTGTACTTTTGACTCTTAAACCATCTTAAGATTTCAGTAATCAGTAATGTTTATTATATTCTTTTCTGACAATTTCCATCTTATGTTTGGATGTAATTATCAATATTCCAGGCTATGCCTTGATGAGCATTATCGTTGGAACCCTGAAAGTTTACTCTTACCTGAAGAAGGCTTCTATATCCTGCACCCTGGCTTGGCTTGACTAAGAGTATAGGGTTTAAATCTTGTAGGGGTAATCTTTACATTAGTAATGGTGATCTACCCTGTATATCTGCATTTTAAACTAGGCTCTACAAAGGGCCCGAAATCTGTCAGATGTAAGATATAAAAGAATAAAAGATTTCATGGAGCATTGACGAGTACCTGAAGGTAGGGGGTTTTACGATCCATAAAGTATTTTTTTTTTATAAAGGGTTTTATTTGGAGTCTGTTTTCACAATAAAGCTATCTACAGTAAGGTCAACACTCTGGAAATTAATAAACTTTAGAAATGTAAAATCCTAGGTATGTGTTACAAAAGGCCTTCAAAACAATTTTCCAGAAAAATATCTCGCCCAGGTCTTGTGTAAATGAGGAAACTGGCTGGATCCCTGCTCATTCGATGCATTGCTGTCCGTGAGCCTTTTAAAATCTTTCCTATAATAAACTGCTGACAGTAAAATAATGAATATTAAACAGTAAACCCATCGTTGGATGCAACATTAGTGTCAAAAAGTGCCTCTATGCAGAGAATGTAGGTGAACATTTGAACATTCTTGAGCATATTCAAATTTTACAACAAAACAGCACTGTCATATTTATAAAACTTCAATGTTGACAGCCAGAATTTTCACTTTCGGTTTATGAATCGAATAAAATTCATTTTGGTTAATCATATATGGGTAAAATGGCAGTTTATAAAATTTTATAAACAAATCTTTTGGGCCGCTCTCGTTTACTGTAAAATTTAAAATTCTCTTTCCTGGCTTTTATAGAGATTTACAACGTCTCGTGTGAAATTTTGAGCACACATTTCGGGCACTCTTATGCTCTGGAATGTAATTTTGGCGAGTTATATTTGCCCTTGATGTATACCGCACTTTATCACTGATTAAAACTGATCATATTATATTGTAATTATGAAATTTTTTCAACAGTTTTCATAAGTTTTATTTCATTACAGACCTTTAGCAAATTACGAGACTGGTAATTCTTACATCTTAAATTATAAGACTACAGGGCACAGCACAATTTTTGTGAGAGGCCAGAATTACGAATATTTAGAGAAGGGAAACTAGAAACCACTTAGTTTCAGCATGCAACACTGGGTAAGTTGTTTAGCATGTAGCGCTTGTTAAGGTAAGGCGAAATTGTTATTAGCTAAAAAAAAAAATAAATAAAAAATGCAAGCATGGTGAAGGGAGAGTTTCATATTGGAATCTAATGTTTACTATGAACTTTTAATAATTGCAGTTGTGTGGTGTGAAGTGTTTTGTTATAACGTTCGTTGGAAGTAGGGTATGCAGTAGAAATTTTCAGTAAAGACAATCGATAGACTCTACATTTTGCTCAGGGTAGAAGCGAAGAAAGCAAGAACCAAGGAAGATCAAAGTGAATGAAGAATAGGCAAGAAAAATGAGATCAAGATTAACGATGGAATCGTGAGGCAGTACATAAGATGAAAAGATGGTGGTTTACATAAACCAGCGAAGGAAAATAATGAATGGGGTTCGTATAATAGTAGCAAGAAAAGTGATGTGTAGCAGCAAAAACATGTGTGAATTTAGTCTGTAAGATTACATGTAAATGTCCTAAGTAATATTAATAATTTCATATTCTCAGTGCTTCATGAAAAGAAACCAAATACTGTACTGCATTTAGTAAACATTAAAATTTCGGAGTTTGGAGGAGGACCAGCAGTTAAGTAAATTTTATAAAAACTGGTGAATAATTTTTAGTCTTAATTCATTGTCTAATCTCCCCCGTGCTCTGAAATTGCTTTAGTCTTGGTGAATAAAAATAGTATTTAAAAAGTAACTTTCCGGGTGACAGCTCAGACTTGCTTACTTTTAACCCTCATCATGGGAACGAATTACTACTAGCCTCTTTCTTCTTTGTAAAACTAACAGCAATTAGGAGAGAAGGGACTTTGGGCAACCCCTTTTTTGAGTTTATATTTGATAAGGGCTTATGTGAAAGGTTTTTCCTCTCTATGAAGCCCATTGTATCATATAATTAGGTTGAATTTCTATTTAGGTGGGCGGACGAGAAGTAATCCACCCAACTACTGTGAGGTCATATGGATTTATTTGTACAAAGAGTTCAAGAATAAAATACCAAAAGCTACTGATGGCAGAAACGAAGTAAACCTCAGCACCCTTAGACACCAAGTCTTCAATAGCAAAATGATTAACTGTATGATCCTGCATACTGGACGAATCTCCTCTTAGTGGCTTAGCATGAGACCAGTTGATGTCATAGCCATAGGGTACAGTGAGTAACTGCCTCGACTGGTAAGAGGCTCACTAAGAGCATGTCCTCTTCCACCTGGAAGAAGCAAACACTAACAAAAAGGCTACCTTCTTGAATAGGAGTAGGGTAGATCCCACTTTAGAAGCTGCATTGAACTTTTAGGGAGCCATTTTTTTCAAGCTGAAAAAGGCGTCTTTAATCTAGCAGTCATTATCTTCTCAATGTTCAAGTTCCTGGAGCACAGCAGCCATTATCTCTTAGTTACTACCAAAGGCACTCCTCACGCCAATCAGCGCACAGGCCACACTTTGATGGAGAGAGCATTGGCGGAGGGGATGAAGGACCTAAAGGAGTGAGCGATAACTGCAACTGCAACTAACAAAAGTCTTTGAGGCTATGCTTAAAAGGCAGTTCCTCCGACCCCGTTGTAAGTCAATGAATTGACATCTGCTTAACATGAAAATCAGTATCGGGGGATATTTGTTAAGAATACTGTGGTTTTATCCTTCACAACTTTTGATTATTCAAGCTGGAAGGAAGGTTAATGAAGTTCTATTCAAGGCTGTATTTCAATTGATCTTAGATTTTCTTGCATAATTTTTCACTTGTGGATGTCGAGTATTTGTCAAACCACGAAATTTACAGGAAGCTTAATTGTAAATGGAGCAACTCATCGCATCTTGGAAATTGGAAGGCAATTCATTCTTAATTCAGGTAAAAGGGACAAGCTTTGAAGTACAGAATAAGATTAGAGAGCAAAATACGTCCTTGAATACCTTCTTGGCTGATTGAGAGAAACCTTCCAAGTGGTTTTGTTTGATTATGGTGAAATTTTTTTAATGTAGAGAATTCTTGAATCTTAGGTTGATGTAAACGTGGTCTAGATCTTGGATGTAAAAACCAATAACGACTTTAAATTCTTTAATTACCTTACAATCTTTGCAGAGTGAATATCCTTTACATAGTAGTTACTGATATTACTTAAATGAAATCATTGTGCAATGTCTTTTAACTGGCCCTCTGATTAGTTAAGTAATTTACTTTGTTTTTCTCCCCAGGGCTGGAAGGAGTTTTCAGGATATCGAACTCGGGTGGTTTTTCACCCCAGGATGACAAAGAAACTTGTAAAGTAATGCAATTCAGTTCGAATTTTCCAATTACCTTGAAGGAACTGAAATCTCGTCCTCAAATGGGAATCTTCAGAAGACACGGAGTGAATGACGAGGGACAGAATTTATTTCCTACTATAATTTACGTTTGTAGTTTAGTGCTATCTATAAGTAGCTAATTTTTTTTTTTGTTAATTTTTCTTAGAGGATGTTGCAATGCAGAGCCGTGCGTAGGGTTTTTGAGAGGGGATCTGAAAAACCGGGTTTTCCAGTGTTAATTGTATAAGTATACATTCTCCAAATAGTTAAGGGATAACTGAGCCGACGAAATTCTGGTCTTTATGTGAAATCCATACTTTGTTTTAATTGGATTTTTACCAACATTTAATCACATTATTCACAAATGGGTTGATAAAACCCTCAACCACTTCCCCCTGCTCTCGACCATGCTGCAGTGTAAGCTGTTTTCATTTAAGTACATGACCACTTTTAGGAATGATATAGAGTTTTGAATTTTTTTGCCCTGAATCCGAAGGATCATACAGGAAATTTTAGGTTTTATTTTTTTGAAGGGGGAACGTCCGTTCTATGCCGAAAGTGAGATTAAGAATTAAACTTGATAAAAATTCTATAATTCTTTAGACTGCATTATCAAAGCTCTGTGCTACGGTGTTTATCACCGGCAGCATGAAATTAGGTTTCTCCTGACATAATAAGACTGACTTAGTACTATTTGCCGCGAGCTGGTAATAAGGTCATTTTCGCATTTCTGATATTAGTAAGTGAGGTTATACTTGAGTTATAATTAGTACTTTCCCGATAGTCTAATTAGCGCTACGTGAGTATCAAATAATAAAAAGTGTAAAAATCAAGTATACCAATCTAAATGAGACGATTAAAACAAAATAACAATGTTGCTGAAGACTAATGAATTTAATTTTTTGTGAACTGTTTTGTCATGAATGGGACAGTTTCCTACCCACACTGGATTTTTTCATTGAGCTGTTCTTTTAGTAACATAGGTTTGTAGTAAGACTGAGGACAGGCCAGTATCTGTAGTTATGTAAATTCCATATTTATTAAAAGAATCCTCTAACATGCAAGTGTGTAATTTGCAAGTCTCTGTGGTTAGGTAATCTGTATTTTGGAGCCCCTTAAAACCTGGTTGACAGTACCTTAGGTTTTCATTAAATTTATTTATTTATTTTTTTTTTTTTGAAGCTTCAAGACAGTGATGTATAAAAAAAACCTAATCCCCAGTGACAAGTGCTGTTTTTTTTTCCAAGAAACAACACAGAGGCAGAGGAAGTGAAATCGCGGTGCTCTTTCAGGATTAATCTCAGAAGAACGGGAAGGCGTGTATGCATACTTCGTCAGGAGAGTAAAGATGCCTCTCGTAATTTTCCTCATGACAGCTTGGCCATGGAGATCGCATTCGTACTTGAAAGATCTGAGCAGTGGATGAAACCCAGTGCAGGAAACAACTTAACGGTGGCAGCTTCAAGAAAAAGCACGGTGGTCCCTCCTACATTAATAATCAACTTCGAACAAATATCTGCACTGGCCAATGCAAGGTAGCGTCGCACCATAAACTGCTTTAGGTTGAGGTTGTTCCAACTAACAAACTTGGCTCATGGTTGCCAATTTTTCTGTCTTGTCTATGCTTAAGGGAATCTCCTGTTTTTTGTCAATTGATTATTGAAATTTCACGCAAGCACTAGTTCAAGATGACCTTTACAGAGATCTCGTTTATGGCTAGCATTCATAAAAGTTTGTGTAGCAAGAACAACCGGTGTGATTTTGTTTCCCAGTCAATCACTGTCGTCTTTGGTTGTCAGCGTGTTACCATTCTGATACCAGGTCATGGTCTCGACCAATTTTCTATCATTAAACCTGTGCAGCTTTCATTTGTTTTGCACTCAGGCAGATATAGAAAGCTCAGGCTTTAGGTTTCACTTAAGGGATTTACTTAGGTTTGATAGAGGATATTTTGTATGTCTGACCTTATAAACCTTCATTACCAGTTTGATAGTTTTTCTGTTTAATCATTTTAATGATCTAACTGAAGTTTACCCTTCTGGGGAAAATGTTGGAAGGTTTACCCTTCTGGGGTTAATGTTGGAAGGTTTACCCTTCTGGGGTTAATGTTGGAAGGTTATTTCTAATAGGTATTCTTTGGCCTGCTCGTTTACCTGTTACTTGAATAACAGTTTAAAATCTGGTGCAGGATATGCTTGCTGATAATTTAATCTGAATAAAAAACTATAGTAGTTACTTTTAGAAGCAATGGCACTAAGTAAAATTAACATTGGCGATGAAAAGTCACAAAGAAAATGTTCTTTACGACTGAGCGGCAGTTGTTTTGTCTGTCTTGTCTAAACAATACATCAACTTGTCAACAATTGCAGGTAGTGTTCAAGAACTTTTTCAACGCAGTAAAGGGTGTGTTAGGTAACTTATTTTTCGTTTGTCATTGGTTTACGTTTACTCTTTGACCATTTAAAGATCTCATTTGATAGTACTGTTTATCATACTTGAAATTCTTTTCCGACAATTTCCATCTTAGGGTTGGATGTAATTACCAAAATCCAGGCTATGGCTAGCCGCAAAACATTCGCTAGAAAGCTAAAAATTATATCAATGTTGTCCCTTAGTACTAAAAAATCTATATTAATGTTGTCCCTTAGTACTAAAAAATCTGGAGTTAACTAATGTTTGAGACATTTCATGTCAAAGTTTACCCTTGATGAACATGTCTATCCATGTCCTGCACCCTGGCTTTAGCTTGACTATGAATAAGAGTAAAATAGTGGTGGTAGTTTTTCTTTATTGGTAATTTAAATCTCCAGTCTATATTAGGCTTAGTTTTCCGCGATGCAATAATCATGAGGGCTCCAAATCTGTCGGGGGTAGGATATCTTGCGATATCATATAGAAGAACCAAAGGTATTTCTTGGGAAGATGATTGGACCAGGACTTGGAGGTACAGTAGTTACTTTTCAGATCCATACACGCAAAGTAAATTTTTTTTTTTTTTTTAGTTTTTGCTTTACCCCTGTTTTCACAGTAGAATTATCTATAGTAAGGTCAGCAGCTTTTGATGTTAAAAATATGCTAACAAATGTGTGAATTTCCAGATTTGCTAAAGTGCAATAAGACTCCTTTAAAAAAATGTAGAAACCTCAGGCTCAACAAAGTTTGAAGCTCAAGCCCAACAGTTTGTCATTCCACAATGAAAGAAGTTTGTGTGAATGTTGAAATTTGCTGGATCCATACTCATTTGGGTACTACAGGAAATTTATACAATTGGTTTTCCTGGGTCTTTAAGATCTTTAATAAATTGGTCACAATGAAGTAATGAATACTAAATAAAAGCAGAATAAACCCATTGTTGGACGCAGCATTCTTCATGCCAGAAATGCCTGTACAGTATACAGAAAATGTAGGTGAATAACATTTAAACATTCATGAGCATATCCAAATTTTATAACGAAGCAGCAAATGTCACGTTTATAAATAATCAGTTGTGACAGCCAGAATTTTCATTTTCGGATAATGGATCTGTCTTAATTCCCAGTTGCTTGAAAGCTTTATGAACAAATCCTTCATACCAGTTCTGTTTAATTTAAAATGTGCTATTTAAAATATGTTCCTGTTTTTTTTTTTAAGATTGATTTATAGCCATTAAAGAATTAAAGTTTTGATTTTGAAAACTCTTAGGTTCCAAAATGCAGTACTTGGTGAGCTACATATGCTCTGGTTGTATACTACTTTTTATCACTGATTAAAGTCAATCTTAATTTCATTGTAGTACATTGTAATTTTGATTTCAACATTACAGCTGACATAAGTTTTATTTCGTTACAGGCCTTTTACAAGTTACGAGATTGGTAATTCTTGACCTTTAAATTGAGACTTCTGGACATGGAAGATTTTGTGAAGCCGGAATTATTTAGAGAAGGGAAACTAAACATCACTTAGTTTTAGCAAGCAACACTTGATAAGGTGTTCAGCGTGCAATACTTGGTAAGATAAGATAAGATGAAATTGTTAATAATGGGTTGCAAAAAACTGCAAATAATGTGATGGAAAATTTTCATGTCTAAATCTTACGATGCTCTCTGGAAAATAAAATATTCTACACATGTGTGGGGAGTGAAGTGTTTTCCACTGAACTGTTTTTGTTTGCAGTAAGGGTATGCAGCAGAAATAATCAGGAAAAAGAAAATCTATATAATACTTACACCACTTACAGGGCAGGAGCAAAGAACACAAAACCAAGATGAACGAAGTGAATGATGGATCGGCGAGTAAATTAAGAGAAATATCAACGATGTAATCTCTCACGTACTGCAAACCAGTAATTAAGGTGAACAGAGGGTAATTATATGAAGCAGCAAAGGAAAATAATAAAGAGAGGCGAGTATAGTAGTAGTAAGGAAAGTGATGTCTGTGTTGTAGCAAAAGATTTCTGTAAGTTATGAAGGGGGTAAAGTGAAACTTAGAATTGATAATTGCAAATGAAATTTAGAAACTAGCATCTTTTGTTGGGTGAAAAAATGGTCGAAATTACATAATTTCCAAAGGTACCGTCAATTTGCGAAGGGGGATGCTAAACGTTAAAACAAAAATGACTTGTCAACGCATTTTTCATGATAATTATCCCGTTAAAGCATTTTTCATTGATAATTACCCCGCTTATCTCTAAGTTCATTTGGTAACAAACTTGAGGATTTTACTTTGTTTCATTTCATTTTATAAAGTTTTAAATAATAACAAATATTTTAATTTTATAAACTAAATATATAAAAATTTGAAGTTTTTAAGGTTTTTATTAAAAACTGTTAAAGCATATTAGCAATATGTCATGGTCTAATTTCCCCGGGCATAATTTGTAATTTTAGTTCTGGAGATAGTTACTTTTTAAAGACCAGTACTTTTCTATGTAATCACTATGGAACTTTCGTGTAAAACATGTAGCAAATAAAGAAGGGACTGCAGGCAGACACTTATGATTAATGAATTTGTGTTAGCTTTGATATGGGTTTGTATGAAAAAAATTAGTTTTAATGTTCCATAAATCCCAGCACTCATATATAGCTTTAATTGCTTTTTATTTTGGTGGCTACAGTGACTCCAGACGGGTCAATTGATACACAAGTTAAAGAAAATGTTCAAAACAATCTCTAGGCTAGATAGGAAGAGTTTTCCTCATTTCTGCTAATAGGGCCGAATGACAAAATGATCAATTGTATGATCCTAAAACGACAGTTCATGTCAAAGCAGGCGCAATTGCTTCCATTTTTCCTGTGCCCTGGTTTAACTTGAGGTATTTAGAGTAAAAGTTAAATATAGCAGTAGTAGTCTTCATTAAAATATTGGTATTTTAAAGTATCAGTATTTTATATCTGCAATTTAAGGAGGCCCTGCGAAAATTCACACTTACGAGATATGGAAACCTTTTGATCATGGCACGAGTCGGGTGAAGAATATCCTGTGATATTAAATAACAGTACCAAAAACTCGGAGAATCTGTGCACTGGACCTAAGGTGGGTGCTTTTCAGTTTTTTATATACTGAGTAAAAGAGATTTTATTTCATTAAATTTTTGGGCATTAAGGAACATTGACGCATTTAGTGCATTTAAAATCTTATTTCTTTTTAACCAATTTCTGGCTATGAAACACTGAACACTAAATTAAAACAGAACAAATCCATCTTTGGATGGAGAATTCATCATGGCGAAAAATTCCATAGTAAAGTAATTTGTAACTAAATAGATGTACTAGTTTAACCTTTGCGTACAGGCGTTGTCATGTGAGTTATTCATCAAATATCCACAGATTAGGCTTTGGAAATACTCAATTTGAAAACCATAGTCTTCATTTTCAGTTTATTAAGCAATCTTGGTTTCCAGTTAGTAATTTATGCCCAAAATGGCAGTGGAAGACATCCTGTGGGCCAGTTCTATTCAAAGTTGATCTTAAATGTGCTAGCTTTTTGGCCTTCCTTAGAGATCGATTTATATCTGTTGTGGAATTTCTGCGCTGTCTTTCAGGATGTAAAATTTGGTAAATTATATCTGCTTTGGTATTTTAAATGTAAAATTTGGTAAATTAAATCTTTGGGTTAAAGTGTGTTTTGGGTTTTTACCACTATTAACCGAAGAAAACGTATCCTATTTCAGTCTTAAGAAATAATACTGCTGTACCTGATAACAGTTAAGTTGTAATTAAAGCATTGGTAAAGAATTATCTTTAACTATTTCATTACAGATCCGTCTCAAGTTACTCGAAATTCTGCAGCTTTGAATTACAAGATAAATGGATATGCACGATGTTCATTAAAACTGACTACAATTAAGAGAAGGAAAACTAATACAACTTCGCTTTAGCATGCAGCACGTAGTAAGGGCAAACAAGACGTAATCGTAGCTTATGAATTTCAGGAAATCCCGAAACATGAATGAATATCAAAATATATTTCAGCAAATATGAGGAAGTGTGAATTTTTATATTAAATCTGTTTTCTTTACTGTACATTGAAATATTTTTGTAATTATACAGTTATTTTGCTCTTCAAATGTTGGAATTTTGTAATAGCATTATGCAATACATATCCTTAATTTTAAAAAACCATCTTTTACAGATAGGAGCAAATAACACATGAGCTGAGGAAGATCATAGAGCTAAGAAACTGTAAAAAATATGAAGTCTAAGAAACTTCGGATTTAAGGAGGAGAACACAAAAAAGTTTACTTGGTGAAGTATTTATTGTTCCGTTTGCAAATTACTTGCTTCTTTTCAAACTACATTTAACATACGTAAAGATTTCATGTCATATGATACAGAAAACTTCATTTTCTGTGCTACATTTTTATGAAAAACCAAATTTGTAGTTTTAAGCCATTTACTTGCTGTATTTATATGAAAAACCAAATTTGTAGTTTTAAGCTGTTCCCTCCAAGTTCTTCCAAACGAATAAATTAATTCTATTGTTTAAAATATTGAAAAAATGCTAATTTACAATTTTTTACTGTCATAATTTAATGGCTTTAGTACATAAAGTTACAAGCAATTACCGAGTGACAACTGGAACATGCAAACCTTTTAACCGATTGAAAGGAAGATTAGTCAGTTTGACTAAAGTAACTAAATTAGATTTTACAAGATATTCTAAGGCAACTAACAATAACAACTTCAATTGCTGTTTAGGTGGGTAGACGAGGTGATAATCCCCAGCTATAGAAGTCGACCGATAAACTATGTGCAGCAAGAGCAGGACCAACAGTTGAAATTGGTTGTGAAACCAAAGCAGCAGCAGTAAAAGAGCTGTTATCTGTAGAGCAGGAACCTCAGCCTTAAAATGTGTAGCTGAAATGGAAAATGCACAAGAGACATTAACAACAAAAAATGGTTTATAAAGTGCCACAGAAGAAGCAATCTCAATATGTGTTTTTGAATAACACTTCAAATAATTCTTAATTTTGGATGAAACCAGTAACAGCGAAAGTTTTATAACATAAGCACTGGCAGAGCAGTTAGGAAGGACTGTAATGACACAAGATCAAATTCCCAAATCACGGGCCAGCTTGCTGGCCTTTAGAGAATCAGCAATTGGAAAAAGACTACGGGAACAGCATGGTTAGTATTAAAACAGCAGTAAAAGCAGCACATATCCCAGAGCCAAAGCAAACAAAAACAGCCTTCTTGTATGCAGGTATAAAATGCTTAGAAACAGAGCAACAGCAATGAAAGAAGGGACATAAAACAGAAACAGCAACCTGAACTGTGCATCCATAAGCAGCAAAGGTAAATAAACACTATAGAACTAACGACTTATAAACAACCGTACAAGAAGTAATCACAGACTTTAATATATTCATGAAGGACAACTGATATTCATGAAGGACAACTGAGATATATAGAGTTAAGATTACCATTCACCTCTTTAAAAGTCAATTATTAATGCCCTCATAGCCTGATCTTTTTACAAGGGCAGTTGTGCAAATTGTGTGTGTCAGTGACAGATTTTTTAACTCTTGCAGAGAGCAAGTATTGATTGGTAACACAGCAGCATGGAGCAGTCAATAGTCCAGTCCTTTGTGCCCTATTGCAACAGGAGCAGCAATAAAGTCCTGGACCATAGGAAGAGTCCTCTGCATGCAGAACAGCAACAGCAGCAAAAAAAGTTATGCAAAGCAGGAATGTGTTTCAGGAATAACAAGAAGCAGTTGCATGCCAGATGTAGAGGCAACCTGAAACCTGCATTTGGAGAAAACACTAACACACAAGTAACTGGAGTGTCATCAGCAATGGAAGGACAGATAATAGAAACCTCTCCTCCTTATTGGAAGGTGTAATAATTTTCACTGGCCTGACTGCCACGGGAAAACAAGACTGTAAGAACAGCAAGATCAACCTTGTGTGAAGAAAGAGCAGTCATAAATAGTTTTGGAACCTGAGTCAGTCAGTTATGGGCAGAGATACAGTTATGTTCTAGAATCACCGCAGAACTAGAAAAGTTTCAGGAAAGCATCATTGAAAACTGTTACATCGGAACAGTAAAGAAGTTTTGAGCAAAGCAGCAACAAAACTAACCATAAGAAAAAACGCAAGTTAACTTTAAAAGTCTTGTTTCAAAAAGGTAGCAACAGAAATTGAGTCTGAAGAAGCTAAAGGAACAGAAAAGTAAACCAGATTGTACCAAAATCAGCAAAGCAGTAAATAAACCAGATTGTACCAAAATTAGCAAATCAGTAAAAAATTCTGAAACCAGGATATTAAAGTCTCGCTTGCAAAAAAGCCGCAGCAGAGAAAATGTTAGTCTGAAGAAGCCAAACAACAGCGTATTTGGGAATTAAATGTATATATCATCGAATGTAATCATGAACAAAAACATTACATACAATAGCCAAAAAAAACACATTCATGAAAGAACTTCAGCTAGCACCACCATCAGGGTGTTATATTCTGAATGATGATTAGCCTGTTTAAGAAAATTAAGCTACAGGGACTTTCCATCTCTACAACAACAAGCGAGCAAATTTTCGCAGATCTGGTTCAGATCTCAAACAAATTACAAAGCAATGACGGGGCTATTTGGAAATCAGAACTGTATCAGATTTTAACATTTACTTCCTCAGGCTTTTGTCTTCATCCAGGCCTAGTGCACCACCATGTGCCAGGTTCCTAGCAAACACTAGGATTATTGTCTGCCAACAAAACCACAATGTCAGGAGCTGTGACGTAAAGGTAGTGAACTATGTCTGGATAAAGGACAAAACATGAGGAAATAAATGTTAAAATCTGAAGCAGTTCTGATTTGCAAATAGCCCTGCCAATGCATTGTAATTTGTTTGAGATCTGAACCAGATCTGTGAAAATTTGCTCTCCGTCTTGTTGCAGAGATGGAAATCCCTGTAGCTCTTCATTTTCTTTTGTTTAGACAAATAGTCTTTCAGAACTTAATATGCAGCTGGGCATACCCCCGTATCCACTGGTTTCGTTTTCACCATCTTCCGTGTTCAACAGCCGTGCTCTTAGCTTGCTGGCAAACATCAGGATAACAGTCAACGTATACCCGAGACTGCAATCATTGGGACCTGAAAAATCATTAGGTTGAATACTATAACGGGTGGTAACTTTATCACTACAGGACTGATGATCTCGTGTTTTCACTAGGGATGAGGATGACTTATATGCATCCCATTCAACCGGATGAAATAAGATCACTTAAAGCTGCTGGCTTTGACTTCCCAGGATAAAAAATTTCTGTCTCAGCATCACATGGCTAGTTGCCCAAGAAGAGGTATTGCTAGTGAAGCATCAGGTGCAGATTGTTATCCTCATCTGAAAAAAATATGAAGGTTGAGAAGGCTTAGCAAAAATTTGCATCAGCATATTATAATAATCAAATACAATACATAACACAAAGGAATCAAAACAGGAACGGCTAGGAACAACAAGAACATACAGTACTCTATTATTATATGAGCAATAATAAAGATTAAAAAGGGAAGTGAGTTAAGTCAGTAACCAAAAGAAAAAAAAAGTTTAATACACAATTTATATACCAACACCAAAAATAATGCAAAACCTAATGCAAAACCTAAAAGCCCATAAGCAAGTGTCTTGTTGGAATATGTCAAATGAAAAAATCTTTGCATTGACAACTTCACAATTAGTCTGGTTTTTAACAGACATGCATTACATTAAACTTGCTTTTTCTATCGTTTGAAGGGGAATTTAAAATTGGCTGAAATGATGAGAATCAGACTAGAGAAAAACCTGTGTAAAAGAAAAGTATAAACTTCTGCTGACAGAGAAGGGGGTTGAGAAAATAATAAAAAGCGAGAGTCAAAAGGATGATCAATTAAGAATTATTTACCATTTGAAAAGGGTGGGAAGATTCTTGGCGCTTGTCACAACCAAACACGTGAAACAATGATGACGAGACTAGCAGTTTCTCAGTTTTATCTTCTTCCTATCTAAATCTGAAAAAGAATATATTTAGTTAACTAAAAAGTACATGTCATAAGCAGGACAAAATACGTGAAAAACCCGGAAGTTCTATACTGCCAAATTTCATTTTAAAAAAGAGAACATCTGTGGAAAATTGCTACATTTTCAATAATGTTGCTTGCTGTGAAATTTGTGATGAAACTGAGCCAACCCTCTACAATTGTAACTTAAAAGGTAAAAACAGCAGGCTTGTAACGTTAAAATGTTTCCTTAAGCAGAGTCCATATCAGACCTGACATTTGACAAAATTTAACAAGTAAAAAAAAAAAAAAAGCTGATCAAGTTTTATTTTTTCAGGTAAAACGAATGTTTAGGCTTTAAAACATATTTAACACCAAATGATTCTATCAGGTAAAACAGGCATTTATGGCGACTTGGTTCATCAGCATAGCTGAACAAGACCTTTTTTTCTGTGGTTTCACATAGGAACACTAAAAATCAAAATATCTCTATCAAATTCCACACTAAATCCTCATTGAGACTGCAAGATTTTCACCAAGAGCAGAATATAAGTAACAGGAATATGATGATAGTCTTAAGAGATAGGTTACTAAAATAGGTTACTGAAAAATTCTTGCAGTGTCCCAAAAGCTCTAAATATAAAAGCATTTAGTACACAATTACCACCCAATCATGTTGGAAAAGAACTGCTTATGAAGAGTACGAAAATGACTTCAGCCAAGGATGCAGCTCAGTTGCACTGTCTGCAGTTCACTGAGACTGTAGGAACAAAGACTTTAACGAAAACGAAAGGGTTTTGCATCTGTGTAGGAACGCTGGAGGTTTCCAAATTAACTGCAGTTTCTTAAAACAATACAATATGGAAAGCATAACTCCATGCCATGCAATATCCATTAACGTAAGTATGATGTGTTTGATGCAAATTAAATGAATACTGACTCCTACAAACAGGACCAAAAACGTAGGAAAATGCACAAAAGTGCATAGATATTCTAGTAATTACAGGCATATAAATAAATATTTACACCAGCACTACCAATCACTAAGGTTACACAAGATCATAAGTATAAATCGTTCAAGGAAGCGTTTGAAACTTATGGGTCTCCATTTTCCTCAGTAAAAATCTGGTTACTACTAACCTTTAGTTCATTGTTTAACCAGCTGTTTCGCGTATCCGTGTCCTCTCCTTAAATGTAAAGTAAAATTTAAATAATCATTTCAAGAGAGGGCATTTTGGCAGTAGTTCTGTCCAGTGATTCAGTTGAAATCTTAACACATCATATAATGACTGACCTGTGGAAAGAAACCAGGATATTTAGTGAATTTCACAAAGGCGACAGCCATCACCACCAGGTATCTACTGTATACTAAAGAAAAAGCTCTTGAAGATGACATAGGACGAATAAGACCAAGCAAAGTACAGTGGTCAACAGCTGTAATTAAGTCACCATTTTTAACACGTTCAACGCTATTCTTTTCCCCTCAAAAAGCAATCAAAACATTTGTTAAAATAATGGTTTGTTAAACAGTCAAAACACCGGCTACAACAATGGTTTGTTAAGCAGTCGAAATCTTTGACAACAATGGTTTGTTAAACAAGCAATCAAAACATTTGCTACAATAATGGTTTGTGGGAATTCAGTTTGAAACTCTCATGAACACAACTTGATCAAATGTCTTTGTAGTAAAGCATGAAAACAGGTTTCAATATTTCCAGAAATATACCTTTGACAGTAAAGCCCCTTCCACACGAGGGTCAAATGCACGGCAGGCAGACACTGTTACCAATTTTGTGGGTGGATGGCGATCACTGTGACCTGGTAACACTGTTTGAAAGCCTGAGAACTACGGGCAAATCCGAGTGCCCGTCGCGTCTTTATCCCTAGTGTGGAAGGGACATTACAACCAGTGAATTACTGATGAAATTGTTCATTACCTAAATATTTTTCCTCAGGGAGGCAACCTAATAAATATACCCAAATTGCATAACAACGACAAATCCAAGTACAGAGTTATGAAAAAAAAAACGAGGGAAGTGTTCGCAACATTATGCTGATGCAACAAAGTTACATGCTGTAACACTAACTGATAATATTTAAGAAGTAGAACAGGTTTATATGTCATGCATTATTAGTCTAGTTAAACGAAGACCCTTTCTCTAGCGCTTTGACATCTAAAAATGGATATTAAAAAATTTTCCATCATTACTAAAGTAGCTTTACAATGCCTCTGATTCACGCACTATACATTCGAGAGCTTGTCAGAATTTCATCTACATCATATAAAATGGGTGACAAGGGCCATTTGGTGCATATCAGCATTGAAACTACTATCCACAAAATGAACAGATTAATAAAATGTTAAATTTTTAACTTTTTTAACTAAGATGTATTGCTTTTGATTTATAAAACTAGGATCAGTAACAGTGCCAGTAATTACGACACCACAAATTTTTTCACTGTAGCCACAAATACTGAAATATAACAAGTAGCCCGCTGCCACCTAAGGATGATGGACAAGAATGGTTTATGGCAAGTATGAAGAGTGCGTCCACCAATCTTGCAGATCATTCACACTACCCGCATTTAACAAAGACTCTGGGGACATAGCAGCTTTAACAAACTAAAATGGCTCGTACCTATGTAGGAACACTGAAGTTCGCAGAACCTTTAAGTTATGAATTTTTTAACACCACCACTTTAGGAGGCATAACGCAAGGTTACACAATATTCAACAGACACAAGAAGTGATGTGCTTGATGCAAGTGAAATAAAAGCTAGCTCTTACAGACTTTGTTCGAAGAAAAGGTTTCAAACTAGTTTACTGGAGTTCGTGAGTGGGGTTGCCGAGTTCCCCTTGACCACGTGTTGTTTGAGAAGTGTTGGCTACAGATCTAAATATCTTAAAAAATCAATGGGAGTTGCCACTCAGAGTCACTTGGATATACCTACAAATCTATTTTTGCAATACTTTAACATTATACACACAAAAAAAAATCCTGTTTTAAATCATTGTAATACTGTATTGCATAAAATGAAAATTATTACTCACCTCAAATGTACACTTACTGCACTGAGAACTCCGATTCAAAATTATCTCCACATGCAAGAAAATGAAGGTTGTAAAGAATTTACTCCATCAGTTTCCTTTCCACTCGAGAATCAGTGGATCAGAGTGATGGGTTATAGAACAAGTTCCTCAACTTAATAAGGAATATATGCAATAATTTTCTGTAAATGCCCATAGCCAGCCAAGCCATCCAAAGAACAGGTATTACAGATACAACTAAGTGCACAATCCTGTCCTCAACAGTAAACACTAGGTGAGAAGACCTAAGCATAATCACTTCAGCATATTAAGCAAATGCACCATGTATATACAAAACTATATAATAACCTACGCTCCAAAGATGTAGCAACAAAATACAAAAGCATCAATACAGTAGAGGCAAAATAAAAAGCTAATAAGTGATTACAAGAACATATATACTTCTAAAAGATATATTGAAAATCAAGAACATACTTCTCACACAAAATTAAATAAGTCAGTTATGGATTGTGAGTTAAGTTTCAATGATAACTATAAAAAAATTATTGGTTAATGCACAAAACTGAACATACATACCAAGCCAGGACAATAAAAAACAGAAAAGCCAACAGTAGTATATTCAATGTACAAAAACTATAAAAATCTGTGCACTAACACAAGAGAAAAGATTAAAGGGTAAAAAAGGATGAAATGATCAATATATGCTTGGCTGAAACTCGTGGCAAGAACTCTTGTAGTAGTCACAACAGAAGAAACATGAAAGAATGAGGCTAGCAGTTTCTTCCCAGCAAAGAGTCAAAGGGCATGCACCAACGGTCTAACCAAAACTTATGTTTAAAAGAAAAACACCCATGTAAATATAAATTGCTAAGAAAGCAACATACTATTCATAAACTGGCCCAACCCTTCACGGAGTTAACCGAGATGCCAAACAAACTGCCACTCCATATTTGATCAACATTCAAGTTCTATGACCAATAAAACAAATATAACACCTGAAGAACTAAGTATGAGCTGATAATCTAAATCTTCAAAATTTCATAATTCCATCAAATCATTCTTTCAGGTAAACCAGATCTGTATGTTATGATTTTCCTCATAACCATTGCTGAAAACTTTTTTTTTTGGAGTTTTCAAATATAAACACTAATAATTAAAGTTTCTCAAGGTTCCTTATGTCCAACATCAAACCCTTAGACCCTGCAAGATTTTCAACAAGAGCAAAAAATAACTGATGCGAATATGACAGCAGTTTCAATAAACTATTATTCAAAATAAAATTACTAAATTAAATAGAATTTCTTCATTTTAAATACACCTAGAGGTTTGATATAACGGTACAGTAATTAGTGAGCACTTTCCACCCAAGGATGATGGAAAAGAATGCTTAAGACAAGTATGAAAATATGGCTTCCACCAATGATGAAGCTCCATGACACGAACTGCATTTAATGCAAGTGTGGAAACAACAGCTTAGGAAACTAAAACGTTTTGCACCTGTTAAGAGCAATGGAGATTTGCAAAACCTTCAGGACTGAAGCTCTTAACATCTCTACTGTTAAAAGCCTGGCTCTAGGCTGCAAAACATCTACAGATGAGTTGTGTTGCAAAAAAAAAAGGGGGGAAACCAGCTACTAATCACCTTATTCAAAGAGAGAGCTTTCAATTTATTTACTACAGATGATGGATGGGCCTCCCAAGTTTCCTTTGCAGTGTGCAAGAAATCATTATACTGGGTGGATGGTTTGATGTAAACTGATTTCAAAACCTTCCACAACACCCACCCAAAGGGGTCAACCAATGAAAGCAGTCGCCCAGTGAATATTCACTTTAATATGCTTTCATCTATTCTCACTATATCTAAATATATAGACAGGAAAAAACATTACTTTCTAACAACTTTTTAGGCAGAGAATATCAAAATGTACCATGAAAAATATCGTAATACTGTGGCTTATAGAAACGAGACTATGACTCACCCAGAATGTACTCTTAATGCCTCGAGAGCTTCAGTTCATCACTGCTATCTCCTCATGAAAGGAAACGAACTTTCAAGGAGCCTGTAACACCAATTTCTTCTTCGGTCGGAGATTTCGTAAAAAAGATGTTTTTTGCTTTTCTGAAAGTACACGTGAATTTAAAATTCATGGATCAGAATAATTTGTTGAAGATGTTAGGTGGCTCAACTCCATAAAAAATACATGCATTCACAGGCTGTAAATTGCCAGCAGAACATAATTTTGACACATACTCGTGAGAGGCCACAAGTTAAATCTTTTCTAGCATACCTCAGCACAGTCGTCTTCTTGTCAGCTTAATCCTTAACTTACTGGAAAATCTTTCCGGCTCAGTCTTGGATCGACCTTCACAGTCCTACCTGTTTCATCAAATGTTTGGTCTGGCCTCCACCCACAAGGCACAGGCTAATTCTGTACCACCAAGAACTGCAGCTCCACTGGTTCTCAAATCGACATCAGAACAGTATTAGGTCAGAAAATCACTAAAAAGCAGAAAATCGAATGTTCTGTATTTGTATCTGATAAGTATTGATTTTCATATATATCTTACAATATTACTCTCATTCAGCCATTACATCCTTACCACCTACTGAAATGTCAATTTACAAAAAAAAAAAAAAATATATGTATTCAGCTTTCGTTCTCAGATGAGAGGGATCTTAAAAGTGATATTAACCAAGTAAAAATGCTCCTTAGCTATTGGCAATTCTTCATTGAAAAATATTCTCTCTACAATAAAATTTGAAGATAAAGTTCATCTATGCTCGCATATACAGATCTAGAACAGGCATGGTTTGCTTGGGAAAATATAATTTTACAAAATTAACACGTTTATTAAGAGCAAGGGGCTAGATGATGATTTAAACTGCAAAGCAAGCCTCCACAGAAATGGTTTGTCATCAAAAATCGTGGGCCAGAGGAAGATAAGAACTACATTGATGCAAAAATAATGGCAGGAGGAAAGAGCAGGTGTAGAATAGATGCAGATGGCTAGGGATAGAATAAAGTTGACGAGTGCCATCATCATGGGGGAAAAGGCACATTTAAGATACAAAACTTGCAAGTCTGAAAACTGTTGCAAAGTGCATAGCTTGTTCATACTAGGATTAAAACCTTTCTGATAAATAGTGTTGGCATCAATAATATTGCAATGAATATAATTTTTACAATTTAACAAAGTACTAAAAGGGCGTAACAGAAGTTTGTTTAGTAAACAACAAAAAGATCCTAGTAAACTGTGAAGAAAAATATTTCAGCCAATTCAGAAAAACAATCTGAAGCAAGTGGAACTAATAAAATGACAGTCTTCAGTCAGCACTGGATTATGTATTTTTTAATTACTATGAATAAAGCTTCTAAGATGAAAGTGATAAAGTACCAGTAAATATCTAGATCCCAGTGCCGTACTGTGTTATCTGTGATTATGATATGAGAATGGTATATTTAGCCATTTAAATTTAGTTTCCTAATTACTCGCAATAGATGCGTGTATACTTGCAGATGATATTGAAAACAGGACCTCCTAAGCTGATTATTCATTTCAAGAGTTTAGCATGAAATCAACCGAATGATCAAGGTCTTGTTTTGTTGGAATTCAGCCTTCTAAATAACTGACTACAATAATCAGTGCTTTGTTCCACAGCCGGTAAGTTTAACAGGTAAATGGTCTGCTCTGAATGAAATCAGCACGCATAGTATACAGAATAAAAACCTGAACTGTTTCAGAAAGCTTCCCTTAGGGACACCATACAAGATGAAAAACTCTATTTAAAACAATTTTTGCAGGTCACTTATAAAATCGAATGAAATATGAAAGATCAGGTATGTAGGATTCAAAAACCTTCATCACTCTAAAACCGATGATTTTGTGTTTTTACCAAAGAGAGGGATTATTTCTAAGCAGGACAACGATATATGAGGAATCAGAAGTGGATGAAGCAGAGGCATCCACAACTTTGACTTCATGAGATTGCATTTATATAAATGTCTTTGCATCAACATAACCTCTTGCCAGCCCGTCCAAAGAACATGATTACGGGTAAAAAAGTGCACAATGCTTTCCTCAACAGTAAATAATGTGAAGAGACCTGAGAAAATTCACGTCAGCACATTCAACAAATGAAACACTTACATAAGAACACATTGAAAGATGTAGCAACAGAGTAGTACACAAGCACCAGTGCGGTAGAGGAGTACAAAACGCTATTAAGTGATTGCAAGGACATATAATGCCAAAAAGATAAATTAAAAATCAAGAACATACACTGCTCAAACAAAATTAGAGTAAAAAAACTAATTATGGGTTGTGAGTTAAGCACCAACAACTATGAAAAATATGCAGTGGTAAATGCACAAAACTTATATAAATAAACCCAAACCAAAACACAAGCCAAAACAATACAAAGCAAAACAGCCCACAGGCTTGTATACAATGTACTTGAACTGGAAAACAACTTAGCACTAACGACCTCTTGCTGTTTTGTTAGTTACCGTTAGATTGACACTTTACGAATATCTAACATGACTTTTCGACTATGTTGAAAAGGGACAACTTGCAGCAGTGAAACGTATGAATGAAAAACTTATTTCAAAAGTATGCCTCCCTCCAATGGTTGACGGAAAAAATGAGAAAAGTAATGAGGGGAAAAAAGCAGGGATAAAATTAATTAAAGCAAGGAAGTTGAGACTCAAAAGGGTGAAACTTATAAAATTTGATATCTATACTTGGCTAAAACTAGGCAGGAAGAATTTGGTTAGCAGTTTCTTCCTACTGAAGTGTCAAAAGTCCTTGCACCAACAGCCACTTGTGGTTAACTTTTTTTTCAGTCTTCGACTTTATTTCTTAACCCGGAAAATAGGAAGCAAACATAAGCTAAAATGTGTACGTATACAGGACAATTGAGACAGAACTCTGTATACACCCCAACTATATCTGAAACTAAACTGTAAAGGACAATAAACCACTCTAGATATTTGTTGTATCTGCAAAAGATTGCAAAACTTTTAAATTTAAGAAAACCACCTCTGTCAATAAAGGAAAAGAAATTGCTAACTAGATATGTAAGACAAAAGACCCAAAACTTACAGTGTTATCCGAGATGCTAAACAAACAGCAGTACAAACTTTCAAAAGCATATGCATATTCTATATTTCAGTAACAATTTTTTTTTTTTTTTTTGCGGTGCACTCCACCAGAGATATGACCTGCAAAACAAAATTCAACATCTGAAGAGCTAAACAAAAAGAGAACTCTTAATTTTCAAAATTCTAAAACAATTTTATCAAATTCCTCTTTCAGGTGCAACAGGCCCAACAGGCTACGAGTTGCTTCATAAGCACTGATGTGATGTACGTACATTTCTTTTTTTCGGGGGTTTTCAGATATAAACATTGATAATTTGACATTTTTTCCTAACATTAGACCCTCATATAGATTGCAAGGAGATTTTCACTAAACTGAAAACAAGTAAAAGGAATATGATGCCAGTTTCAATAAACCAATATTTACAATAAAATTACTAATTTCAGTATCCCCAAAATTTAGCCATACAGTAATCACTAGTCAGGATTTACCACCACGAATGAAGGAAAAGAATTCTCACGAGGACGAAAATAGCTCAATCACACGATCTGCATTTTACTGAACTGTCAGTCCCCCAGCCCCAAAAAAAAAAAAAAAAAAAACAGAAACTACTGCACATACCATGAATATACCTCCCTGGAGTTCAATATTCCTGAAAGCAGTAGTGAAATTTCGTCTGAAGTGAAATGTAGTATAACTGCTAATCAACTGCTTGTTGACTATAAGCAGTTCTCCATTTAACAATATTCACCCTGAAACAAAAAATATTCTAATAGAAAATATATTCTTGAAGCAATCCCAATGCTGCACTAAAATATGTCTACAGACTGCAGATAGCCTGATCAAGTTTAATACTCAAGAAGAAATCATTATTTAAGGCAAGAACACCCTCCAGTAAGGAGACGTCCGCATTTCATTTGTCAAAGATGCGTGACTAAATGAAGGTTACTTGAAATACAGAGAAATTACCCAATATAAAATCTCGTAGGTTCCAAGACTGCATCCACCAGGACCATCAATGCCAGTTTACTATGTGCAGGCGACACTGGGGATAGCTACAAACATGAACGCAGACTAAAAACCAGTTCCGGTTCTCCGATACCAAAAATACCTGAACTAGTTACTGTTAAGCTATTAAAGAAAATTACTCTTTACCTTCAAGTCCATGGTCATGATAAAACTTATTAAAAAGAGAGAAACTTCTCCAAACCCACATGTCGACGTCAATGGTACACAACACTGGGTTTAAGATTTTCTTCAACACAGGCCGATTGTTTAGTTTAGTTCTGGCCCTAACCTGCACATCTTGGATCTTGCTGTTCTCTCCCAGGATGAGAGGTTTCTAGGATTGTCCTATGTACTGTCTAAGGAATGAAGATATAAATACACACATTTAATCCCGTATCTCCTTCTACACTGCCAAACTCCTCATTTTGTGCTGCAAATTACTAGGAATTCATTCAAGGGACATTGTATCCCGACTGTGCAGTGAAAAAAGATGCGATTAGACAACGAAGTTAACTTTATATGCAAAATTTTCCATAAAATACTGACAATTTGGGTGAAAAAATAGCAGCGATGAGAACAAAAACATAATCACACGAACACTGCTTCAAAGAAGGAAAGCCAGGGTTTTTAAATGCGAGATGAAGAGCTTCCTTTTCAAAAGGTAAGTGGTGCCACCGTTCCGATATTTGATGGAGAAATAAGTCTACTGCCTTCACCATCTTTAATAGTGGTGTTACAAACTCCATAATTAAAAGACATAATCAGAGTCTGTTAATTATCTTTCTCATATGCAAATATTAATTTTGTACAAATATTTATATTGCATTAAAACATTCAGCTTGCAAATTATTCTCTGAACAGAACTATTTTATTTTTGACATAAAAAATCGAGGGGCGGAGGAAACAGTGCTTTGATAAAAAAGAATGGCAGGAGGGAGAAGGAAAGGCAGATGCTGAATTTTTCCGACAATGAAGAGAGAGAGAGAAGAGGAAAAGAGAGAGAGAGAAGAGTTCGTGACTGCCAGCACCATGGGAGAAACTTCATATTGAGACAGATGTAAAAACTTCTAAAAAGCAAATTGGTAACTTTCGTTTTGTGTGTTCTTTTAGTGCATGCAAACAAGTTAATAGAATAAAGATATTTGCTCGTCTGAGTGAATGGGAACCTTTGTTCAAGCAGAGGGAAAAAAAAAGCGGACCCACTCATCCTCCATAAATAGATCTCTGTATACGCTGTTTAGACGAAGTGCTAGTCAAGCTGCAATAAGCTCATTCATGCCGGGCAAAAGAGGAAGGTTAACCTTGTTAAGCTACAATTATCAATCTTTACCACAGTTAAACATACACGAATGAATATTACAGTGTGAAATAATCTAATAAGTGAAAATAGCAAGTTATTCTCGTCCCCCCAACAACTTCAGAATACAGAATTTAGGCCTAAGGCCAAAGACCTAGGACCTATGACGTCAATCAGCGCTGAAAAGGAAACTGACAGTAAAAAGGTTTGAAAGGTGTAACAGGAGGAAAACCTCGTAGTTGCACAAAGAATCAGTTGTTAGAAGAGGGTGGAAAGTAAGATGGAAGAAAGAGAATATGAACGTAGGTGTGGTAAAAGGAATGAAATGGGTTGCAGCTAGGGGCCAAAGGGACGCTGCAAAGAACCTCAAGTAATGTCTACAGTGCACCTAAAAATTTGAAATTAATAGCATTCAGTTCAATAACAATAAGGAAGACATAATATTTGATGGAGAAATAAATCTTAAAAACTCCATAATTAAAAGATATAATCAGAGTCTGAAATATCTTGATGCAAATATTTTTGTACTCTTCACACATTATTCTCTCAGCAGGGAAACACGAAAAAGTTGCGTACATTTTCACAATGAATAGGGGAAAGGAAAACCTACTTACCTATTGGGTGAAAGCAAAGATCTTCAAAAGAAATTAGTAATTATCTTACGTTAAGCATTATATTGGGAAAATTAAGCATTCTTTCGCTCAGAAGCCGAAAAGAAAACCAGTTGAAAAAATGCTGACTCTGGGAAATCACAGAATAAAAGAGTAACCATTAAAACAGAACATTCATAAAGTTGTTATACTGCCTTAATATATTACAAATGTGCCTAGAAAAAGATTACCACCCATTCATCGAAAAATATGACATGTCAAAGCAGCTTTTAAGAATAAAATCGATAAGCTATCTAAAAGACTATAATCCTACCCACCAAGAACAAACTTGCCATTTTTAAGGAACGCTACTGGAAATGTTCACCAGGAGTTTATTTTACAGAATACCAATCATCAATTAAATGTTCACTCACCTAAACACGAATGTATGAAAATGTAAATTGATATATCAAGAAGAATTTAAAATATACAAAAGACAGTCAGGAATTTAATACTAATTGATGAACATTTGATTATGACAACTCATACATACAAAAAGACATTACCACATAACGTAGCCTTGAAAGAAGCAAATATGTTTACGTTCAAACTCCCTAATAGGAATATAATCACTTCCTTCCTAGGAGAGCTTCTTTGGCTAATTATCTAAAAAAATTAATACGAAAAATCTAGATATATACCTCTCAATTATACAAAGACCTTTAGGTATATACCTGAAAATATGCGCAGGAACACGGACAAATTTAAGTAAATGGAGCCAAGATGCACTAGACAGATGTTATAAAGATCTTTCAATATACGGATCCCAGACTATTCATCACGTTGTTCCAAGAATAGAGTTTCTTCAGGTTAGTAGAGCTCTCGGAAACTTCTGGTCATTAAGGAACATAGCTTAGTGTTGCATTAGCCACGTAAAATAAATGTTCCCAAAGAGCTGTTAATGCTCAGTGGGGAAAAACTAAGATTTCTTTTTTTTCAAGATACATCATTAACTAGTGACAATGAGAAGTTATGATGATCAATTGTTTCTCGTATTGAAAGACACTATCAAGGGGCTCGGAAAGACTATATGAGAGGCGATACAATGTTCTCAAAAACAAAAACAAAAAAATGAAAAAAAAATCACGAAAATACATACCATTAAAACCAAAAGCCAACGTCAATATTATGTTAACCCTTCACTATTTCCTCGATCCAGGCTGAAGTTGAGTAACAATGGCATTGGTCTTTCCAATGTCTGGATAGGAGACTTCCACGCATTGCTACGAGCCGCGGCCACGCGCTCCCGTAGCCATTACCATAAACAGAAAAAGTCTAAAGGATTCTGGTGCTAGAGGCTACATGTCACACTGAGGCAGGACAAAACCAGCAGAAACTGTTAGTTCTGTAACCTCAGGAAGACTAGGATTACCCACAAGTTGAGTATCATAAGGAACAGAAATTCTAAATGACTTCATAGAATGTCACCGAAGATTTTGTAATCTGAAATTTGCGGAAGGTATGGATCGTAAAGTAGACTAAGCATCAGCAGTACAAGAATAGAAAGTTAACTCCAGGGAGCAATTCTTTAAATATAAGAAGAGCGTTACCATATCCCTGCGCTTACTCTGTACAATGTCATGCTGAATTAAAACTCCTACAAAGGTTGTTCGTGTAAAGCGGCTCAGTACCTCAAAAACAATTTTTACAGCAATTGGGTATCTTGATATTTTCTGCGAACATCAATGGTCTCTTCTACTTCACCACCACACCCCCCTCGACCTCCCCCTCACGGCTCGCCCTAAATTTTATTCTGGAGGATCGGCTCCACTAAATCACAACAAATATTCCACCAAATCGCTTCCAGTACTGAGGGAATTTGATGAATACTAGGATGATTTTAATCTTATTCACCCAATAGGAAAGAATTCTCGTCACTCCAAAATGAGCTGTTCAAGGGCATTTTCTTTTGTAATCGGACATTGAATAACTACATTTGTGCGTGGTCCTTTCTGCAGCAGGAACTTTTATTATAAAACCACTGACGCCCACCCTGTGTAATAGTCTCAGCAATTACAACGAGGACAAGAAGCAAGAGAAAGGAAAAACCAAGTTCTCTTAGCAACCGAATTGCTTTATCACTATTTACATAAAGGATATTTTGACAGGGACACCTAACACGCACTTGTTTCCTTTCCAAGGGTAAATTGAGCCTAACACCAATCAGTCCAAACAAATGATATCCCGTCAACATACGGACCCCAAAATTGTACAACAATTTCATCAAGTACTCGACAAAGGCAATCTTATGACTTTTAATAGCGAAAGTTACAGATAATCACTGCTTAATAAAAAAAAAGGCTAAATTTGAACATTAAAAAACTCCGTAGATGCTGAGACATTTGTAAACGTCATGCATTCAATAGAAATAATCCATATTTACGTGTTCCGACTATAGTCTACATATAATTGACAACATTGAAATAAAGTTAAGAGAAATGAAAACCGCGGAAAACTAGGTTCGTAATAATAAAGACATGCGCAGACAGGTAGGTATAGGGTTTACATGTAAACTTAATTATCAGAAAGGAAAAATATGAAATGAAGAATAAAAAGGAGGAATTTAATCAATTACTTCTCTGTCCACAGACGGAGTCATACTCTGTCAATTTTGCAGCCTATGACATCAGCCATTTATCGTTAAGCTAAACAGATGGTAATTTATTGACGCTCCGACATGGCAAAAGGTAATATGGACCGTCAATAAACTAGGTATAAAAAAGGCAAACCTACTGTAGTTTCCAGCCAGCTACTTATGTATAGGCTAACCCAAGAAAGCTTGTTACTAACGGGCAATGAATGTCAACTTATGGTCAAACAGTATTCGTGAAACGTGGGAGTGAAGATTTTGAAGAGACTGCGAACATAAATTGCTTAACGCCCAGTCATGAGGCGCTTTGTAAAGGAACAGTGCCTTTACGGAGAAGAGGATACTCTTCAGCTATTCAGTAATCGGGAAACTAGTAAGCACTGATGAAAACCTGGCTAAAAAACGCGTTTGAAAGATCAAACGGGAAAGAACGATGGGGTTTACTTAAGGCTCGTAACATGTGGATTAAAACATCAGCATTCCATATCTAGAGCGCCTAAAATGGTTGACTACTTTTTTTCAACTTTAAGAATATAACTAATGTAGGTAGTTTATTCCTTTAACTTAAAAAAAATGAAAATGCAGCCTAGTAAGTACATCAGTGTCGTTAATTGCATTTACAAAGTCAAACTATGCATGCTAATATTCTAAATGAAAGTGCCACACTATGAACATACATTCCGGCCAAGTAATGAAATACAAGAAAATATACTGACTACGCTTGAATATTATCACATACTCTGCCTAAGAAATAAGAGCCGAAGGAAATGTTATTTTCCCAAAGCTATTAAAAATATGAATTTTATCACATACTATGCCTAAGAAATGGGAGCCGAAGGAAATGTTATTTTCCCAATACTATTAAAAATATGAAGCATATGAACGCATTGGCATTTAAAACCTTTAAAATGCGACATTTTCTAAAACCAAAGGATGTCGGTGTAATGTAGATCTCCAAGAAAAAATTAAATGTAAATTAACGAAATTAAAAAGGAACAAATAAATTTCATGTGGCGTTTGTTAGGAAGTCATGATATAACTCACGTTTAACATCGAAAACAATTACAAGGCCTAGACTACTGTGAAGGCCTACAATGGTCTACCAAATTACTCCCCAAGTTGTAAGGTGTAATTAACAAGGCAACTAGTTTAGGAATGTTTAATGCCAAAAAGATAATCTCACCACTCTAATGCAGCTTCAGAGGCTATCTTTCACAGCAAGAATGGAATACAGAATATTCACTTTTCATCACTATCATAAGAAACCCGAATGCATAATTCAGTACAGAAACACACAAAAAAAAAGTATGAATATACAAATACATTTATGAATACGGCTATAATTATGGAGACAAGATGCAAATATAGTGGAAAAAGGACCCTTGAATGAAGTTCCAAATTTAAAGTATTTAGTACAATGTCCAAGTACTGGTAAGATTTGAAAAGTTCAAGATATTCAAAAAAATTTAAGACATAACTGGTCAAAGGCAGTTGCGACAAGGAAGAATGTTGAAGAGACTTGAAGACAGTAAAACGGCCCGTGGAATGTCCAAGAGGGGACAATTGTGGATAAATAAGTTTCTTCAAGACTCCAGGAACTTCCACTGGAGCTCTTTAACAATCTCTCCATCAGTATGGCCACTTTGACATCCTCTCCCTTACACACTCAGGTTTTCTTGAGTTATTTAACCTGAATCATATAATTATTTTGTCACATAATGAGACACCCACTGACACCACTCCAACAGGGTTACTCATGTCTTTTGTACAAGTAACCCCGTCTGCTTATATCAAAGGAAATCAGTTATCTTGAAATTTGTGACTGGAAAAAAGAACAGATTTTGATTTTACTGACAACGTCTATTCAGGATGATTAAGATTTACCCAACCTAAGGGAAATAATAGAGAAATACTTCACAATTACATGAACTAAAGGTATGTTGAGCTAACCAATGCAGAAAACAAGCAAATAGTATTGAAGATAAACAAGAGGGCTACCGAACACGAGTTTCGAAGCTTCACAATGCATTGAGGTAACATGCAAGTATAAATAAAAAAATCAATGAAATGACAAAATATCAAAATTCTTTATTGGCCACTTTACGGGTAAAATTAGCAGGTCAAGTACAAGGCCAACACATTCTTTTCTGGCCACACTGAGAGATGGCTGGCTGGTTAAGAATAAGTTGTCCATATGCCAAGGGCCCATGCCCAAAGGTGGTTGGTAAGTGTGGTAACGTGATATAAGGAATAAGGGCCGACTCTGGACCTAGTGAGGGCCGACTCTGGACCTAGTAAGGGCCGACTCTGGACCTAGTAAGGGCCGACTCTGGACCTAGTAAGGGCCGACTCTGGACCTAGTAAGGGCCGACTCTGGACCTAGTAAGGGCCGACTCTGGACCTAGTAAGGGCCGACTCTGGACCTAGTAAGGGCCGACTCTGGACCTAGTAAGGGCCGACTCTGGACCTAGTAAGGGCCGACTCTGGACCTAGTAAGGGCCGACTCTGGACCTAGTAAGGGCCGACTCTGGACCTAGTAAGGGCCGACTCTGGACCTAGTGAAACTTGAGGTGGCTTATTTTAAGTTCTTTGTCAAGTACTAAGAGCATGAAATTTATAGATCTAGGCTTTATTACCCACATAGATCTTCAGGAAAAAGGATTATCCATAACTAAAATTCTTCACAGTCGAGAAAAATTCCATACCATGACATCAAAAGTTTATCCGAGATTGTACAACCTTCCTACTAAAACTTTTCAAGAGATTTATAACGTCAGGGAGACCAGAGTATTTTTTTGATGAAATCTTGACTTCCACTGGAGCGCTTGGCATCCTCACTTTCATTTTGGCAACTGAACATACTTTCCTGTAAAGCTCATAACTCAGTACACACCAACATAAGTGGAATACATCCTAACTTAACCTTCCAAACATTAACCTAACTTAGGGTGTTGTACCTCACCTAATTAGCAGTGGATGGCACCAACTGGATCCCACCATTACTCCTCCTCACAATTCATCATTGTCCCCTGTAGGATGGCTATTTTACATCCTCCAAGAGCTCACGCAGTCTAGGAGGAAGGAGTTTATAAGACATTCCTTCTGCTGAGCTCAAATTAACAGCCAGTTTCACTTAACTACTGCATATCGAACGGAGTTCAGTTGTTGGGAAAATGGTTTTGGTCTCATTGGGGTAAATACTGTGTGCACGTGAACGACTCCACAAGTCTCTACAAAATTTTCATGCAACATATATTTATGTCAGGGTTTACACCATGACTTATGCATGGAAAGCCTGAAAATGTACTTTTAATATGACTTTTCTTGGCAAGTTCTAAAGCTAGCTCTACCTTTTCTACACTGTTAAGAATGAAATTAGCTTTATAACAATTTTTCCCAACTAATGTTGTAGTTTCGGTCTCATTCAATATGGTGGCAACGGATATTCATATTTGAGGGAATGCATATACTAACATTTACCATTTTCTTATAATATGGCCATTTATTTTATTTTGATTATATTACTGTTAATAATAATCATTCCAATAATATTGACATTCTTCAATGGGGTAAAATTTACGTCCGTTCAGGAACAAGCTGCATTTGGTCATTTGGCATGGACATTCTGAATTTAGATCGATTTTTTTTTTACTGGAATTCAGTTACATTTGTCAGAAACACTTTTTAAGTTGTGATGAATACACTTTTACTTAATGGCACAAATCAATTAAAGGACACCATTAAAATCTATCGGTGGACTCTAGGAAGGCCTATTACTATTGTCTGACAGACAGCAGCTACATACAATCGACAACAAGTCGGCTTATAGACGAGGTACTTTAAGAAATATCTTCTCTCCAATACGGAATTAGCAAAGGCTAAGTAAACCAAAAGAGGGATGGGGTTGCTTTTAGCTAGGTAGGACGAGGCAACCAGGGTTAGGTCAAGCTTTGATATATCCCTATAAATAACATTAGTCCTCGTTTAGCAAAGGTTAAAGTGTGGGTTTAGGATGCAAAGCCCAGTGCCAAGAAGGCTGTCCAGTTTCAGAATGTCTACACTATGCCAGTTGACTAAAAATGGAAGTAAAATCATTGAAAATTAATTTTCAGCCAGTCATATGTATTTTCACCCTGAATTTTTTCGTAATAATTTCTAACTGAAATTTACCAAGAACAAAAGCTCTTAACACTGTGAAACGGTTCACCTGCACAGAACAGTTCAAAACAATTAACCATAAGTCAATCTGACGTAGTATTTGCCCCCATTTCTAAAAACGTACCTTAATACTTGAGAGTGAAACCTCACGTTCGATATTAACACCAACATCTTAACAGGAGTTTAAACCCTTCACTTCTACATTTTATAACACAACTGCAATCGTACTAACCGATACAAGTCCCGAAGGCTACTGAGTGGAATTGAAGTCCTACACACTAAAATCAAGGATGAGCGAATAAGCAAATCTTACAGAGAGACCTTGCATTGGCGTCCTTGTGAAGCAAGTGGCGCCATCTCGCGTGCTGTTTATGGAATCATCAGTGTTGACGGAAAAAAATTCAGCTGCCAAAACAATTTCTATCTAGTTTCAATTTCTTGTAAATGTAATTGGTATTTGAAAATTACAGTTATCACAAAGATCGGACGTTTAATGATCGTGGTTATGCCAACGCAGAACAAACAGAACAGTCGAAACGTGCTTAACATTTTTCACTGGGTCAACATACGGTATAGAATAACTGACTGCGGAGATAGAAAATGCAAAGGTCGGAGTAAAAGGGAAAGGCCAAGGTCTCTAGACCTTGGGAAAGGAGATGAAAAAGAATGATTACTAGGTATGATGAATGAAGAATATTAAAAACTGTCTCAATGTTGGAGTATGCAAATGAAATAAAGTGATGGCCCATTAACTGTTTCAACTAGGCGTAAAGTGCCTTGGAGAAGGCGTAGTGTAACGCTACTAATGTACGAGGAAACAATGTATGAGGGATATTGCTTTGTTTCAACGGGCAATGCATTCCTTTCAGAATAAATGTTTTTCGGAAACAGCCATAATAATGAGCTTGATCTTGCAGAGCAACACAAGTGTATCGCGTTTATGCAAACGTGTAAAATCCCAGGGCATTGCAAATGTCATAGCAGTTGCAAATTTCTACCCTTCATATTTATAACTTCCAAATAGTAATTCAGAATCATGTGTCAGCCTTTTAGGATTAACACAGCTTCATATTTCGCAGGTGGGTCCAACTGACTAATTATGATCAGTGGATAATACATCATCACCTACCGCGCAAGTCATTGCCAACATAGTGCACATACTTCATGGGAATATAAATCATTAGACAGGACAAATTATCCTTTCGATGAAACTTTTCATACGAAAAGCGGGTACAACACACCATAGTATTAGCACGCCTTTCTAACCAAGGAAAATATGAGAATTTGTAGCCTTACTGCACTTCGATGTCACAAGCTTGGTAATTTTTGTTGGAAGTGTTATGTATTTAATAATGGAAATATAAATTTATAATCTTAATACTGACAATTGTTGGCTACAACTGTATCCATCTCTTATGACAATATGTAATATATTAATATGATGTGGACTTAACCTAAAACACCACCAAATGACAGTAACATCCACGAAGCCTTTATGGTTTATGGACACTTTTATATATGCTTATTCGTCATTGTCTGAATAGCCAATGTTAATCCTTTGACTGAAAATTAACCTTATTTGGAATGTGAAAGGGAGCCCCTTCATCGAGATAATGATGCCTAATATGATCTCCCAAGAATTCGCTACATTAAAATCTAGAGCTTCAGAGAGGAAATTGCCTGTTTTTCTCTTCTGTTTTCTTTGTAACGACTGGCAACGCATTTGCATTGCTCATAAATGACATGACCAAACACATCAGCTTTTTTTAACTTCTCTTTTCTCGTTATGGTCGTAGGAACTGTAAAAGATACAAATACATATCAGTATATTTTCAGCATATTTATATTGGTGTAGCAGCGTCTAATATTTATTGATAGTTTGTTACAGAACTAGTTTCATAAATTGGACTATTTGTTTGCGTGTGTGAGTGCTTGTGATCAGCTTACAATATGATTATCATAGGGGAACCTTTATTAAGAACTTCAAGGTAACTCTTGCGTGGTATCATAATTTATAACAATTGAGTCCTTTATTTCGACCAAGCTTGAAAAACGGAATACGCGATATTATACTCAAAGTCCTGAAATGTCTTTTATTTTGCCTTTTTTATTGGGTAGGTCGCAATGAATAGGCATTGCCGATATATGCAGTTGCCTTGGCGATTATTGTAATATTATTTATTATTTTACTCTACACTTAATCGTTTAAAAAGTTAATCAGATGCAAGTCTGAAAGGTATTTTCCTTATTAATTTTCGAAGGATATTTTTTTGTTTTCGAGTAAATCTTCTTGTAGAAAAATTGCTAAGTGTGCTTATCATAATGTACCCGCTTTTATTGCACACGATGCTATACCGAATCTTGGTGCTTGGATAGCCGATATTACCAGACCTAATGATATCCAAAATCAAAAGTGTTTTCACTTATGAAATGTTTTATTTACCTTTTTCTCGGCGGGGAAGTATACAGTCCCTTCAGTCATTGTGTACAGTCATTTATTTCTCAGCGTGACTGTTTTATGTCCTGTAATTTTTGCAAGCAGGAAATCTATATTTTGCATGAAAGCCTTTTCATTAATGATTATCAGTTTGTTTCTTTGAGATGATGAATCCGGAACTTTTTTTTTATTTTTTGTCCATAGTTAGCGTTTGTCAGGGCTTTTGTCGCTGTTGTTGTTATTCTCTCTCTCTCCGAGCTCTTGTTTCCTGCGTAAACACTAACATTACTCGCAGCTGGGATAGCCTGAGCCAGACTGCACTGGGTATTCACGTATCTTGACGGGTTAGCTAGTTGGCTATTCAATGATGTGTACAATTTTCTGTATTACTTGGACTGCTGATCAAGCATAGCTAAAGTTTAAAATATCCCATGTAACGGTTAAGATGTAGATCCTTAACGTTTTCAGTATCTTACCAAATTCTCTCTCTCGCTATATAAAATTGTGGTAGAACTATATAGTAGCTCCGCGGCGGCGACTGCCTTCTAACTTAACTTCTTCTATAGTCTTTTGGTTGCTAATTATGAATTTACCTTTAATTTTTGGCGCTCGAGTGTAATTAACCTGTAATTAACCCCTGAAGTCCATTCAACAAGGGGTTTCCATACGCGATCTTCACAAGACAGAGCACGGCTACGTCTGTTTCGAACGGTTCATATCCCGTCCGGCAAGTGCAATAACTTGTTAACGTACGGGTAACCCCCCCACGCGGGCCAGTACTAAACACGGCGAAGGGACATTCCATTTGGCCGACAACAAACAGATCAGAACCCCTAAAAGTGTAGAAAAAAACCAGTTGAAAAGGTAAAAACAGGCGCGGAGCTAATATATAGAATTACCTAAAATTGTAAATAAGAGGAAAGCTTTGGCTCTGCGTGCAGTATTTGTAATTTTAAGATGTAGGTGTTCATTTACAGTTATTGCAAGTTGCGAGTAGTATTAATACATAAACATCACTGAGGATTTGATATTGTCTGGTATGGAAGAAGCTTCATGGGCCACTGACGCCATTGTGGTGCTGTTTATTACCGTACGAGCAGAAGATCAAAATAAAGTTATGCAGATATCTCGCCGTAATTACGGTTGCCAACTCCTAACTGATCTCTTGTATCTGAGAGAGTTTACCCTCCTTCAATCACTGCGTTAGTTTAGTCCTCTTATAATATTCAGAGCAACAGAAAGTGCTTGCCTTATATGCGTCTGTGCTTGAAGCTTTTATAGGATTTGCACAAAGTTCTGAAAAATTTTTTAAATGAAAAGTTTTGCCCCAGACCGGTGTACAGTAATGCTAGTAAAGATGTAAAGTACATTAAATTGCCTTACCTTGGTCATAGTAGCTATATGGTCCGAAAAAAGTTACAAGAAATACTTAAGCATTGTTTCCCTCAAATCAGTTTCCGGTTTGTTTTCTGTAATCCTTTTACAATAAGATCACTTTTGAGAGAGAAGCCTATTCTGCCTGTGGACCTTAATTCCTGTGTCGTTTACTTGTTCACTTGTTCGCAGTGTGGTCTGCGATACGTGGGATCTAGTTCCCGCTGGCTCAGACACAGAATTTTGGAACACAGAGGTCTTTCTATTAGAACTAGGTTTCCCCTTTCCAAACCACCCTTTTCTGCCATTAGAGAACACAGTTTAGCACAGGATCATCCTTTCACTGACCTGGATTTTCGGGTACTGTCTTTTTGTTCAAATAGACTGGACCTTTTAATTTCAGAGTCGCTGACTATTAAAAGATGAAGCCGGAATTGAACAACAACGCGTCTGGTATTCAACTAGCTATCGTGTAATTTCATAGTAGGTACTCAATTAGGTCGTTAAATATTTTACTTTGTGATTGGTAGTTTGTTTACATTTCACTTTAGTTTTATTTTCATATTTTTCTGTTTGTGTTTTTAATTTTCGTTATTTTACGTCTCACCCTTTTAGTTTGTATTTACTTGTTCATTTTATATATTTCGTTAGTAATTTTGCTGAAGATTTATTATGACAATTCATTTTATTGTCGTTTTATAGATTCTCATCCTTGTCGGTTTTTTCAGCCTGATGATGAGGTTTTATACCTCAGCTCGTACAATAAAGAATGTTCTTCCCGGTCTTGGCAATATTATTTATCATTAAGCTAAGATTTCAAGTAGCCTAATTACAGGTATATATATATATATATATATATATATATATATATATATATATATATATATATATATATATATAATTATATATATATATATATATGTGTGTGTGTGTGTGTGTGTGTGTGTGTGTGTATGTGTGTGTTATAGATCACAATAAAACCTTGTGGTGGGAAAACAAAATCATGTTCGTTGAGAATACGGTGGAAAGCGGTTAGCAACCAATCGCGTGATGCCAACTTCATGTCGGTGTAGTCACGGTTGAGCTATACGTGGGTGTAGTGACTCATCAATGCTACTCGGAAACCTATTGCTTCTTACTTTTGTTTAGGTTACAGGAGATAAAGCAGAAGCAACAGCTTTAAATCAGCATTTTCAGAATCTGCTTGACGTGGACTCAGTGTGGAACATGACAGTGAAATCTAACAGTGAAGGGGCTATGACAGTGAATAGTGAACAGAGTAATGATTGTGATGTATGTCATAGTTAGGACCCATGCTAACTATGACGTGTTCATGAAGGCACATGCGTCAGCCAGAAGTTCTGTGAAAGGCGACGAGTAGAGGGAGGGCAGCAGAGAGGAAATAAGAGGAGAGAAGGGTGGACATGAGGTTTGTTGTGTGTGTGTGTTCCAGTAAATCATACGAGATCTCTCCCTGATTGCCGAGGCGAGACGTAGAAGCAAAGTTTCAAACGCTGTCCCAAGCTCTAAGAAGGTGATATACGGGCTGTTCTATGAGCAAGAGCCCGTGCAGGCATAAGGCCAGCTTAATAAAAAAAAAAGGTGAGACCTAGAATTTTTTTTCTCAAGGATGACCTACAGACTCAGTAAAATTTGTCTCATAACAAAACTACCTTACTTTTATGAACTTCCCAAAACTCAGAAAAATAATCTTCCATTCAGACCTATCATCTCATGTGCCGGAGCTTTCCATAATAAAATTTCTAATTGGTTGGTTAGCCAGCCTCCTTTCCCCTTTCTTAGGCACATTTTCTCCCACTCACTTTAAGCATTCTGAAGGTTTCTGTCACAAATTCAAAGAAGCACAAATACCACTTCACAACATACAACTATTAAGCTTAGATGTAGATTCCCTATTTACAAAAGTACCACTACAGGACGTTCTACAGTTTTGGAGGGAAAAATTAGCCCCCTATTCAGATCATTTCTCACTAGCCCTAGATAAAATAAAGTTAACTGAATTATATGTATCAAACATCGTCTTTCTTTCGGGGGTCATTCTATAAACAAAAATTCGTTTGTAGCATGGGCATCCCTTTAAGTCCTGTTTTAGCCAACCTATACATGGAATATTTTGAAACTGTAATAATAAATGTAATAAAACCTAAAGCCATGCTGTGGATGCGATATGTCGATGACATCCTAACATTCTGTGATGACAGGTGGGGCAATTTTAACGAATTTCTTTCAGAACTAAATGCATTAGTGCCCAGCATCAAACTCAAAGTTGAGTGGGAAAAAGTAAAAAAAAATCCTTTTCTTGATGTTTTAATAATTAGAGACACGACAGAATACAAATTTACCGTACACGGAAAACCATTATTTTAGTTATCATGACAGATCTATGAAGATCGGCGTAGCCAGCAATTTATCCTTAAGAGCCTTAAGGATTTGCTTCCCAGGATTTCCTACAAAAGGATTTTGAACTAATCCGTAGGCAGCTGTCATCTTTGAAATACCCTGACTATATAAGTGAGAAAGCGGTTCATAAAGATAACACAATATTCTATCGTCCGTCCCCCGCCAAACAAGACTAAAGACGCCCAACAATAAAATTAAAATCCCACACCTGGACAGGATTATGACGTTGACACAGACTCTTGGAAATTCTAACCCTTTTGCTTTTACGTACCCAATACCTTAACCAAATCCCTGAATAACGTTCAACAAAAGCCAGTCCCCAAAGACACAGGAGTATCTGAAATACCTTGCCTCCACTGTGACAAATCGTATATCGGATTTACAGCATAAAAGGTCAGTACGGTATGGCCAACAGAGCTCAGTTATAACCACAGGATAAACTGGAATGCGTCTCGTATAATTTATAGCAGTAATTGTCGGTTCAAAAGCCAGATGGTGGAATCAGTCCTGATTAAACAAAGAATACGATGAATCTATCAAAAGGAGCGTGGGACTCAGGTATTGTAGATAAAATCTTCCTCCAACCAGCGATTAAGAAGATTAAGAAGCTATCAACTGGAGTGACGTAACGGGTGACCTCTGGATTTCTTGGTATAAATACCGCCTGTCTGCATCCCTTACTTCATTCATATCCTTGCCAGTAAAGGGAGACAGTTTGGTCTCTGAAATATAGCAATAACCTTCTACCTTTTGGCGTTTTCATGGGCTCCTTCTGTCAGAAGAATGTCTGTTTTAACAGAAAATATTTCATAGTCATATACATATATATATATATATATATATATATATATATATATATATATATATATATATATATATATATATATATATATATATATATATATATATTTCTGACTCACGTTGGATCGAACCCAGGTCTCTCAGGTGGAAAGCAAGGGCGTTACCCACTGGGCCATACAAGTCTAAAGAAGTCGGAACCTGAGAGCAACTGCACCCAAGGAATTACCTGGGCAAGCTAACTGCTTGCATACCAGCGAGTTTTCCCCAACTTCCCGACTCAGCAATGACCCAATGGACAACATTTCATTCGAATTATCCCTTCTGAGTGAATAAGATAGAAATCATCAACACACAATCACGTGTGGAACAGAAATAAATTTCTGACTCACGTCGGATCGAACCCAGGTCTCTCAGGTGGAAAGCAAGGGCGTTACCCACTGGGCCATACAAGTCTAAAAGAAGTCGGAACCTGAGAGCAACTGCACCCAAGGAATTACCTGGGCAAGCTAACTGCTTGCATACCAGCGAGTTTTCCCCAACTTCCCGACTCAGCAATGACCCAATGGACAACATTTCATTCGAATTATCCCTTCTGAGTGAATAAGATAGAAATCATCAACACACAATCACGTGTGGAACAGAAATAAATTTCTGACTCACGTCGGGATCGAACCCAGGTCTCTCAGGTGGAAAGCAAGGGCGTTACCCACTGGGCCATACAAGTCTAAAAGAAGTCGGAACCTGAGAGCAACTGCCAAGGAATTACCTGGGCAAGCTAACTGCTTGCATACCAGCGAAGTTTTCCCCAACTTCCCGACTCAGCAATGACCCAATGGACAACATTTCATTCGAATTATCCCTTCTGAGTGAATAAGATAGAAATCATCAACACACAATCACGTGTGGAACAGAAATAAATTTCTGACTCACGTCAGGTCTCTCAGGTGGAAAGCAAGGGCGTTACCCACTGGGCCATACAAGTCTAAAAGAAGTCGGAACCTGAGAGCAACTGCAAAGGAATTACCTGGGCAAGCTAACTGCTTGCATACCAGCAGTTTTCCCCAACTTCCCGACTCATGCAATGACCCAATGGACAACATTTCATTCAATTATCCCTTCTGAGTGAATAAGAGAAATCATCAACACACAATCACGTGTGGAACAGAAATAAATTTCTGACTCACGTCGGGATCGAACCCAGGTCTCTCAGGTGGAAAGCAAGGGCGTTACCCACTGGGCCATACAAGTCTAAAAGAAGTCGGAACCTGAAGCAACTGCACCAAAAGGAATTACCTGGGCAAGCTAACTGCTTGCATACCAGCGAAGTTTTCCCCAACTTCCCGACTCAGCAATGACCCAATGGACAACATTTCATTCGAATTATCCCTTCTGAGTGAATAAGATAGAAATCATCAACACACAATCACGTGTGGAACAGAAATAAATTTCTGACTCGTCGGGATCGAACCCCAGGTCTCTCAGGTGGAAAGCAAGGGCGTTACCCACTGGGCCATACAAGTCTAAAAGAAGTCGGAACCTGAGGCAACTGCAGTAAGGAATTACCTGGGCAAGCTAACTGCTTGCATACCAGCGAGTTTTCCCCAACTTCCCGACTCAGCAATGACCCAATGGACAACATTTCATTCGAATTATCCCTTCTGAGTGAATAAGATAGAAATCATCAACACAATCACGTGTGGAATGAAATAAATTTCTGACTCACGTCAGGATCGAACCAGGTCTCTCAGGTGGAAAGCAAGGGCGTTACCCACTGGGCCATACAAGTCTAAAGAAGTCGGAACCTGAGCAACTGCACCCAAGGAATTACCTGGGCAAGCTAACTGCTTGCATACCAGCGAGTTTTCCCCAGAAATTTATTTCTGTTCCACACGTGATTGTGTGTTGATGATTTCTATCTTATTCACTCAGAAGGGATAATTCGAATGAAATGTTGTCCATTGGGTCATTGCTGAGTCGGGAAGTTGGGGAAAATCGCTGGTATGCAAGCAGTTAGCTTGCCCAGGTAATTCCTTTGGTGCAGTTGCTCAGGTTCCGACTTCTATTTTAGACTTGTATGGCCCAGTGGGTAACGCCCTTGCTTTCCACCTGAGAGACCTGGGTTCGATCCCGACGTGAGTCAGAAATTTATTTCTGTTCCACACGTGATTGTGTGTTGATGATTTCTATCTTATTCACTCAGAAAGGATAATTCGAATGAAATGTTGTCCATTGGGTCATTACTGAGTCGAAGTTGGGGAAAACTCGCTGGTATGCAAGCAGTTAGCTTGCCCAGGTAATTTTTTTGCGCAGTTGCTCAGGTTCCGACTTCTTTTAGACTTGTATGGCCCAGTGGTAACGCCCTTGCTTTCCACCCGAGAGACCTGGGTTCGATCCCCGACGTGAGTCAGAAATTTATTTCTGTTCCACACGTGATTGTGTGTTGATGATTTATATCTTATTCACTCAGAAGGATAATTCGAATGAAATGTTGTCCATTGGGTCATTGCTGAGTCGGGAAGTTGGGGAAATTGTTGGTATGCAAGCAGTTATTGCCCAGGTAATTCCTTGGGTGCAGTTGCTCTCAGGTTCCGACTTCTTTTAGACTTGTATGGCCCAGTGGGTAACGCCCTTGCTTTCCACCTGAGAGACCTGGGTCATGATCCCGACGTGAGTCAGAAATTTATTTCAGGTTCCAAACGTGATTGTGTGTTGATGATTTCATCTTATTCACCAGAAGGATAATTCGAATGAAATGTTGTCCATTGGGTCATTTGAGTCGGGAAGTTGGGGAAAACTCGCTGGTATGCAAGCAGTTAGCTTGCCCAGGTAATTCCTCTGGTGCAGTTGCTCAGGTTCCGACTTCTTTAGACTTGTATGGCCCAGTGGGAAACGCCTACTCTGCTTTCCACCTGAGAGACCTGGGTTCGATCCTGACGTGAGTCAGAAATTTATTTCTGTTCCACACGTGATTGTGTGTTGATGATTAATATCTTATTCACTCAGAAGGGATAATTGAATGAAATGTTGTCCATTGGGTCATTGCTGAGTCGGGAAGTTGGGAAAACAGCTGGTATGCAAGCAGTTAGCTTGCCCAGGTAATTCCTGGGTGCAGTTGCTTTCAGGTTCCGACTTTTTTTAGACTTGTATGGCCCAGTGGGTAACGCTTTGCTTTCCACCCGAGAGACCTGCTTTCGATCCGACGGGAGTCAGAAATTTATTTCTGTTCCACACGTGATTTGTGTTGATGATAAAATCTTATTCACTCAGAAGGGATAATTCGAATGAAATGTTGTCCATTGGGTCATTGCTGAGTCGGAAGTTGGGGAAAGCTCGCTGGTATGCAAGCAGTTAGCTTGCCCAGGTAATTCCTTTTTGGGTGCAGTTGCTCTCAGGTTCCGACTTTTTAGACTTGTATGGCCCAGTGGGTAACGCCTTGCTTTTCCACCTGAGAGACCTGGGTTCGATCCCGACGTGAGTCAGAAATATTTCTGTTCCACACGTGATTGTGTGTTGATGATTTCTATCTTATTCACTCAGAAGGGATAATTCGAATGAAATGTTGTCCATTGGGTCATTGCTGAGTCGGGAAGTTGGGGAAAACTCGCTGGTATGCAAGCAGTTAGCTTGCCCAGGTAATTCCTTGGGTGCAGTTGCTCTCAGGTTCCGACTTCTTTTAGACTTGTATGGCCCAGTGGGTAACGCCCTTGCTTTCCACCTGAGAGACCTGGGTTCGATCCCGACGTGAGTCAGAAATTTATTTCTGTTCCACACGTGATTGTGTGTTGATGATTTCTATCTTATTCACTCAGAAGGGATAATTCGAATGAAATGTTGTCCATTGGGTCATTGCTGAGTCGGGAAGTTGGGGAAAACTCGCTGGTATGCAAGCAGTTAGCTTGCCCAGGTAATTCCTTGGGTGCAGTTGCTCTCAGGTTCCGACTTCTTTTAGACTTGTATGGCCCAGTGGGTAACGCCCTTGCTTTCCACCTGAGAGACCTGGGTTCGATCCCGACGTGAGTCAGAAATTTATTTCTGTTCCACACGTGATTGTGTGTTGATGATTTCTATCTTATTCACTCCAGAAGGGATAATTCGAATGAAATGTTGTCCATTGGGTCATTGCTGAGTCGGGAAGTTGGGGAAAACTCGCTGGTATGCAAGCAGTTAGCTTGCCCAGGTAATTCCTTGGGTGCAGTTGCTCTCAGGTTCCGACTTCTTTTAGACTTGTATGGCCCAGTGGGTAACGCCCTTGCTTTCCACCTGAGAGACCTGGGTTCGATCCCGACGTGAGTCAGAAATTTATTTCTGTTCCACACGTGATTGTGTGTTGATGATTTCTATATATATATATATATATATATAGTTATGGGAGTTATTTGGTGGATGAGTTTAATTATTAATTACTGTGATTAAGGCAGCCTTGCTATACCAAAGAACCCACGTAATCCTATCAATTAAGGCTGGAAGTTACCCCAAGGGACAGACAATTAACTGAATTAGATTAGGTCACCAGTTGGAACTGGGTTATTGAATATTTTGATTTCTTATTGACTAATAAACTAAGTATCCCCAGTGATCACCCACCCAGTCCAACATAATGGATTTTTTCAGTGAGGGAATCTACATGAGCCAATAACAGCTCTCCAATTCGTCCCCCTTCGGACTCGGTAATATCTCCCCGACTTTAGGATATATGACGCAACAGCTGATAGTTTTAGTACCGTTTTCATGAGCAGTTTTCTAGATTATTAAAGGCTTTTCCTCTTCCAAACAATGGTATGATCAGGTTTCAAGGCTTGCCTGAGGATTACTTATAAGTGACCTCTCCCTAATCCTTAATTACTGCAAGGGGAATATCTTATACAATCTCACTAGGAAACACTAATTATACTTTGTATACTCGACTTCATATTACAGGAAATATGGTTCCACCGGGATCTTTAGTCAATGGCTGAGAAGGGGGAAATTAAAAGAAAAGAAATACAGTGGGAGAAATAGCAAAGGAATGGCACGTAATTGTCATTATTAGACTTACCTTACGTAGAATGCTTGCGCGCACTTGCAACTGACGCCTGGGGTCTGGGTAATGCAACCAACATGTTCCACTAAGTAAAGAAACAAAGAAAAATTGCGGGGGCACTACCGTTTGTGTGCCCTCTCCGCGTGTTGGGTGGATTCTCTCCGCCCTGGGACTACCTGTTTAGAGGGCTTGGCCTGTTATTTTTCATCCAGCCCTCCATAGCCTGCAGCAGTCTGAAAAATTACGAAAAGCATTGCCGACACACAGTTCAGAGAAAAGTTATGCTTAGGGACACCCTCACTAAAGGTGGCCCCGGTGAAATCATCTCTTTTGGATAGGTTCCTAAGCTAAATCCATAATCTGCCGAGGCGGTTGGTCTTTGGACACAATAACAACACACAATTAGCTTTCCCTCCCTTGCTCCCATGGAAGAAGCTAGTCCTTGGTACTCCCTTGTCTTGTCTTGTCTTTCTTTTCCCTCTGGTTTTAATTCTATTCCTACATATTAAAGGAGAGAGGTCGAACAGCAATAGTTATATATATATATATATATATATATATATATATATATATATATATATATATATATATATATAAATGTGTGTGTGTGTGTGTGTGTGTGTGTATGTATGTATGCATATAGAGCAATACAACATTGGACTGGGCAATTCTGTTTCAGTTCCACATTAGTGAGTATTGTCTGACTTTAAAGAGAACATCCAACTTGATTAGTGAATTATTAACATCCCACACTGACAGAAAAAGGTGCGTATTAGTGTCTGGCTCGCCTCTGATGATAAGCCATGTTAATGATTTTCCAAGACACTTTACGTTGATTCAAGCTGTTGCTCTTATACGAAAAGGTCTGTGACCTTTTGAAAGACATTTACTTACGTAATTAATCTGCAATGTACAGTATCTGCGGTTAAAAATGAAAGAATTTTTATTTCATACGTTTTTCTTTTATATTCTATATAGGTTTTACATGATTCGAAAAAAATGTAAGGCCGATACAGAATATAAAAGCTTCAAAATTGTTGGAAGAGTAAATAATGAAACCTCCTTAAACACTGATAACAGACAGACTTGGTATCATCGTTACTTAAAATGTTTTGCTTCCAGTCTCCTCACTTCCACTGCTTTGGTGGGTCGTGTTGAATCTAATTTGAATCTAAGTTTTTAAAATCTTATTCTTTTTATTATTTTTGTGTGTTTTAGTGTTGTCAATGTAATGTATGCGATTTATTCAAGAGTAAAGTTGTGCTATTATAGCTGTTTTAGCCATGAAAATTCAATTAAAAAGTCCTGTCCGTTTGTTTGACCTCCGTGTTTATGTGCATATATATATATATATATATATATATATATATATATATATATATATATATATATATATATATATATATATATATATATACTATAAAAACACCAAAACAGAAAAATAATTAAAAGAATAAGATTTCAAAACTTATTTTCAACATACTATTCAACACAAGAAACACGGGAGCAGTGGAAGTGATCTTTTTAACGCCTATGAAATGCCCGATCATTTTTAAGTTGATATCACTGTGTACGGCATGTTTTCCAAAATAAATTACAGGCAAATGTCTTTTTTTATCTTGCTTTGTCGAGGGTAATAAATGAAATGTAATTGTTTTCGAAGGCAGGTGAGACATATAGATTGTGCTGTCAGTATGTACAAGAAATATTCTCAGTAAAAAAAACTGGTTTGAAATATTACTCATTTTACACAGCAATTGCTTTCAGGGTCAATCAGTCAATCAATCAATCATTTCCTGTGGCACCCACGGGGATGCATAGGGCCTCGATGAACTCACGCCACCACATTCTGTCCTGGGCTAACTCCTCAAGATCTTCCCAACACTCGTCTCCTGCTTCCCGCCTCATTGTCCTTAACCACGTCTCCTTTGGCCTACCTCTACCTCTTCTACCAAGGGCAACCTACCCCGGTGTATCTCGTACTATTCCCTGTCTTCTATAGACATAGCCTAGGCACTTCCAGCGTGAGAATCTAACACATTCATCGACCGGCTGCACCCCCTTACTTCTCTAATTAATTCCTAATATTCTTCTGAACGCTTTATTTTCAAATGCTAAGAATTTATTATCAGAAGTCACTGAGCTGTACCATGACTCATGCCCATAAATCAAAATACTCCTTTTTTAATCGTTCCATAAATTCTGTGCTCAGAGAGCCATCCTTATCTAAATAAGTACCTAAATATTTAAACTTATCCACTTGCTTTACAACCAAACCTTCAATTAGACAATCCTGTGCATTTTCAATATTCATATTTATGATTTCAGTTTTTCCACTATTAATAACCAAACCAACCTTCCTACCTTCACTCACTAGACAATCCAACACACTCAGCATCTTTTCTGGTCCCTCACAGATCAAAACCATATCATCAGCACAATCTAAGTCAAGAAGTTTCACATTTTCTCCCCAGAGTACACCTGCATCCGTTTCTCTTTTAACCCTTCTCATAACGTAATCCACGACCAATACAAACAACAGAGGAGACAGAATGCCACTCTGCATCACACCAGACTTGATTTCAAATGGATCACTCAAATACCCAACAACCATCACTTTACAAGTTGTGCCCTCATGCATTTCATGATAACCGTCACAAACTTTTCCGGTATTCCATAATGCCTCATGATTTTTCCCATAGTCCATCTCGAAAGGCCTTTTCAAAATCAACAAAACAAAGACTCAACGGAGTTTTCATTTCCTTTGCTTGCTGCATTAAATGCCTAACTATGAAAATCTGATCACTGCAACCCCGCCCCTTTCTAAAACCAGCCTGTTCATCCCTCAGAATACCATCAACCACTGGCTCCAACCTATTCAGCATTACCCTCCAGTTGCCATACTTACTCAGATCCCCTTTCTTTAGAACTTTAATGATCACACCATTCTTCCAACCTAATGGTATTATTCCCGTCACCCATATCTCATTGAATAATATCTTCAAGACAAATACTAATCTATCCTCCTCGACTTTGAAAATTTCCGGGAATAAACCATCCTCTCCTGGTGCCTTATAATTCTTTAGCTGTTTTATTGCCTTAACTACTTCTTCTAGCCTGATCTCACCTTCATCAATATCTAAATGTTCCTGAGCCCGCGGTCTTCTGGGGGGACTGGTCTATTAAGAACTGTCTCAAAATGCTCTTTCCATCTATTTCTGATTTCAACATTTTTGGTCAATAAATTACCTTCCATGTCCCTGACTGGTATATCCTTACGCTTACCAGCACTGCCAATTAGCTCTTCAATTGCCTTTATATGCTATCCTTTGACTCTGACCATCATTTTTATTAATTAATTTTTCAGTTTCCACAACATTTTCATTAACAGATCTTCTTTTATCTCTCTTACCTAGTCTTCTAACTTCTGAATCCAAACTCAAGTACTTAGTTCTTGCTGATTCAAAATCTTCATCACTAACAAAATGCATCTCACTCCTCAATTTTACTTCACCTCTCTTTTTGATCATAGTCCATGTTTCCCCAGATATCCACATCTTTTTCCTCAATCTGAGCCTGCTTCTGATCGTACAACCAGCAGCCTCATGCAAAGCTTTATTCACATCCCTCGACATCTCATCTACACTTCTCCCTTCCTCCTCCAATGTTCCCATCACCAAAAACCTGTTTCTGCATTCTCTCTATTCTAAATGCCTCCTTTTCCTCTCCTTCCCTTCTAAGCACATCAGTATCATACCTATCAACAACAGGTTTTCCCTTCTTCTGACTTTTTAGTTTAAGTCTTAATTTTGCAACTCTGAGCTGATGATCACTACCAATATCTGCTCCCCGATTAACACGAACATCTAGCAAAGAGCTTCTATGCCTTTTACTAACTGCAATATGATCAATCTGATTTTTATATTTCCCACACGGTGACACCCATGTCGTCTTGGGTATACTGTGGTGTTGAAAAAGTATACCCCCAGTGACTAAGTCATTTGCTATACAGAAACTCCCAAACCTTACTCCATTTTCACTCATCCTACCAACGACACCCACCCATCTTACCCATACAAGCCTCAAATCCCTCATTCGAGCAGCCCATTATTGCATAGAAGTCTCCAATACAAATCAAAGCATCATGTCTAGCAACTCTTCCTGCAGCTTTCCATAAAATGCATCTTTCTTTTCATCAGGTGCATCATTAGTGGGTGCATAACACACAAACATACTGATGTTACCATGATTTGACTTGAACAGTGTGTACAACAATCACTCATCCATAGGATCCCATTCACATAGAGCATTCTTTGCCTTGCATCCCAACAGCAAGCCTACTCCATCCCGTCGGCCAGACGTCAATAAACATAAATTATTCCCCAAATCAAATTTATCGACCCCAGTTAATCTTGTCTGTTACAGCACAATATCTACAGTAATTCATAACTTTGAAAAACTGCAACTAACTCTTCAATTTTGCTATCCTGATTTAGCGTTCTCACATTCCAATTGCCAATTTTGATAGTATTTTTAGCATGAATAAAAGAATTAGGAGGCTGTGAGATTCTTTGCACCCCTGCCCATTTAAGGGCTGCACGGGACTGGGGGCCATTCCTCTTCTGTCAGAGCCCATCAAGGTTTCTTTGGCTAACCATTTGAACACTCCGCCACAGTGCAGTGTTGCGGTCGCTGTGGGCAGCTAACTTGACTGCATGCCCACACCCGAAAGGTTCAGCTAAGCTGGGGTCAATCGCATGCTGGCGTGCTTCCCAGCCATTTCTCTCTTAAGGAGTTTATCTGCCAGAGAAGCAAACGACCCTCTGCTCCCAGGGCATTGATCTGTGTGGGTAGAGGGTGCTCACTCCCTCACTGGCTATATACAATTTATAAAGGCCACACTTACCCAGGCAACCATATTCACCTTTCATAATTTCACTGTTTCGTTTACTTATTTCATAAACCCTGTTATGATAACAGGGTTTCATCACCACGTGTCATTACTGAGATCAATGAAGTCAAGTTGATTTCATTAAAGGTTGTTCTCACTTTTTCCAGTAAAAGTACTCGTACATGTAGGTCATCCTACACATCACCACAAGAACATAGTCTCTTAATTTTTTCTGGTGATGTACATGAAATGCTATTTTTTTCCTGTGATGTACATGAAATATTATTTTTTCCTGTGATGTACATGACGTGTTATTTTTTCTTGTGATGTACATGAAATGTTATTTTTTCCTGTGATGTACATGAAATGCTATTTTTTTCCTGTGATGTACATGGAATATTATTTTTTCCTGTGATGTACATGAAGTGTTATTTTTTCTTGTGATGTACATGAAATGTTATTTTTTCCTGTGATGTACATGAAATGCTATTTTTTTCCTGTGATGTACATGAAATATTATTTTTTTCCTGTGATTTAGTGTTATTTTTTCTTGTGAAATGAAATATTATTTTTTCCTGTGATGTGATGTTATTTTTTCTTGTGAACATGTTATGTTATTTTTTCCTGTGATGTACATGAAATGCATGTGATGTATATAAGTGTTATTTTTTTCTTGTGATGTACATGAAATGTTATTTTGTCTGTGATGTAGGCTACATGAAATGTTATTTTTTCCTGTGATGTACATGAAATGTTATTTTTTCTTGTGATGTACATGAAATGTTATTTTTTCTTGTGATGTACATGAAATGTTATTTTTTCCTGTGATGTACATGAAATGTTATTTTTTCTTGTGATATACATGATAATTATTTTTTCCTGTGATGTACAAGAAATGATATTTTTTCCTGTGATGCACATGAAATGTTATTTTTTCGTCATACACATGAAATGTTATTTTTTTCGTCATGCACATGAAATGTTATTTTTTCCATGTGAAGAATATGAAAGGTTATTTTTTTCCTGTGATGTACGTGAAATTTTTTTCTTTGATGTACATGCATTATTTTTTCATGTGATGTACATGAAATGTTACTTTTTTCCTGTGACGTACATGAAATATTATTTTTTATCTGTGATGTTTATGCATGAATTTTTTTTTCTTGACTTGATCCCTGACCAAACTAGCTTCGTTTTCCTGTGACTACCTCTCTTCACCTCTAAATGTTCGTCTATTTATTGGTTGCACTAATAACAGCCGTTGGAAAATAAGTATGACCGAAGAAAAAAAAAGGATTTTTTTGAAACTGTCGTTTGTAGAAATGTAATTTCTATTCTAAAAGAAAAAAGTAGTAAAATGTCCGCTGTAATTGTTATTATTTCTCATTTAATCGAAAATGACCATCGCCAGAAAATGGAGACTTTCCTGTAAACACTGCAGAACAAAATCAGTGATAAAATATGCAAGATGAAAAAGGAAACGCAAAAACTGTAAATATAGATCAAGTAAGAGTGTGACGCTAAACACTGTGACTCACATGAAGGGCCAAGTGTCGGTGAGGTGAAAGAGAGAAGGAGAGTGGCAGCGTTTATGATCCCAACTCACACATTTGGCCTTGGAATTAAGTTAGCATTGGTGAACTGCTCTTCTCCGGATTTAAATGAGAAGAAACATACATGCTTGCATGCATACATACATACATAAATACTGTATGTATATGTATATATATGTGTGTGTATGTGTTTGTGTATACATATATATATATATATATATATATATATATATATATATATATATATATATATATATAGCAATATTAGTTAGTTATATATATATATTAACAATTCTTTACTAAGAGTAAGCATACAAATAAAACAAATCCAAATTGCCGAAACAAATATGATTATAGGGGTACTGTTCCTTAGTTATTCAAAAAATGTCCTATATAAGAGCAACATTATACTAAATGGCACCTGACAAAAGAAAGAAAAGCAACAATAATTTAATTTTTCCCCCAATTCACGCAGACAACCATAGTCACCTTTCATAATTTCATTGTTTCGTTTACTTATTTCATAAACATGATAACAGGGTTTCATCACCACGTGTTATTACTGAGATCAATGAAGTAAAGTTGATTTAATTGAAGGTTCTCACATTTTCCAGTAAAAGTATTCGTACATGTAGCTTATCACACACATCACCACAAGAACATAGTCTCATATCCCTTGGTATTCCAGACCTTCTTCATGTTTTTTATCCCTTGGTATTCCAGACCATCTTCCTGTTTCTTATCCCTTGGTATTCCAGACCATCTTCCTGTTTCTTATCCATTGGTGTTCCAGACCATCTTCCTGTTTCTTATCCCTTGGTATTCCAAACCATCTTTATGTTTCTTATCCCTTGGTATTCCAGACCATCGTCCTGTTTCTTATCCCTTGGTATTCCAGACTATCTTCCTGTTTCTTATCACTTGCTGTTCCAGACCATCTTCCTGTTTCTTATCCCTTGGTATTCCAGACCATCTTCCTGTTTCTTATCCCTTAGTGTTCCAGACCATCTTCCTGTTTATTATCCCTTAGTATTCCAGACCATCTTCCTGTTTCTTATCCCTTGGTATTCCAGATCATCATCCTGTTTCTTATCCCTTGGTATTCTAGACCACCTTCCTGTTTCTTATCCCTTGGTATTCCAGACCATCTTCCTATTTCTTATCCCTTGGTATTACAGACCATCTTCCTGTTTCTTACCCCTTGGTGTTCCAGACCATCTTCCTGTTGTTTCTTATCCCTTGGTATTTCAGACCATCTTCCTGTTTCTTATCCCTTGGTATTCCAGACCATCTTCCTGTTTCTTATCCATTGGTATTCCAGACCATTTTCCTGTTTCTTATCCCTTGGTATTCTAGACCATCTTCCTGTTTCTTATCCCTTGGTATTCCAGACCATAGTTTCTTATCCCATTCATCTTCCTGTTTCTTATCCCTTGGTATTCCAGACCATCTTCTTGTTTCTTATCCCCTGGTATTCCAGACCATCTTCCTATTTCTTATCCGTTGGTATTCCAGACCATCTTCCTGTTTCTTATCCCTTGGTATTCCAGACCATCTTTCTGTTTCTTATCCCTTGGTATTCCAGACCATCTTCCTGTTTCTTATCCCTTGGTATTCCGGACAACCTTCCTGTTTCTTATCCCTTGGTATAATCATCTTCCTGTTTCTTATTCCGTGGTATTCCAGACCATCCTCTTGTTTCTTATCCCTTGGTATTCCAGACTATCTTCCTGTTTCTTATTCCTTGGTATTCTAGACCATCTTCCTGTTTCTTATCCCTTGGTATTCCAGACCATCTTCCTATTTCTTATCCATTGGTATTCCAGACCATCTTCCTGCTTCTTATCCATTGGTATTCCAGACCATCCTCCCATTTCTTATACCTTGACATTCCAGACCATCTTCCTGTTTCTTATCCCTTGTGTGTTCCAGACCATCTTCCTGTTTCTTATACCTTGGTATTCCAGACCATCTTCCTGTTTCTTATCCCCTGGTATTCCAGACCATCTTCCGTTTCTTATCCCTTGGTATTCCAGACTATCTTCTTGTTTCTTATCCCTTGGTATTCCAGACCATCTTCCTGTGTTCTTATCCATTGGTATTCCAGATCATCTTCCTGTTTCTTATCCATTGGTATTCCAGACCATCTTCCTGTTTCTTATGCCTTGTATATTACAGACCATCTTGCTGTTTCTTATCCCTTGGTATTCCAGACCATCTTCCTGTTTCTTATCCCTTGTATATTCCAGACCATCTTCCTGTTTCTTATCCATTTGTATTCAAGATCATCTTCCTGTTTCTTATCCCCTGGTATTCCAGACATCCTCCTGTTTCTTATCCCTTGGTATTCCAGACCATCTTCCTGTTACTTATCCCTTGGTATTCCAGACCATCTTTCTGTTACTTATCCCTTGGTATTCTAAACCATCTTCCTGTTTCGTATCCATTGGTATTCCAGACCATCTTCCTGTTACTTATACCTTGGTATTCCAGACCATCTTTCTGTTTTTTGTTTCTTATCCCTTGGTATTCCAGACCATCTTCCTGTTTTTTTGTTTCTTATCCCTTGGTATTTCAGACCATCTTCCTGCTTCTTATCCCTTGGTACTCCAGACAATCCTCCTGTTTCTTATCCCTTGGTATTCCAGACTATCTTCCTGTTTCTTATCCCTTGGTATTCCAGACCATCTTCCTGTTTCTTATCCCTTGGTATTCCAGACCATCTTCCTGTTTCTTATCCCTTGGTATTCCAGACCATCTTCCTGTTTCTTATACCTTGGTATTCCAGACCATCTTCCTGTTACTTATCCTTGGTATTCCAGACCATCTTCCTGTTTCTTATCCCTTGGTATTCCAGACCATCTTCCTTTTTCTTATCCCTTGGTATTCCAGACCATCTTCCTGCTTCTTATCCCTTGGTATTCCAGACCATCTTCCTGTTTCTTATCCCTTGGTATTCCAGACCATCTTTCTGTTTCTTATCCCTTGGTATTCCAGATCATCTTCCTGTTTCTTATCCATTGGTATTCCAGACCATCTTCCTGTTTCTTATCTATTGGTATTCCAGACCATCTTCCTGTTTCTTATCCCTTGTATATTCCAGGCCATCTTCCTGTTTCTTATCCCTCGGTATTCCAGACCATCTTCCTATTTCTTATCCCCTGGTATTCCAGACCATCTTCCTGTTACTTATCCCTTGGTATTCCTGACCATTTTCCTGTTTCTTATACCTTGGTATTCCAGACCATCTTCCTGTTTCTTATCCCTTGGTATTTCAGACCATCTTCCTGTTTCTTATCCCAGTATTCTAGACTATCTTCCTGTTTCTTATCCCATGGTATTCCAGACCATCTTCCTTTTTCTTATCCCTTGGTATTCCAGACCATCTTCCTGTTTCTTATCCATTGGTATTCCAGACCATCTTTCTGTTTCTTATCCCTTGTATATTCCAGACCATCTTCCTGTTATTATCCCTTGGTATTCAAGACCATCTTCCCTTGTTTCTTATCCCTTGTTATTCCAGACCATCTTCCTGTTTCTTACCCCTTTGTATTCCATACCATCTTCCTGTTTCTTATCCTTTGGTATTCCAGACCATCTTCCTGTTTCTCATCCCTGGTTCCAGACCATCCTTCTGTTTCCACAAACACAGTATTCCAGACCATCTTCCTGTTTCTTATCCCTTGGTATTCCAGACCATCTTTGTTTCTTATCCCTGGTTCCTGGTTTTATTTTGTCTTCACTCCACAATCACAGTTGCGGGCACATATATACGATTATAGGTGAGATAGCTTTATATATGAATACAATTTACATATATACATATATATATATATATATATATATATATATATATATATATATATATATATATATATATATATATATATATCATTTAACAGTTTTTCATTTAATTTAGCACCCTACCCTAAATCTCCCAGATGTTACTTAATATTTCGAATTTACTTTTATTACTCCTCCCTTTACGTTACTATTACTTTTTAACTAGTGCCGTCGCTTTCTAGGTTGGTGACGTCCTTTATCTTCACGGCTATTCTTTATATATTCCTCTAGTTTTCTGTTCGGGGCTTTCAGGGTCTCTAATGTTAAGTTTTCTATTTTTTGTGAGGTTTTACACCTGAACAAATGTTCGGTGCTGTCCTCCTCTACTCTGCAATTATCACAGACCTCGTCCTTATATCTTCCCCGGTAGTTAGCTTTCAGGTTCAACATATTCTGCCTGGTTTTCATTATTATGCATGCATCCTTTGTTTCTAGTTCCCTTAGATACTTATTTTCTTCAAGGTTATCTATGAATCTCAGCATCGTTTCTTTCTTCTTTTCTTTCAATGTCTCTTCGATATCTTTCTTTATTCTTCTCTTTATTTCCATTTTCAGTTCTTTTTGGCATATTTTCTCATTTCATTTATATCTATATTATATTTTTTACCTATATTTTCATGCCTTTTGTCCAACACTGTCCGCTGGGGGCTCTTACCTGATCTTCTACTGATATTCCAGACTATCTACGTGTTTCTTATCCCTTGGTATTCCAGACCATCTACCTGTTTCTTATCCCTTGGTATTCTAGGCCATCTTCCTGTTTCTTATCCCTTGGTATTCCAGACTATCTTCCTGTTTCCTATCCATTGGTAATCCAGACCATCTTCCTGTTTCTTATCCCTTGGTATTCCAGACTATCTTCATGTTTTTTATCCCCTGGTATTCCAGACCATCTTCTTGTTTCTTATCCCTTGGTATTCCAGACCATCTTCCTGTTTCTTATCCCGTGGTATTCCAGACCATCCTCCTGTTTCTTATCCGTTGGTATTCCAGACCATCTTCCTGTTTCTTATCCGTTGGTATTCCAGACCATCTTCCTGTTTCTTATCCCTTGGTATTCCAGACCATCTTCCTGTTTCTTATCCCTTGGTATTCCAGACCATCTTCCTGTTTCCTATCCCTTGTATATTCCAAACCATTTTCCTGTTTCTATGTTCAGTCGGTGTGAGCCAAGTTTTTATCAAGTCTAGGCAACTCGATGAGATTCCTCAACAACACGGAAGAAGTAGCCATAGATTTTTGGAGATTCTTGATTACAGTATGTGCAGATATAACGCTGCAGTTAGAGTTTCTAGTTTGTTATAGTTTGTGTTTTAGTTTTACGTCGTCGGATTATTAAGTCACGATAGAAAGATATGAACAAAAATCACTACCATATACATCCTGAACAGAGAGGTAGGTTTTCCAAAAGATTCAGTCGATTATTACCGCACTTTTGGCGATGTTATCCTCATCTTTATACGTAAAGTACCGGATTTGAGAAGTGGTTAACCATTTTTATTCCTTATTGTAATAGTTAAATTAAGAATGTTGATAGAATGTAATATAATAGGATGTCGTCAGGTGACACTGTATTGTAATTCATTATCTAAAATTGTCCTAACCCTCATCTACTTAATATGACACCAATTAATACTTTTAGTCTACATTGCAGACGTGCTCTTAAATAGGAAATTCAATTTAGCAACATGTTGGCTTAATTTGCTGATCAAATCTTGTTTACTCTAATGTCTCTAGTATGATATCTACCCACGTTAAGAATCTTATAGAATCTTTAAAGATGAAGATTCTATAAATCTATCTAGCTTAAATGGTTCACCTGGCGAAAATGATCCGGTCTGTTTATTTTGATTTCTTTCCTCTTAAGAAACTGTGCAAAATATGGAAGTCACTGAATGGCAGTTGCTATCCTGAAACACGTTTTCACGTGGACAATATAAGTCTGTCCTACTAGCCATTACATATTTTCCATCTACCGTGGGTGGAGAGACCTTCAACAACAGATATACGAATACTCAGTTCAAATGCCTGTCCACAACTAGATTTCAGAAATTTTTCACCCTGTGAATTTCAAACTTGGGATCAACCATCAAATTAATTTTCATCAGAATGATAACGCAACTCTCCGATAAACTTTCGGATACTTCCAGGTCTTGCAGCTACTTTAACCAGTCAATTGGATTTTCGAATCAAAGATCAAGGAGCTCTGTAGGAAGGTTCTGGGCATTTCACAAAATTCAAGGTGGCTGCTAATGGTTAAAGTTGTCGATATTTTGCATGTATCTGTCTGCAGGTTAACGTACACATAACTTAATGAGTCATGTGGATTTGATCACAATGATCAAGGCGCCCTCCGAATAAATTTTGGATATTTCAAGAAATTTAATACGAAAACTGGTGATTCTTGTATCCAGGTCTGCCTCGATACAAGACTCACTATGATGCCGTGCAACTTTTTGAGCTTTTACAAAGTTCAAGATGGCAGCTATACAAAACAAAAATTGCTGGTTTTTGCCATTATTTCTCTCTCTCTCTCTCTCTCTCTCTCTCTCTCTCTCTCTCTCTCTCTCTCTCTCTCTCTCTCTCTCATAGACAACAGAACAGTGAATCAATCTTTATTCGTGACAGTATTCAAAAGCTCTAAGGGAAATTTCTGGAAGTTTGAAAAAATCAAAGATGCCAGTTTCTTGACCAAATAAATATGACAGATCTTCACATACTTTGGTTAACTTTCAATTGCACCTCACAGACAAACTATCGAAACAACTTTACATTGATGACAGTTTTCATGGCACCTCTTGGACACGGTTTGGAAATTTAAAACTCAAGATAACCACTATATAATAGAAAACTGCCACCTTTTTGTACATTCTCTTTTATTTAATCTCTGTGACATGGATTTTTCAGTACTTCATCTCATATTAATGATTAAATTAAATCTGCCAATGTTTTTCCGTATTTTCACAACCCATGTGGGCTTTGTGGTCCCACTTTAAAACTTTAAATGTAATGTTATGTACATGCGTGGTGCAATGCAGAAGCGATTTTAAAATATTCTATCACACATGGTAAAATACCACTGATGCCGGCATAAAATGGTTACTATTTGCTCCCATAGGGAAGTGTTATATCTATACACTTATTTGTCGTAAATAATAGGCAGTACCAGCAAGAAACAACTCCAGAAAAGGGCTTGAGGCTGCTGTTGACTTCATGTGGTTACCATGAATGGCAGAAGTGGGATACAATCAACTACTGGGAAGTCATAATAAAAATATACCTAACCTTAATCATTTCTATGAAGAACTTTACTACGAAATCGTGGTCAAACATAATCATCTTTTAATCTAGGAGATCCCCAAAGTATATAAGGAAAAGTGAGAAGTCTAGGAACTTTGCTATAAATTCTATGAATAATCATCCGAACACTGACCCATCCCAGCTATGCATAAATACAGTCCAGTAGCTATGGGTTACTGATCCAACAAAAGCCCTCTGTCCTTTCTATGACAAATCTACATTAATAGAAGAAAAGAGCACATAACAAGGTCAACCTTCAGGCTGAACGTTGCATGTTTTGTCAATAGTGAGGCTTTACTGCATCTAGCGAGAAAAAGAAGAAACCTGTTATTATCACAGTATAAAAGATGCAAACATGCTGGAAAGCACATAGCCTCTTACCAAAAAATAATGATATTAATATAATAATGATAATAATAGAGTTTATAATATTCTGCGCGTAAGAATCAGTTTTCTGCACAGATGTCAATTGTATGGGACACTTCTTCAGAACGAGTATATTTTGAGCTATATGAAGTACAAGTCTTCATTAAATACCGTTCAGAGTAACTGGAAAAGTGGTTTTCTTTAAAATGATTGGATTCAATTTTAGTAACAATAAAAATGTTGTGAATATATCAGCAATGGCAACAAAAGTATATTTCAAAGTGTCAGCTATCACTGGATGAACCATATTTTGCTTATAGAAATGCCCAAATGCGTCTTCTGTGAAACTTAGACCACGTACTAGGTTTATAACATAAAATTTATAACATAAAATTTATATGTAATTAATGTATTTCCATCATTATTTAAAATCCCTGGCTACTTTCAGGTAGTTAAACAAGAAAATGTTATTTTAAAATTAATTTCTTTTGACATGAATTTTATCAGTATTTTGTCAGCAAAATGAAATTTTTCCACACAACCCGTCTTATCAAGCAGTCTACCAGTATCTTAAAGTACAACACAAAACATTCTCATTAGCTACATGCATGCATGGTATACCTAAGCAAAAAAGGCATTATGTATATCTCTGGAAATTGTTGAGCGTTTTTAAAACGCGTTTATCTAGTTTAGGACCTTTAACATTTTGCAAAATTTCAATACTAATGTTACATTTAGTTTCCGTTTTTCTCCTTCATAAATTCAACTGAAGCAAAAATTCTTTTAATACAAGAGACAAACAACGCAAACATGACTTACTGGTAATTACTGCTGATAGCCAATTCAATTCAGCCGTAAATTGAGTGACATATAATTGACTCTAAGTATGTGTTTTCTCTATTTCAGGTTAAAGATGGAGTATAAAGAACTGGTTGTTCAATACTCAGAGCAGAGGGAGAAGATATATAAGGAAATTTTGGAAAGACTTGTAGAGTGGATATCAATCAGGCCCAGGACTATTCAAGGCTTACTTGATCTCATCAGTTATATTGATAGCAGTCGCGAAGGTGCTAATTTAGCCAATATTGTTGGTTCTGGAACAGGCGTTTTAGGATCAAGTGCAGTCCTTTTGGCACCTTTCACCGGTGGCCTGTTTAGTCGTAAGTGGTGTGGGTGTCGCTACAAGTGTTCTTGCTTCCGCCCAGGATAGCAGTGTTGCAAAGGAAAACTGCGAGAAAGCACAGGAACTTATAGATAAAGATGCAAAAGCAACTGATGCATTGACGAGCTCGGTGAAAAAATACCTTGAGCTAACACAGAAGCTAAGCGACTGTCTGAAAAGCGTCCATGGTAAAATAAACTCTAAGACACTAACTTTGACTGAAGGTCAGGCTATTTCGAGATCGCTTTGTTTTACATTAGCTTTTATTTCTGCATTTAGCAAAGTAGCCGGTAAAGCAGGATCAAAATTAATTCCAGTCTTCGGTAGTATAGCAAGTATTGCCGTTGATGTAACGTCCATTGTTATCGCCACCAAGGATATAAAGGAAGGATCAAAAAGTGAAGCAGGCAAAGAATTGTTGAAGGTAGTCGAGCGGCTTCGAGAACAGAGACGTGATTTATATAAACTTGTTATACAAGCGATCAAAATACAGTCTCAAGACGCACCGAGTAAAGAAGATGAGAAAAAAATAATAGAGCAGCTAGTTAAACAAAGTAAAAAAAGAATCAAACAAAAACAGATGATTCAGACAGCGATGAATCTGAGGATGAAAAGAGTATAAACTTTTGCCTAATGAATGCCAGGTCAGTATTTAATAAATGGGACAAATTAACAAAGTATGTGGCTCATAAAAGTATTGATGTTTTGGCAGTGACAGAAACTTGGAACCGTGGAAAACCATTGGTAACGACAGTACCAGGGTATGACCCATTCTTTTATTCCCCTCGTGAAGAAAGAGGAGGTGGAGGAGTTGGAGCTCTAATCAAAAGTGACATCTTGGTATACTCAATAAAACGTAACTTTGAAACCTTTGAATGCATGTACTGCATCTTAATTGTGATTTCAAAAAAAGCTGTTGATATAATACGTATCTACATACTTTACAGACCACCGAAAACAAATTTTAAACCTTTCCTTGGTGAATTTATCCAACTGATAGCTGAATCTGATTATAAAAGCAAAGTCATAATTATGGGTGACTTTAATATCAATTGGGGAAACTCCGAGTCATCTGGGATAAGGGACTTTTTTGATGGTGTTGGTCTTTGCCAGCACGTAAATGAAGTAACACATGAGGGAGGCGGAATCCTGGACTGGGTAGTAACTCGAAACGCGGAGGCACATCTTATAGAAAATCTCCAAGTTGACAGACTAACTAAGAAGGTAATTAACTTTAACCATTTTCCATTTAGCATCCTGAGGTTAATTAACCTTGACGATCATCCAGTTGAAATTCAGAAGTCAATTAACCTTGACCATTATCCAGTTACTTTCACTGTAAAACTGAGACATTAAGTATAAAATTGCCCATGACCATATTGGTACAGTCCTATGCATTTTGACACCACTGTCCAAAAAGAAACAAAGTTTTTTTTTTTTTACTTTACAAAAGAAATTTATTGTGTCATTCACAAATAAATTTTCACTTACTCCTTCAAATTAGCCCTGTCTACAGTAAATACGCCATTTCTGAAGATTTTTTTTAGTTGTGGAATGCGTCCAATAATTATCAGTACTTTTAAGGATGGATTTCAGCATTGTGAAAAAAGTCTGCAGGAGTCAGTTCAGGATGGTAATCCAGTTGGAAAACAAAAACCATACACGGCCTGCCAATAATCACAAATAAAAGTGACGAATAAGCTGGCGTGTTACCACGGGGCAGATTCAAGGTTTCATTCGTATACACTCAGTCATCTATCCTGTACTGCTTCTCTCAGATGCACCAAGACCTCCTACTAAGTATTTGTTGACTATCTGACCTTGAGGCATTAACCCTTCCAATGGAAATACAGATTCAGTATCAATTTCACATCCGTGTGAGTCTGACTTGGTACCTTAACACAATAATGATGCTCAAGCCTGCTGTCACGACCGGCTTTTTATTGTTTTCTTCAACATTGCGATTCAGTGATGGTAATCCTTCATTGATATTAGTGATACTGTCCTCTGTAACCTGTTTAATAAAAAACGAAATGGTTTTCATTTTATCAAGGTGTGAAATTAGCCACTTGAAGCTGATGTTGCCTATGACTGTAGTGCGTAGATGTAAGTAGATGCATAGTTTCCTAAGCATTTATTATATAGTTCTAGACACGTATGTCGGCGAGAGAATGGGAAAGGAATGTACTGTCCTTGTTTTTCATTTGAAATGTAATATTTCTCCCATGTAAAAAGTTGATATTCTACTCGATGCTATAACAGTTAAGAGTTTTTCATATTTCCACCTTAATGTAACAGCAAACAATCGAGAATTGTTGTGACAATGTTCATGTCGTTGTACAGTGTTATGCATGGATGTGGGGCCAAAAATGCTATCATGCATAGGATAATAAAATATGCAATAAGTTGTTAAAAAAATACCAAATCTTAAGTTAAATGCCACTCTAGTTGTTAATGTAAAGCCAGGCAAGAGTGCAGTACGCATATAGCTTAGGCTATGGGAGGTATGCTGTTAGGCGCATGAATGTTGTCCTCGATAAACTCTTGTATTACTGGGAATGTTTTCTGTAACCACTTACAGAAATGAGTTATAGAAGAACCTAATTAGGAATAAGATGCTTGCCTTAAAAATGTATACAGTAAAATAAAAGTTAGTGTAAATGCAAAAAAGAATAAAACTACAGAAGTCAATAGCTTCCATTCCTCAGCCTTAACCTCAACATGATGATTCATCACCAGCTAAAAAATATACACATGTATATGCCTTGTAATATATACATATGTCAATAAAAAAGCGTTATTTATTAAAATTAATTTTCTCTACAACCTTCATTTTTCTCTACAACCTTCACCTTCATATATAACACGCAGATCATCGCATCCTCTCAGTACACCTTGAACTTTAAACATGGAAGCTGGTCCTTTCCAAGGAGAAATCTTAAACCTGTTCGCTGTTCCTGCGCGGATTATCATAGCAGGTTTCAGCAATAGTGGCAAATCTGTGTTGTGTCAAAACATAATAGAAATGTATGAGGCTAACTTTCACTGTATTTTATTTTGTGGGGTGAGTGAACACCCTCTGGAAAGTCATCATACCATAAGCACCAAATTAAAAGTATCCAAAGAGATATTGAACCCTTTCGATTACACGGAAAGAGGAGTGGAGGGTGGTAGTAAAGGAGCTAGCGACAATAAATTCGTGACCTAAGCATTCACCGCTGGACCCCATTCGAATGTATCGGTGATCTTCATAACCCAGAACGTGTTTCACTCGGGTAAATTCAGTAGGAGCATCAGTCTCAATTGCTCCCATTACATCCTCATGAAGAATCGTGACATTGGTCAAATTGAAACTTTGAGCAGGCAATTGTTCGGTCGGCGGAGAGGTGCGGAGTTTTCTGACATATACAAAAAAGCTTTAACACATAACCGATACGGTTATCTGTTAGTAGACTTCGCACCGTCAGCACCTGAATTGTTGCAGCTCAGAACGAATATTCTCGGAGAGACCGAATATCAAATCGCTTACAAACATGACTGAAGAACAGTTACGACTGCTTAGGGATTTATATGGCAATGTGACACAAACATCATGTTTCAGCGGTGTGAATGCGCTACTCAAAGCAGCGAGGAAGGTAGACAAAAACGTGACTAGAGCGGACGTCGTTAATTTTTTAAAGAGTCAACCTTCCTATACCTTGCACAAGAGCACGCGCAAGCGTTTCCTTAGAAAGAAAATCGTATCAACTAAACCTCGAGCGTCGGCCAGCACGAATTTGGCGGACATGTCGAAACTGGCTGGACACAATGAAGGTTATAAATATCTCCTAATTTTCATTGATCAATTTTCGAGGTTTTTACGCATTCTCCCCTTGAAAAAGAGGGATGGCCTTACTGTGTGCAATGCGCTAAAAACGATTATAGAATCTAAAGATTTTTCAGGTCTGTCTCGCTTGAACAGTGATGAAGGTAGTCAATATTAATGGTTATTTCCCAAAAAGAAAAAACAGCCAAACAAGTTTTTGTCTATGATATTGGTTCCTGTCCCATTTCAACTTTCACTTCAAACAATTTCTGAATAATTTTACCTTTCATATTTCGAAATCCAGGACGTAGCCGCGACCATTATGTATGAAATGTATTGTGCTTTCTACAATATATTGTTTCCTGATGGACTAGTTAGGCTGCAGGAACGGGTTCACAACATTTTATAACCCATTAACAATATTGCTTTGAAATTTTGAGTTGTTATTGTATGGATATATGTATAAATTGTTTAGTCTTTGAAATATGTTTTATAATTTTTCAAAATGAAGATAATTAGCTAAATTATATCTTGATAATTGCATTGGTTTATTTTATTTTACTAAATCAACAAATTTCGAAAATATTATTATGCTTATTACCATTTTAAATACCCAAGGTTTTATCACTTATTATTTTCACTTTCCTTATTCCGTTGTTTTACAATATATGCTTCATTGACTAAATTGCAAATTATATTCATATTTCTCTAAATTTATTATATAATTTACTTATGTTTTATGACTTTTTACATAAAATAAGGAAAATTATGAAGCCTATGAACATATATGCATAGCTTTAAACAAAATAAATCAATAACAGATTAACATTCAATAACAAGTTTTACATTATTCCATTTTTTAAGTCAAATATAAAAAATTTGAAGCCTATTAACAAATATGCAAAGTTTTAAGCAAAATAATTCAGGAACATTAATTTTCAATAATAAGGTTAAGAATATTCTATGTGGTGAATATAAAATATATAAAAATATTATCCGACATCAATGCAGGGGAAAATTGCATTGATTCTCTCCACGGAATATAATCCCAACAGAACAATTAATATTGGAATTGGTGTTATATGACAACCAAGCAATTCGGAATGACGGTTTCATTATGATAGCGCCCATATGTTGTTGCTGTTAAACCTTTTCATTAATTTTATAGATTGGTAATTTTTACCTCTATAAGGAAAATTATTATTATTATTATTATTATTATTATTATTATTATTATTATTATTATTATTGAAGAAGCAAATCCACAGTTATGTATATGTACATAGATTTAAAGATAAATATATAACTGTGGATTTCCTTCTTCATTTTAAGACTCATGCTACTATGAGTATTTTTTTTATTACTATTATTATTTTTTTTTTAGAATATGTACCCAATTCATACGGGACAAGCATACAGGGGCCATTGACTTGAAATACAAGCCTCCAGAGCATGTGGTAGACAGGTTTTCCAGGAATATTGGAAAAGTTTTCCGTGCGTCTTTAATTGTGTTCTTGAAGAATCTAAAAATTATTTCTTTTCCGAAGAAGAATTTTTCTTTAATTAAGACAAGCGATTTTAAACTACTCTGTATCCTTCAAAAGATCTACTATTATAATTTGCTGCTGGTACCATAAAAAAAACTATATATTTATAACTTACTCTGCTATACGAAAAAACTTAATCATTCCTTGCTGGAGGCAACCATCTCTCTCTCTCTCTCTCTCTCTCTCTCTCTCTCTCTCTCTCTCTCTCTCTCTCTCTCTTCCCTTAATAAGGTGATCAATGGCAATGGAGAAGCCTTGTTAAAACAAAAGAGGTCACTTTTCTCTTGAAGCTGACTGGATTACTGGACGCTATGTGATGACCATTTCAGGAAACAGAAATTCTTGAGACCACCTTATTTTTAACTGTTGGGAAAAATTAACGCACACAGACGCACAAACCAGTGTATACACACACACACACACACACACACACATATATATATATATATATATATATATATATATATATATATATATACATATATGTATATATACATATGAATCTATATATAATAATAATTTCCAAGTTGATCTTGTCCTCCCAGGAGTGAAATTTTCTAGAAAGCTTTATTGCCACGAAAATAGCATTTTTTTAAAGAAAGAAATATAAATTTAGCGAAAAATCATCATCATCGTATCCTTTTCCTCGTCGTCGGGAGAAATATCTATCTATCTATCTATCTATCTAACTATCTAATATATATATATATATATATATATATTTATATATATATATATACAAATATATACATATATACATATATATAGATATATAAATATATATAGATACATACATATATATAGATATATACATATATATAGATATATACATATATAGATATATACATGTATAACTGAATCACGAAAATATGGAACGTGATGAATATATAAATAAAGATAAAATCAAGAAGGAAACAGAAACACTGGAATGCTGCGAGGCCTTTCGACACTAGTCCTTTACTAGTGTTTCTGCGGCCTTTCGACACTAGTCCTTTACTTATAAAGGACTAGTGTCGAAAGGCCTCGCAGCACTCCAGTGTTTCTGTTTCCAAGTGATTTTTTCTTTATTTATGATATATATATATATATATATATATATATATATATATATATATATATATATATATTATATATATATATATATATATATATATTTTATTTTATATATATATATATATATATATATATATATTTATATATATATATATATATATATATATATATATATATATATATATATATATATATATATATCTATATATATATATATATATATATATATATATATATATATATATATATATATATATATATATATATATATATATATATATATATATATATATATATATATATATATATATATATATATATATATATATATATATATATATATATATATATGTATATATATATTTCTCCCGACGACGAGAGAAAAGATACGATGATGATTTTTCACTAAATTTTTAATTTATTTCGTTTTTTAAAATATTGATGTTTTCGTGGCAATAAAACTTTCAAGAAAATTTCATAGCCTCTGCTGCGAGAAAGAATCATTGTCGCCTGGCGCCGTAATATCTTCGTGTTTTTCCTGCAGACGTTTTAGAATTCTTCCGCTCATGCGTATAGCGCCACAACTCAGTAGGTGCACTGACACCAAGGACTACAGTGGCCATCTCAGGGATCCTCCAGGAAGCCGTCTTGAAGCCTTCAGAGACCGCATGTGAGCAAAGAAGGCGAAGTTTATGGTTAAAATTAACTGGATGACGAAGCAGATCGACTAAAAGAGATTTTCCAGAGGGAAAAGTACATCACGAGAATGGCAGATAGCTTCGGTCTGTAATTGTTTACTGCTGAAAATATGGACTACTTCGCGGAGCAGTATGAAGTCGAGGTTCCTGCCTTCTGCGATTATTCAGCACCTCTACAGTCGTATTGTCACTTATGGACGCAAGCTCTTCATTCGAAACAAGGAAGGAAATAATCAAGAAGAGAGGAAGACAGTGGAAGGGAGGAACTGAAGAATTTATACGAAATAAAAGGTAGAGAACTTGAGGTGTTTTCTAAGCTGAATGGAGGAGATTTTGGATGACCAAAATTACCGCTTGGAGCAGTTCTTCGCTTGAAATAAGAAAGAGAAGGAACAAAAAAGAGAGGATATCGGCGTGGAGGTATACTGAAGAATGCTGACGAAGAAAAAAGTAGATAACCTGAGGTGTTAGAAACTGCTTCAAAGATTTTGGATTCACAGAATTACTTTTCGGAGAAGCAAGGAAGAATCGAAGGGATGATTAATATCGACAGTAACAGGGAATCTCATAAGTTTATAGAAGACGACTCCTTAAAGCAAAGAAGCTGTTTATGTGCCAGAAAAAGATATCCAAGTAATGGTTAACGCGATGTTGAAATGATCTAAAACCTTCGGGATTTTCCTTGAAGACATTTTGGAATCCTTCAGTCTCCGGCTCCTGGAAGGACGAGAGAAATGCCATTCGAGCATGCGCCGAGCTTCAAAGTGTCCAAGAACAATCTCCAAGATGCTTCAAATCGTCTGGAAGCCTTCAGAGACAGAAAGTGCCAGGTTTGAAAAGCAGGGTAAGAGAAAGCAAAGAGTATTGGTGAGGGAAGGGTCCGACCCAGAGGCCGCTTCCTTCCTCCAAGGAAGCAGCCTATGGGTCTGACCCTTCCCATGGAAAGGGCCCAAGCCCCCATAAGGATTGGCCCCAAAAGCCTACAAGGCTTGCCAGTCTTTTGAGGGCAGCCTTGAAGGGAAGGGTCCGACCCAGAGGCTGCTTCCTCGGAGGAAGGCAGGTATCCTGCCAGGCTGGGGAAGCGGGCCTGGAGAGGGCCCAAGAACTTCAAGGATGAGGCCCAAAGTCCTCCTAGGCTGGCCAGTCTCTTGAGGGCAGCCTTGAAGGGAAGGGTCTGACCCAGAGGCTGCTTCCTCGGAGGAAGGCAGGTATCCTGCCAGGCTGGGGAAGCGGGCCTGGAGAGGGCCCAAGAACTTCAAGGATGAGGCCCAAAGTCCTCCAAGGCTGGCCAGTCTCTTGAGGGCAGCCTTGAAGGGAAGGGTCTGACCCAGAGGCTGCTTCCTCGGAGGAAGGCAGGTATCCTGCCAGGCTGGGGAAGCGGGTCTGGAGAGGGCCCAAGAACTTCAAGGATGAGGCCCAAAGTCCTCCAAGGCTGGCCAGTCTCTTGAGGGCAGCCTTGAAGGGAAGGGTCCGACCCAGAGGCTGCTTCCTCGGAGGAAGGCAGGTATCCTGCCAGGCTGGGGAAGCAGGCCTGGAGAGGGCCCAAGAACTTCAAGGATGAGGCCCAAAGTCCTCCAAGGCTGGCCAGTCTCTTGAGGGCAGCCTTGAAGGGAAGGGTCCGACCCAGAGGCTGCTTCCTCGGAGGAAGGCAGGTATCCTGCCAGGCTGGGGAAGCGGGCCTGGAGAGGGCCCAAGAACTTCAAGGATGAGGCCCAAAGTCCTCCAAGGCTGGCCAGTCTCTTGAGGGCAGACTTGAACGGAAGGGTCCGACCCAGAGGCTGCTTCCTCAGAGGAAGGCAGGTATCCTGCCAGTCTGGGGAAGCGGGCCTTTAGAGGGCCCAAGAACTTCAAGGATGAGGCCCAAAGAACTCCAAGACTGGCCAGTCTCTTAAGGGTAGCCTTGAAGGGAAGGGTCTGACCCAGAGGCTGCTTCCTCGGGGGAGGGCAGGTATCCTGCCAGGCTGGGGAAGTGGGCCTGGAGAGGGCCCAAGAACTTCAAGGATGAGGCCCAAAGTCCTCCAAGGCTGTCCAGTCTTTTGAGGGCAGCCTTGAAGGGAAGGGTCCGACCCAGAGGCTGCTTCCTCGGAGGAAGGCAGGTATCCTGCCAGGCTGGGGAAGCGGGCCTGGAGAGGGCCCAAGAACTTCAAGGGTGAGGCCCAAAGGCCTCCAAGACTGGCCAGTCTCTTAAGAGCAGCCTTGAAGGGAAGGGTCTGACCCAGAGGCTGCTTCCTCGGGGGAAGGCAGGTATCCTGCCAGGCTAGGGAAGCGGGCCTGGAGAAGGCCCAAGAACTTCAAGGATGATGCCCAAAGTCCTCCAAGGCTGGCCAGTCTCTTGAGGGTAGCCTTGAAGGGAAAGGTCCGACCCAGAGGCTGCTTCCGTGGAGGAAGGCAAGTATCCTGTCTGCTGGGGAAGCGGGCCTGGAGAGGACCCAAGAAATTCAAGGATGGGACCCAAAAGCCTCCAAGGCTCGCCAGTCTCTTGAGGGCAACCTTGAAGGGAAGGGTCCACCCAGAGACTGCTTCCTCGGGGGAAGGCAGGTATCCTGCCAGGCTAGGGGAAGCGGGCCTGGAGAGGGCCCAAGAACTTCAAGGATAAGGACGAATAGCCAACAAGGCTCGCCAGTCTCTTGAGGGCAACCTTGAAGGGAAGGGTCCACCCAGAGACTGCTTCCTCGGAGGAAGGTATGTATCCAGCCGGGCTGGGGAAGCAGGCCTGGAGAGGGCCCAATAACTTCAAGGAAGAGGCCCAAAGGCCTCCAAGGCTGGCCAGTCTCTTGAGGGCAGCCTTGAAGGGAAGGGTCTGAACCAAAGGCTGCTTCCTCGAAGGAAGGCAGGTATCCTGCCAGGCTGGGGAAGCGGGCCTGGAGAGGACCCAAGAACTTCAAGGATGAGGCCCAAAATCCTCCAATGCTCGCCAGTCTCGTGAAGGCAGCCTTGAAGGGAAGGGTCCGACCCAGAGGCTGCTTCCTCGAAGGAAGGCAGGTATCCTGCCAGGCTATGGAAGCGGGCTTGGAGAGGGCCCAAGAACTTCAAGGATGAGGCCCAAAAGCCCCCAAGGTTCACCAGTCTCTTGAGGGCAGCCTTGAAGGGAAGGCTCCGACCCAGAGGCTGCTCCCGTGGAGGGAGGCAGGTATCCTGTCAGGCTGAGGAAGCGGGCCTGGAGAGGGCTCAAGAACTTCAAGGATGGGACCCAAAAGGTCCCAAGGCTTGCCAGTCTCTTAAGGGCAGTCTTGAACCGAAGGGTCTGACCCAGAGGCTGCTTCCTCGAAGGAAGGCAGGTATCCTGCCAGGCTGTGGAACCGGGCCTGGAGAGGGCCAAAGAACTTCAAGGATGAAGCCCAAATGCCCTCAAGGTTCGCCATTCTCTTGAGGGCAGCCTTGAAAGGAAGGGTCCCACCCCGAGGCTGCTTCCTTGGAGGAAGGTAGGTATCCTCCAGGCTGGGGAAGCAGGCCTGGTGAGGGCCTCAAAGTTTATTATCCACCCAAAAACCTAACAAGTTTTGTCTATCAAACTGGTTCCAGATATATATATATATATATATATATATATATATATATATATATATATATATATATATATATATATATATATATATATATATATATATATATATATATATATATATATATATATATATACATGTATGTATATATACATACATACATATATATATATATATATATATATATACACACATCATGAAGGAAGCAGTAGGGAAAGGCATCCTCATCATCTACAGTTTATTTTCAATGCCGACGTTTCGCGACGAATTCCAAGTCGCATTTTCAAGGCTATAAAATATAATATAATTTGCGAACGTCAATAATAAATTAATGCAATGGCAACAGCTCTTTATGTAGTAAAAATATTTAAAACAAAACACCTCATTCCAAGACAAGTCAATAATAAGTAAAAGGGGTTCACTAAAATCTTAAAACAACCTACCTATATGAAAGAAAGAACAAGACTAACATAAATAAGTAAAAACAGAGTGAGGAAAACCGGTTGCCCAAACTAGGCTACAAACAATTTCATTGAGGACGATTGAGTATTTAACGACGGTACAGTCTTCCTGATAATTATGGATTCTAGGATGGTTAAGTCGTTGTTGTTCTGCACTTGGCCTAAGATGGAAAAAATCCTTGCTGTCAATATAAGTTTTACATAATTTTGAATGATTTCGTACATTTGATTGCTCAGGATTAGATAACCTGCTACCTGTTCTATGACTTATGCCCCTGTGGGAATCTATGCGGACCTTCAACAGCCTCCTTGTGCATCCCACGTATATCCCGTGATCACATCCCGGGCAAGTATACTTTGTAAACAACGCTGGACGAAAGCAGAGGACTGAGCCGGTCTTTGACTCTGAACAGAGACCCTATTGTTAAGGGATTTTTCGGGATGATTTTCAGATTTAAAGCTGGAAAACTCTTTTTGAATAATGGCTGTGCATTTTTTTTCCTAAAAGTATCATCATGCACGAAAGGGAAACTTGCATACATCTTCAGTTTCGGCACGGTCGATTCAGGTGTTGCCGAGTCATTTTCTGTAGTAGCAGTTTATTTAGGATCTGAAAAAAGTCGTGATGGAAAACAATTATTATTGAAATATTTCACTAAAAAGGATATCTTATCGTGAAACTCATCCAATTTGACGAGTGGGTATAAGCCCTATGGAGGAGGGTTAAAATAGAGTTCAGTTTAAAATTAAAGAAACACGAACTATAAAAATTCATTCCCAAACCAGTAAATGTATTTTTCTATACACACCTGTGTAAAAACCTGGGTCACCTCTGGAAATAATAAAATCAAGGAAGGGAAGTTTGTTATTTACCTCCTTCTCCATCGTGAACCTTATGTTTGATGTCGTCGGTTGACGAACTCCAGAAAGGACTCTGCATGACATTCATGACAAAATAGGAGAACGTGTCGTCAACATATCTTCGATAAAATAGAGGGCGGAACCTTTGGGACATTTCATTATGCGCTCCTCCAGGAGCACATGAAGATGTTAGCAAAAATTGGACCAAGTGGTGATCCCATGGCCATCCCTTCAGTTTGTTTATACAAAATGCCATTGAAGACAAAGGTCGTGTCCAGCACGGCCAACTCTAAAGTTGTTTAAAAAATGTTCTACTAAAATTATTAAAAATTGCATCTTCATCAGTAAAAAGTTTGCTTAATATTATCTCAATAGTCTCCCCTACCGGGACATTTGTAAATAAGGATTCCACGTCTAAGCTTACCATATACTCGTATAAGTCTGAGTCTTGCCTGAGAATGTCCTCTTTAAACTTAGTGGAATTGGTTATCAAAAGATTGTTTTTTGCTAAGGGTTCTAACAAGGGAACAAGAAATTTGGCTAATTTATAATGTGGCTTATTCTGTGAGGAGAGGATTGGGCGTAAAGGGACTCCTTCTTTGTGGATCTTGGGGAGACCATATAAAACCCCATTTGATGAACCAGTGGAAAACAAGTCTTGGTAAGTATTATCATTAACAACGTTATTTTGTTTGAGCGTTCTTAAAAATCTGTTAATTTTATCCTCTGCTCTAAAAATATTGTAATAGTCGGGTACGCCTGTTCTTTCGAATTTTGTTCGATCATTCAAAATATCCTCCATTTTATTTAAGTATTCATTTTTGTCTAGAATGACAAGACCCTTACTTTATCGGGTTTTATTAATATGATGTCCTCCTCTTTCGCCAGGTTCTTTAAAATATTGAAGTCGTCCTTGTTGAAAAAATGGAGTCCACCTCGCTTTTAAATTGTTAAATGCGCGATGGGCCAGGGACGTTTTGGGACTGCAGCATACTCAAATCGGTGTCAAAAGCAAAGTCTTAAAGTGAAAGAGCGATTCAATTGGTAAAAAGAACTGTTGGTAGTTAGGCTTGAAATTAGGCAAACAAAAATCCAAACCCAAGGACAGCAAGAATTCTTCTCTCTTTGACAGAATCCTTTTGAGAAGTTAAAACAGCACACAAACTTTGCAAAACTTAGGAACAACAACATTTTTTCCAATTTCCTATTGTGTCTATCAATTACATCCTTTTTAAAATTATATACAGTTTTGTTAAAAGACCAGTAAAAATAATCTTGTCTAACAATGACAGGGAATTATGAACATTTGTTTTATGGAAGTTAACTAAGTTTTTAACCGTTCTAAACTCTTGTGCTTTCTTGTGATTTCCTAGAAATCCATAATTATCAGGAAGACTTATACACTTTTAACAAACTTGGAATGACGTTAAAGGTTATCTAACTTGAGCAATTTATCGTCCAAAATTAGTGAAACTGTTTATCAATCGTCCTCAGTGAAACTGTTTATAGCCTAGTTTGGGCAACTGGTTTTCCTCACTCTGTTTTTACTTATTTATGTTAGTCTTGTTCTTTCTTTCATGTAGGTAGGTTGTTTTAAGATTTTAGTGAACTCCTTTTACTTATTATTGACTTGTCTTGGAATGAGGTGTTTTGTTTTAAATATTTTTACTACATAAAGAGCTGTTGCCATTGCATTAATTTGTTATTGATGTTCGCAAATTATATTATATTTTATAGCCTTGAAAATGCGACTTGAAATTCGTCGCGCAACGTCGGCATTGAAAATAAACTGTAGATGAAGAGGATGCCTTTTCCTACTGCTTCCTTCGTGATGTATACTTCGAGCCTCCGCTCCGGCCCTTATATGTAGATATTGGGAACTTTGCATCGGGCTGTGCGAACCAGAATGGATGTCAGCGGCTTTTTCTTCGCAATTCTCTTCCTTCTTCGTCTTAGATAAAGAGGAATTAAAAATTTTCAAGAACTTATAAGACGACGGTACGGATTACAGTTGCTTAGTGAATGTAGGAAATTGGAGAAACTCACGAAAAAATATGAAAAAACCAAACTAGACTTGGAATTTCTTCAGTATTGTCAGTTAAACAACGTCATTCCAAACTTTGTTATGTTTAAAGTGTATAAGTCTTCGTTATATCATTCTGAGTTTTATGCTGATGCAACAAGACTTCTTCTTGAATTAGAAATCACAAGTAAGCACAAGAGTTTAGAACGGTTAAGAAACTTAGTAACCTTCCATAAAACAAATGTTCATAATTCCCTGTCATTGTTAGACAAGATTATTTTCACTGGTCTTTTTAACAAAACTGTATATAATTTTAAAAAGGATGTAATTGATAGACACAATAGGAAATTGGAAAGGTTGGGTGTTGTTGTTCCTAAGTTTTGCAAAAGTTTTTGTGCTGTTTTTAACTTCTCAAAAAGAATTCTGTCAAAGAGGGACGAATTCTTGCTGTACAGTACTTGGGTTTGGATTTTTGTTTGCCTAATTTCAAGCCTAACTACCAACAGTTCTTTTTACCAATTGAATCGCTCTTTCACCGTATTAAGATTTTGCCTTTTGACACCGATTTGAGTATGCTGCAGTCCCAGATTTCGTCCCTGGCCCATCGCGCATTTAACAATTTAAAAGCGAGGTGGACTCCATTTTTCAACAAGGACGACTTCAATATTTTAAAGAACCTGGCGAAAGAGGAGGACATCATATTAATAAAACCCGATAAAGGTAAGGGTCTTGTCATTCTAGACAAAAATGAATACTTAAATAAAATGGAGGATATTTTGAATGATCGAACAAAATTCGAAAGAAAAGGGAGATGGAGTTAATAAAAGCTCGATCCACATTACCTGTAACACCGTCTAACCCTACTCAAGGTAATTCAGACCCTGTATTTGATGTAGTAAGAGTGCAGAAGTTAATTCCAAAATTTACAGAAGAAGCCCCAGATGAGTTTTTTGATCACTTTGAAAAAGTGGCTTCAGGTATGGGATGGCCAGAAGATAAATGGTCGGTCTTGTTACAGAGTGTTCTCATTGGTAAAGGAAGAAGTGCCTATTTAGCCTTATCAGCTGATCAGTGTAAAGAGTACAAGGTACTCAAACATAATGTGCTACAAGTTTACCAGATGACCCTGAATATTATAATGAAAGATTCAGATCTTTGAGAAAGGATGACAAGATAACTTTCTTGGATTATGCTTACAAAGTAAGAAGATGTTTTAAACGATGGTTGAGGCTGCTAAAGTTAAATCTATGGATGAACTTGAGGAGTTAGTAGTTCTAGAACAATATCTTAGAGGAATTCCTGAACACATAAGAGCCTATTTAAGAGAGAGAGAGGTTAAGAAACTTGACAAAGCTGCTACATTGAGCGAAGATTTTAATATAATTTCTAGCAAAAGAAATTACAGTATAATGTCAAGTACCAGAACCAACAACGCACAGGTTTCAGATCTCATCCAAATTTCAGGAACATTACAACTGGAAATCCTTCTAGTGGCTATGCCAATACAAAGTCAGGTAACATCCCTCAGCAATTGAATGTTAAATCCTCATCATCCAGTCTGTTTTCAAGACAGATGCAGAAGACTAATGTTGTCTGCTACAAGTGTGGAAGAGTAGGACACTACAGTCGAGATTGTTATCAGACACAACAGCAGACCAAACCAGTTGGTCAAGTGGTTAAAGGTAACCAGGTGAAGCAAACTACGAAGAGCAGTGTGGGAAAGACTGAGACTAAACAAGCAGAGTGTTTAGCAACCAGTGGAAATGTAACTTCAAGCAGTGAGTGGCTGAGCAGCTTGGAGGCTTTTAAGCCATATATCTATGAAGGTACGCTGACAACCCAAGGAGGAAGTGTGCAGGTACCAGTCAAGATATTACGTGATACGGGGAGTAACCATAGTGTGGTAGTTCGTGGTGCTCACCCACAGTTGGAGAAGAATCTCACCGGAGATTCAGTTATTTTGAAGGGTATAGGAGGAGAAGAGGTAACTCCTATAAGCCGCTTGCATTTGTCCTGTGAATTGGTGACAGGAAATGTTGATTTTGCTGTAAAGGACTCACTAGCTGTTGAAGGTGTACATGTTTTACTGGGTAATGAAGTTGGTGGTGTACCATTTGTTCCTTGTCCTGTAGTGACAGACAAACCGTTAAGGATTAGTCCTATGGTTGATTTAGAGAAGAAAAACCCCCACCTGTTTCCAAGTTGTGTAACTACCAGGAGTATGAAGAGAACTATGTCTGCAAGTGAAGATACTGAGGATTTACCTGCACTAGAAGAATCAAGTGAAGGATCTTTAAGATTAGAAGAACTGTTCCAGGAAAGTGAAGTTTCCCCTAGTGTTAGTAATGAAGAGATTTCCCAAGAAGAAGAGGATCCTGTTGTTATTGAAGAGACTCCGAGTAGTCAAAGTGTTCCTGAAGATGGTAATGAAACTACAGAAGCAGAGTTAGCAGATATGGAGAATTCAGCCCTTGAAGTTGGTCAAGTGACTAGAGAGAAGCTAATGAAACTGCAGAAGAGGGATACAACATTGGCTGATCTGTTCTTCAGAGTTGTTGATCAAGAAGAGATGCAACAAACCTCCACCTGTTATTATCTAAAGGAAGGATTGCTAATGAGGAAGCATCGACCTGCAGATATACCAGGAAATGCTGAATGGGGTGAATATCATCAGATTTTGATTCCATATCCATTGAGGAAACAAGTTGTAGCAGTAGCGCATGAGTCTGGACATATGGGAATCAGGAAGACTGTTGAGAAAATTATGAAGTATTTTTTCTGGCCTGGACTTCACAAGGACGTTAGCAAATTTTGCAGTGTGTGTCACACATGCCAGATAGCTGGAAAACCGAATGAAACCATTCAGAAAGCACCCTACATCCCATAGAAGTTAGAGGAGAACCCTTTAGCAAGGTAATTATAGATGTGGTTGGGCCACTTCCGAAAACAAAGAAAGGAAATGAATATCTGTTAACATTAATGTGTCCAGTGACTAGGTATCCTGAGGTGATTCCTGTAAGAAGTATAAGTGCAAAGGTAATTGCTGAGAAGTTGGTGGAGTTTTCTCCAAATTTGGAATACCAGAAATTGTGCAAAGTGATAGAGGAACGAACTTTACTTCAAAATTATTCCAGGATGTGATGAACTTGTTAGGAGTAAAGCAACAGTTATCAACTGCTTATCATCCAGAGACTCAAGGAGCCTTGGAAAGGTTCCACCAGACATTGAAAAGTATGTTAACTAAGTATTGTAATGAATCAGGAAGAGAATGGGATGCTGGTTTACCTTTAATGTTATTTGAAGTTAGGAATGCTTATCAAGAAAGCATGGGATGTTCACCAAATGAAATGATTTTTGGTCGAGACATTAGAGGTCCATTGAAAATTCTTGCAGAGAATTGGGAAGAAAATCAAGAGGAAATCCAAGGAGAATATGTGAAGAACTTGAGGAAAAGGTTAAGAGAAATTAGAAAATTCTCTTTAGAAAATTTGAAAATAAGTCAAGAGAAAATGAAAAGAAAATATGATGCTAAGAATAAGCTAAGAAATTTTAGTATTGGACAGCAAGTTCTAGTGTTCTTACCAGTGAAAAGATTTCCCCTTACCAATAAGTTTCAAGGTCCTTATAGGATAATAGAGAAATTAAGTGATTGAACTTATGTGATTGCAACACCAGGAAGAAGAAAACGACAGAGGAAGATACATGTGAATCTTTGAAACCTTACTTCTCAGAGACTAAAACTGAAACAGTGTCAATAACACAGACAACTTCATCTATAGAGGACGATGACGACTACGAATTGGGAGCTGAAAACAAGATGAACAATTCTTCAATATTAGAAAATTTGGAAGATAAACTAAAACATCTGAGTGTTGAGCAAAGTAGTGAATTAAGTGAAGTGATTCAAAGTTTCCCTGAAATTTTTGCAGATGTACCTAGGCGTACCAGTCTGACAAAGCATGAGATAAAGATCAGAGAAGATGGAAAACCTTTTAAAATGAGAGCTTATCGCTTATCACCTTGTCATCGAGATGTTTTGAAGAAAGAAGTTGAATATTTGTTGCAGCATGGATTAGCAGAACCCAGTTCAAGTCATTATAGTTCTCCTTGTGTGTTAGTGAAGAAACCAGATGGCTCATTTAGGATGTGTACTGATTATAGGAAACTGAATTCCATCAGTGTGGCTGACAATTATCCCTTTGCCTCTTATTGATCAATTACTTGATAATATTGGGCAAGCCAAATTTGTTTCAAGATAGACTTGTTGAAAGGATATTATCAAATTCCCTTAGATGAGAATGCTAAGTTGCTGTCAGCTTTCATTACTCCTTTTGGACTGTATCAATACACTGTTTTGCCGTTTGGTCTGATGAATGCACCTGCAACATTCCAGCGAGTGATGGATCAACTACTAGGATCAATAGAAGGAGTAGGTGTATACCTTGATGACATTGTGATTTATTCTAATACATGGGAAGAACATCTGAAAATATTAAGAAAAGTGTTCAAGAAACTTCGGGAAGCAGGACTAACAATCAACTTACAAAAAACTGAGTTTGGAAAGGCAACTGTACAGTATCTAGGATTTGAAGTTGGAAAAGGCCTTCTCGCTCCTATTGATGCTAATGTAGAAGGTATCCGTAAGGCTACCCCTCCTGCTACAAGGAAACAGCTACAAAGATTTTTGGGCATGGCTGGATTTTATCGCCGATTCTGTCCAAATTTCTCAGCCGTAGTAGCTCCTTTAACTGACTTAACCAGTCCTAAAAGAAAGTTTGATTGGACTCCAGAATGTCAAGAATCATTTGAGAAGGTTAAAGCCATATTAACTTCAAGACCAGTGCTTCAAGCTCCAGACTTCAATAAAAAGTTCGTGATACAAGTTGATGCATCCGACTGTGGAATTGGGGCTGTTCTACTTAAAGAAGATGACAACAGAATCTTACATCCAGTATGTTTCATGTCTTCAAAGTTGAAAAAGCACCAGAAAACTTACTCAACAATTGAAAAAGAAACATTAGCATTAATCACAGCATTGAAAAAGTTTGAAGTGTATGTGAACCGACCTAGGAATGAAGAAATTTTAGTGTTGTCGGATCACAACCCAATCTCATTCATCAATAAGATGAAAAATAATAATATGAGACTGATCAGGTGGTCTTTATGCCTGCAACCATATAATGTAAGTGTTAAACACATTTCAGGAAAAGACAATGTCATAGCAGATTATTTATCCCGTTGTGAATCGTGGGATTCAAACCCGGGATAAGTAATCTTCTCGGGGGAGGAATTTCATGATGTTGCCTTGTAATACGTATATCCTCCTATAATTTTGACATATTTACTTTTTTCATGTGTTATGTTTAATGATAATGGTTGTTGAAGTGTCATATTTAGTTTGGCATCAGATCTCAAAAGAAGTTGATTAAGTAACTTGATAGCGTAATTTAGAATTGTTATTATAATTTTAATAGTAATGTAATTTAGAACGAATATCTTTCTTGGTAAAAGCGTAGTATGTGAACACGTGTGTGTGTCCACCAGGGCTTGTTTCATTTCAGTTGTCATCAGTTGAGATAAGAGGGAACGCTTTGTTTTGGGTTAGCGATGACAGGTTTGCAAAACAAACGCCGATTCGTCCCATACGGGCTCAAGACGAGTGATTTCATGTTGTTACATGCGTTGTTCGAGTCACGTATGCCACTTGGAGAGAAAGAATACATGTCCTGATCAATTACGTCATGTTTTGTAAGATTGCGTTCAAAACGTTTTGCTGGGATGACGTAACTTTCTTCTAGAAGCTTCTCCATTGTATCTTGCACCCAAAACGCTTTAATGACGTCACTTCCCTGCTTCTAGAACTTTTGTATCTCGCACCCAAAATGCTTTAATGACATCATGTAATTGTTTCACGTGTTACTGGAATCCTAAAATTTGTTTGATTCTGATTTTTGAGACCAGTCGAATTGGTTCTCTCTCTCTCTCTCTCGTTCTTAGAAAGAGATTCTTTTAACGTAGTTTTTTGTGGTCACATATTAACATTAACTTTTGAGATCTGAATTTAGCAAAGTTATTTAGTTCGTATATGGTTTTAGCCTGGTAAAAAGTGTGTATTGTGAATTTTAACGCAGCTGCAGCAAGAGATTTACAGAGGTTTTCACAAGTTTGTGTAAGGTAACGTGAATTTTATTTTATAATACCATGGTATGATAAGTTAGGAAGTTGTGGTATGATAAGTTAGGAAGTTGTGGTATGATAAGTTAGGAAATTTTGAACAAGTGCTTGATATTTGATTACCAAACTTACCATTTATTCAATAATTATAGTTACCTCACAAAAGCCAGACACCTGAACCCTCATCACACATACAAGACGACTGATTCTCTAAAGGCAACAGTGATCCCTTATAAAACTTATCAATTATGAAAGAAAGCAGATAAAGTTCGTTAAACAGGTGTGAGGTAAAATCTAAGGGCGTCACTCCATTAACATTATAAAAGTTCAAGTATTTCTATTTATTTCATTTCCCTGGTTCGAGCTCACTTCAATTACTTGAAGGAAAACATCTCACTTACCACTCTATCTCTAATTCAAATCAAAATTACTGGTGGGTCAATGAATGAAACTCTGATATAATATTTTAAATACAAAAATTTATTTCTAAATTCAAAGATTATACATGACATTAACAGTCTCAGGGAAATTTATTATTACTTCAAGATAAAACAAAATTGGATTAAATCTGAATTAATCATCAGTCAAAATTAAATCAGAAATTAATTTATTAATTCATAAAAAAATTATTCAAGAAAGATTTAAATTGTTAAATAACAAAACTTGATTGAAAGGAAATATACTGTAAGTAAATTAATTCCCAAACGTGTTAAACAAAATAAGGCAAATAAATCAATCATATAAAAATGTGGATACAAAAGACACAGAAATATACTCTGCAAAAGATTAAATATCAAAAATGTAAAGCAAAAATTAAGGCAATAGCAAACACATCACATATATGTATAAAAGAAAAAATTCTTCAAAAGATAAAGCATAAAATATATAACACGAAAAATATTAAAAAAGTGAAAAGGTATCTTTACATATAACCACTCTAAATATTTTTCTTAGTGCACTAGAAACCTACAATTATGTTTACAATACCTTTGTACCAAATGCTTCGTGTCTTTAACCAGGCGCCGTTACACACACACCTAATAAAATACACTGTTCAGATAACTCAGACACATTTACTAAGGAATTAAACAGTTAAAGGATATGAGTGACCATCGTCTATCTAAATATCAACTACGTTAAAACAGGACATTCGTAAAATCCCGAGAGCGAGCGAGCAAGCGAGAGAGAGAGAGAGAGAGAGAGAGAGAGAGAGACGCGGAGCGGAAAAATGCAACTCCTTTTCACAACGCTTTTTGGTCTCTGAGTGTCGACTCCTCTGTATGGGCGTCTATCTACGTGGTAGGTCTAACCACAGTGTTTTGATCGAGTCCCAATGGAATGCCTTGTACGCTAATGGAGAAGGTGATAGTCTCAGCAAGTTTTGAATATTGACTAACAAAGTGCGCCCCTACACAGTGAACAAGGGCTCTCAGTCTCTCTCTCTGCCCACGCATAAGTCCCTTATAAACCATTTTACTTACGCTAACTCTTTTACGGTATACGTGTATCTGAACACAAAATCATAGTTATACAACAACTCACACATACACTCGGGGAGATTACTGCATTATGAAAACCACAGCATAAGAATATGTACATATATTTAAAGATAAATATACAACTGTGGATCTGCTTCATCATTTTAAGACTCATGCTACTATGAGTATTGCTTTTATTACTATTTTTATTTTTTTGTTTAGAATATGAACCCATTTCATACGGGACAAGCCTACAGGGGCCATTGACATGAAATACAAGCCTCCAAAGTATATGGTAGACAGTTTTCCGTGCGTCTTTAATTGTGTTCTTGAAGAATCTAAAAATTATTTCTTTTCCGAAGAAGAATTTTTCTTTGATTAAGACAAGCGATTTAAACTACTCTGTATCCTTCAAAAGATCTACTATTATAATTTGCTGCTGGCACCATAAAAAAACTATATATTTATAACTTACTCTGCTATAAGAAAAAACTTAATCATTCCTTGCTGGAGGCATCTCTCTCTCTCTCTCTCTCTCTCTCTCTCTCTCTCTCTCTCTCTCTCTCTCTCTCTCTCTCCCTTAATAAGGTGATCAATGGCAATGGAGAAGCCTTGTTAAAACAAAAGAGGTCACTTTTCTCTTGAAGCTGACTGGATTACTGGACGCTATGTGATGACCATTTCAGGAAACAGAAATTCTTGAGACCACCTTATTTCTAACTGTTGGGAAAAATTAACGCACACAGACGCACAAACCAGTGTATACACACACACACACACACACACACACATATATATATATATATATATATATATAAATATATATATATATATATATATATATATATATATATATATATATATATATATATATACATAAAATATATGTATATATATATAATATATATACATATATATATATATATATACTTATATATACATATATTTATGTATATGTACTATCTATAATAATAATTTCCAAGTTGATCTTGTCCTCCCAGGGGTGAAGTTTTCCAGAAAGCTTTATTGCCACGAAAATAGCATTTTTTTTAAAGAGAGAAATATAAATTTAGCGAAAAATCATCATCATCGTATCCTTTTCCCTCGTCGTCGGAAGGAGATATCTATCTATCTATCTATGTATCTATATATATGTACATATATATACATATATACATATATAAAGATATATAAATATATATAGATACATACATATATATAGATATATACATATATATAGATATATACATATATATAGATATATATAAAATATATATATATATATATATATATATATATATATATATATTTATATTTATATTTATATATTATATATATATATATATATATATATATATATATATATATATATATATATATATATATATATATATATAGTATATATATATATATATATATATATATATATATATATATATTTATATATAATATATATAGATATATATATAATATATATATATATATATATATAAATATATATATATATATATATATATATATATATATGTATATATATTTATATATATATGTATATATATATATATATATATATATATATATATATATATAATATATATATATATATATATATATATATATATATATATATATATATATATATGTATATATATATGTATATATATATATATATATATATATTTATATATATTTCTCCCGGCGAGAGAAAAGGATACGATGATGATGATTTTTCACTAAATTTTTAATTTGTTTCTTTTTTTAAAATATTGATATTTTCGTGGCAATAAAGCTTTCAAGAAAATTTCATACCATCTGCTGCGAGAAAGAATCATTGTCGCCTGGCGCCGTAATATCTTCGTGTTTTTCCTGCAGACGTTTTAGAATTCTTCCGCTCATGCGTATAGCGCCATTACTCAGTAGGTGCGCTGACACCAAGGACTACAGTGGCCATCTCAGGGATCCTCCAGGAAGCCGTCTTGAAGCCTTTAGAGAAGCATGTGAGCAAAGAAGGCGAAGGTTATGGTTAAAATGGACTGGATGACGAAGTAGATCGAATAAAAGAGATTTTCCAGAGAGAAAAGTGCATCAGGAGAATGGCAAATAGCTTCAGTCTACAATTGTTTACTGGTGAAAATATGGCCTACTTCGCGGAGCAGTATGAAGTCGAGGTTCCTGCTATCTGCGATTATTCAGCACCTCTACAGTTTTATTTTTACTTATGGACGCAAGTTCTTCATTCGAAATAAGGAAGGAAATAATCAAGAAGAGAGGAAGACAGTGGAACGGACGAAATGAAGAATTTATACGAAATAAAAGGTAGAGAACTTGAGGTGTTTTCTAAGCTGAATGGAGGAGATTTTGGATGCCCAAAATTACCACTTGGAGCAGTTCTTCGCTCGAAATAAGACAGAGAAGGAATAAAGAAGAGAGGAAATCGGCGTGGAGGTATACTGAAGAATGCTGACGAAGAAAAAAGTGGATAACCTGAGGTGTTAGAAGCTGCTTGAAATATTTTGGATTCACAGAATTGCTTTTCGGAGAAGCAAGGAAGAATCGAAGGGATGATCAATATCGTCAGTAAGAGGGAATCTCATAAGTTTATAGAAGACGACTCCTTAAAGAAAAGAAACTGCTTATGTGCCAGAAAAAGAACTCCAAGTAATGGTTATCGCGATGTTGAAATGATCTAAAACCTTCGGGATTTCCCTTGAAGACATTTTGGAATCCTTCAGTCTTCAGCCCCTGGAAGGACGAGAGAAATGCCATTCGCACATGCGCCGAGCTCCAAAGTCTCCAGGAACAATCTCCGAGATGCTTCAAATCGTCTGGAAGCCTTCAGAGACAAAAAGTGTCAGATTTGAAAACCAGGGTAAGAGAAAGCAAAGAGTATTGGTGAGGGGAAGGGTCCGACCCAGAGGCCGCTTCCTTCCTCCAAGGAAGCAGCCTATGGGTCTGACCCTTCCCATGGAAAGGGCCCAAGCCCCTTAAGGACTGGCCCCAAAAGCCTACAAGGCTTGCCAGTCTTTTGAGGGCAGCTTTGAAGGGAAGGGTCCGACCCAGAGGCTGCTTCCTCGGAGGAAGGCAGGTATCCTGCCAGGCTGGGGAAGCGGGCCTGGAGAGGGCCTAAGAACTTCAAGGATGAGGCCCAAAGGCCTCCAAGACTGGCCAGTCTCTTAAGGGCAGCCTTGAAGGGAAGGGTCTGACCCAGAGGCTGCTTCCTCGGAGGAAGGCAGGTATCCTGCCAGGCTGGGGAAGCGGGCCTGGAGAGGACACAAGAACTTCAAGGATGGGACCCAAAAGGCCCCAAGGCTTGCCAGTCTCTTAAGGGCAGTCTTGAAGGGAAGGGTCCGACCCAGAGGCTGCTTCCTCGAAGGAAGGTAGGTATCCTGCCAGGCTGGGGAAGCGGGCCTGGAGAGGGCCCAATAACTTCAAGGAAGAGGCCCAAAGGCCTCCAAGGCTGGCCAGTCTCTTGAGGGCAGCCTTGAAGGGAAGGGTCTGAACCAAAGGCTGCTTCCTCGAAGGAAGGCAGGTATCCTGCCAGGCTGGGGAAGCAGGCCTGGAGAGGACCCAAGAACTTCAAGGATGAGGCCCAAGGTCCTTCAAGACTGGCCAGTCTCTTGAGGGCAGCCTTGAAGGGAAGGGTCCGACCCACAGGCTGCTTCCTCAAAGGAAGGCAGGTATCCTGCCAGGCTAGGGAAGCGGGCTTGGAGAGGGCCCAAGAACTTCAAGGATGAGGCTCAAAAGCCCCCAAGGTTCACCAGTCTCTTGAGGGCAGCCTTGAAGGGAAGGGTCTGACCCAGAGGCTGCTCCCGTGAAGGGGGGCAGGTATCCTGTCAGGCGGGGGAAGCGGGCTTGGAGAGGGCCCAAGAACTTCAAGGATGAGGCTCAAAAGCCCCCAAGGTTCACCAGTCTCTTGAGGGCAGCCTTGAAGGGAAGGGTCCGACCCAGAGGCTGCTCCCGTGAAGGGGGGCAGGTATCCTGTCAGGCTGGGGAAGAGGGCCTGGAGAGGGTCCAAGAACTTCAAGGATGGGACCCAAAAGGCCCCAAGGCTTGCCAGTCTCTTAAGGGCAGTCATGAAGGGAAGGGTCCGACCCAGAGGCTGCTTCCTCGAAGGAAGGTAGGTATCCTGCCAGGTTGGGGAACCGGGCCTGGAGAGGGCCAAAGAACTTCAAGGATGAAGCTCAAATGCCCTCAAGGTTCGCCATTCTCTTGAGGGGAGCCTTGAAAGGAAGGGTCCCACCCCGAGGCTGCTTCCTCGGAGGAAGGTAGGTATCCTCCCAGGCTGGGGAAGCAGGGCTTGTGAGGGCCTCAAAGGTGAGGACCAAAGTCTCCCTATGGAGGCCAGTTCTTTGAGGGCACCCTTGAAGGGGAGTGTCCTCTCCAGAAGAGGAAAGAAGTATTTACTTGGAAGATCTGATAAGAAATTCGTTGCAGCTTAATTTCCCATTAATAGAATGCTCTTTATTACCCTATTTCTGTTTTCCAGATGATTAAAATTTTGTGTGTGTGTGTGTGTCGTACTCTGCATCACTTAGTTTGTATCAAAATTCTCCCATGCCAAGAACCCATTCAGGGAAAAGTGTATTTCGTATTATTGCCATCAGCTTCTGTGTAGCACTTTGCGCCGGTTCAGCGCCCCAACCTTGGGAACTTGAGAAATTGTTTCTTCTCAGAGTTCATTGATTAAGAAGGTAATTACCGTCTTTCCTGGGGTCTCGGTGAGGATATTTTGAAGTTCGGGGGGGAAGCTGGTCGTTTGAAAATTTATAACGTATCGTCAATTTATTTTTACCACTTTATCAAGTTTTCGGGAATTCTATGTTTTTTATTCCCTTGAAGTCACATTATTTATCAGTGGCGATGAAGACCACAGGTATTGCAACGGTGATTTGTATGAGGTCAATGAAACACTAGAAGAGAAGTCCTTAAGACGGAGGACCCAGTTCATAACTGGCAGGCATGTTTAAATGAGGAATCCTTCAACTACCCTCCCGCCCCGCGCAGGGTATCTTGCGCCTCTCGCTATCATATATATATATATATATATATATATATATATATATATATATATATATATATATATATATATATATATATATATTCTATACAGCTTCAAATTTACTAGTCAATATGAAAGTTTATTTTCCCCCCAAAAGAATCTAACAAGTTTTGTCTATCAAACTGGTTCCAGATGAATATATATGTATATATATATATATATATATATATATATATATATATATATATATATATATATATATATATATATACATATATATATATATATATATATATATATATATATATATATATATATATATATATATATATATATATATATATATATATATATATATAGCAGTCAGTACTAATGGTTATTTCCAAAAAAAAAAACAGCCAAACAAGTTTTTGTCTATGATATTGGTTCCTATCCCATTGCAACTTTCACTTCAAACAATTTCTAAATAGTTTTTACCTTTCATATTTCGAAATCCAGGACTGTAGCCATGGGCCATTATGTATGAAATGTTTTGTGCTTTCTACAATATATTGTTTCCTGATGGACTAGTTAGGCTACAGGAACAGGTTCATAACATTTTATGACCCATTAACAATATTGCTTGGAAATTTTGAGTTGTTATTTCATGGATATATGTATAAATCATTTAGTCTTTGAATATGTTTTATAATTTTTCAAAATGAAGATAATTAGCTAAATTGTATCTTGATAATTGCATTGGTTTATTTTATTTTACTAAATCAACAAATTTCGAAAATATTATTATGTTAATTGCCACTTTAAATACTTATCACTTATTATTTTCACTTTCCTTATTCCATTGCTTTACCATATATGCTTCGTTGACTAAATTGTAAATTATATTCATATCCTTCTAAATTTATTATACAATTTACTTATATTTTATATCTTTTTACTTAAAATAAGGAAAATTACGAAGCCTATGAACATATATGCAAAACTTTAAGTAAAATAATTCAATAGCACATTAATATTCAATAATAAGTTTTACATTATTCTATTTTTTTAAATCAAATATAAAAAATATGAAGCCTATTATCAAATATGCAAAGCTTTAAGCAAAATAATTCAGTAACATTAATTTTCAATAATAAGAGTAAGAATATTCTATGTGATGAACATAAAATATATAAAAATATTATCCGACATCAATGCAGGGGGAAAATTGCATTGATTCTCTCCACGAAATATGATCCCAACAGAACAATTAATATTGGAATTGGTGTTATATGACAACCACGCTATTCGGAATGACGGTTTCATTACGATAGCGCCCATATGTTGTTGCTGTTAAACCTTTTCATTAATTTTATAGATTCGTAACTTTTATCTCTATAAAGAAAATTATTATTATTATTATTATTATTATTATTATTATTATTATTATTATTATTATTATTATTATTATTATTTCTTTACTTTTTTGAGATTTTTTGACCAATATTTCGTTTTCATTTGCTACTATGATTTACATCGCTTAACAATGTGTGTATATATATATATATATATACATATATATATATATATATATATATATATATATATATATATATATATATATATATATATGTGTGTGTGTGTGTGTGTGTGTATATGTATATATATATATATATATATATATATATATATATATATATATATATATAAACATGTATTAATAATAATAAATGCATATTCTACAGAGGCACGTGGGTAATTAGTCATCCTTGGAATATATTCTAATTACAGATCTCTCTTTCAAAGAACGGGCAAAGGACAATATATTTTCAGATTTAATCATAATAGCTTTGGATATTCGAAGAGTACAAAAAATATATATAATAATATTAATTATTAGCTATACCTATAATTATTCCAGAGAGTTTACCAGCAAATATGAATAACTTTTGTTACCCGCCACTCCTTACAATAATTTGATTAATAGGATCAATATGATTAGGAAATACTCCCGTTAAGGACATTACTATTCATTAGAGGGCTGCTCAAAAATACACATTAAATATCCGTCTTGTTTCCGTGACCTAATTTTCACTTCCTTTTGGTGGCTGGCACGAAATGAGATATTAAGCATTGCTACAAGGACTTAAATCCCTTAATACGTTTGAGGCTCCTGGTACTTGGGATTCAAATGACTTCGAAACCTTCATTTGTGGGAGCTTCCCTGATCCCAGATATCTGTTGATTTGTGTTTTATATTTCTAAAGTTTTTAGAACAGTGGTTCTCAAACTGGGGGTAATTACCCCCGTGGGTGGTAACGAAGACGTTTCGGGGGGGTAACGAGGTACTTTCTAAAAGCAATAGTTCTTTGGAGTAAAATTCAGTAAATTTATAAATAATAATTACAATAAATAAATAAGTAAAATAATTATTAAATAATACAGAAGTAAATCTAAATTCTTTATTTCTTAAGACTTGAGTGAAAGTAAAATTAATTTCTTACATATAAAATGCATTAGAAATTAAGCATTCCAATTATTTTCTTTTCTTTATATCATAACTTCACATAACTGAAGAGGAAGGGGTAGGGGTCATGGTGATCTATCACACCACTACTGCCCCCGGGGCTAACAGTACCCAAAAATTTTAGAACCACTGCCTAAGAAGGATTTTTTAAAGCCATTTTGATATAATTTATTATATGTAATATTTCCTTCTTTTCTTGCAAGGATTTTTTTTTTTTTGCCAATTCTATGGTTTAGCTAAAGATATTTTGATGAACACTCATTTGCAAGGTTTTTTTATATTGTTCTGTTGTTTTTGCTGAGATATTCTTAAATGTTTTACAGCTTAAGTCAAATTAATACCCATTCATTAAGAAATGGCAACGTTATCTCCAAAAGACATATCCAATTTTATTACTGATTCCTTTATGAAAACCAAATAATTGAGTCTCGAAGTTTCTACTCTAACACCTATTAATTACGAAACAATTTATCTGTGTAGGGCACTGCCAATTTATGTGTTAATTTTATTATATAAAAAACTCAACATTTCTCACATATATGTAATCATGTTGGGCTATATTAATGAAAAAGAAATCACTCCTTTTCATGTCTCAGTAGAACTAAGCTCGACATAAAAACACAACTGAATTTTAATAACTACTGACACTAATAACTTTAAAATAGTACAGCATTACCCATTATAAAGGTGACGACATGCTTTACAAGACTCGTGATAACGTACTTCTGTACTGAAAAATAATACGCCTCAATTCTTTGAATGCCAATATCAATGAAGCTCGAACCCATCGGTAATAATTACACTTACTCCAAAAATCTCATACCCATTGGTAATAACTACACTTAATCCGAAAAGCTCAAGCCCATCGGTAATAATTATACTTAATCCGAAAAGCTCGTACCCAGTGGTAATAGTTACACTTAATCCGAAAAGCTCGAACCCAGCGGTAATAATTACTCTTAATCCGAAAAGCTCGAACCCAGTGGTAATAATTACACTTAATCCGAAAAGCTCGAACCTAGTGGTAATAATTACACTTATTCCGAAAATCTCGAACCCAGTGGTAATAATTACACTTAATCCGAAAAGCTCGAACCCAATGGTAAAAATTACACTTAATCGGAAAAGCTCGAACCCATTGGTAATAATTACACTTAATCCAAAAATCTCGAACCCAGCGGTAATAATTACACTTAATCCGAAAAGCTCTAACCCAGCAGTAATAATTACACCTAATCCGAAAAGCTCGAACCCAGTGGTAATAATTACACTTAATCCAAAAATTTCATGCCCAGTGGTAATGATTACACAATCCAAAAAGCTCGAACCCAGTGGTAATAATTACACTTAATCTGAAAAGCTTGAACCCAGTGGTAATAATTACACTTAATCCGAAAAGCTCGAACCCAGTGGTAATAGTTACACTTAATCCGAAAATCTCGAACCCAGCGGTAATAATTACACTTAATCCGAAAAGCTCTAACCCAGAAGTAATAATTACACTTAATCCGAAAAGCTCGAACCCAGTGGTAATAATTACACTTAATCCAAAAATCTCATGCCCAGTGGTAATAATTACACTTACTCCGGAAAGCTCGAACCCAGTGGTAATAATTACACTTAATCCGAAAAGCTCGAACCCAGTGGTAATAATTACACTTAATCCGAAAAGCTCGAACCCAGTGGTAATAATTACACTTAATCGGAAAATCTCGAACCCAGTGGTAATAATTACACTTAATCCGAAAATCTCAAACCCAGAGGTAATAATTACACTTAATCAGAAGTTATCATACGAGGGAAAGCTGGGGGAACTTCCCATGTAGGCTTGTAAAATTGTTATTATTATTATTATTATTATTATTATCGTTCAAAGGATCAACCTGTTCACATGGAACAGGCCTGCGGGGGCCACTGACCTGAAATTCAAGCTTCTTGGGAATATGGTGTTCATTTAAAAAAAATACAAAAAGTTAATAGGAAATACAGAATTAAGAGATCAGTTATTAGAAAACAAAGATAAATTAACAAGTTAATAAAAAACAGAATGTTATAAATACATATGAAGCCTTGCGTATGATACCTAACTTCGATGCGGCATTTGCCGACACTTTCATTAGATGTTTCTCAAAAGTAAGATGCGAGAAAGTTACACCAAGTATAGTCAAAGCTTCAGACTCATTCAGCAGAGTCCCATCACTTGATGGGAAGGAAGTGGTGAAAAATCGATAGCTTTCGTTTACAGGAGTGCAGCCTCTTAAGCCCTATTTTTGACATTTCAATGTGCCAAAGCACATTAGATTTATAAAACTTCCATATTTGGGAAACCTTCGCTTTGAAATATGAAAGAATCTTCATAATATATATATATATATATATATATATATATATATATATATATATATATATATATATATATATATATATATATATATATATATATATTAACAAGTGCCTACCCATAGATACAGTTTAGGTTTGTTTTTACCAATAAATTTACAATTGGTTCTTACCTAAGCAAGAAGGAAGCTTTAGAGATCAAATGTGACTCGCAGTGGCTGAGGCGTCCCTAGCACCACACTGTACCTTGAATTGTTTCCCTTTGTCATGTTTCTTCTTTATTAGCTTTTTTTAAGATTTTTCACAAGTAGATCTTCTCGGAGAAAAATTGCTGTTATAATGTACTTGTTTTCATTAAACAAGATGCTATAGTGCTTCTCCGTGCTTAGGCAGACAATACTAGCAGAACCCCTTGTCAAAAATAGTTTCCATTTTGAAGTGCTTTTTCTACCTTTTCCTAAATGTATCTGTTCAAATTTCTTTCAATTTGTGTTAGCGTATTTTCATTAAGTTCTCATATTGGCTTTGTTTTATCTCGTGTTATTTCTAGAAACAGGAAATCTATATGTGTGGCTGCGACTTTTTGTGAATTGTTATCTGTTGAAGGTGCTGTGTCTGGGACATTTTTTGTCCGCAATTAGCGTCAGTCTCCCGTCAACACGTTTCTCTCTCTCTCTCTCTCTCAACTGTTGTTGGTGTCAGTCTCTCTCTCTCTGTTCTTCCAAACTTTTTTTTTTTACAACGTCAACACTTTACATTACACGCTCTTAGTATAGCCTGTGGCAGCCTGCACTGGGTATTCACGTATGTTGACTTTGCAATCTGGGTTGATGATCGTGCAAAACCAGTTTATTTATTTGTCCCATGAAACGTCTAAGATGTAGTTCTTCTACATTTTCATTTCGAATATATTGCTTCCTAACCACATTTTTCCTTTACCTACATGAAACTGCAAATAAAATTTTTAAAAAAATGAGCTATTCCAACGATTTTGTTAATTTTAAAATCCACCGTCTATATTCATTCATGTAAGGGAACTGTAATTTACGAGTAGCATTAATACAAAAACATAACTAATGATCTGCTGTGGTCTGGTATGGAAGGAATTCTATGGGTGGGCGGGTAATCCAAACACTTTTGACGCCTCTGTGGCGCTGTATATTTGCGCACACGTCGAAGAGGATACGGACACGTTTACGTAACTATTCCGCCGTGTTACGGTTGCCAACTCCATACTAAAGTGTTGTATCTCCCGCACTCATAGTCTCCTCCCTCAATAACGTCCTTCGTTTTCCTTATCCTCCTGCTCTTAGTTTAGTCGTCGGGTATCGTTCGGAGTATCAGGAATTACGCGCTCAGATGAGTCCGTGTTTGGGGCGGTTATAAGGCTTACGCAAGGAGTTAAGTAAGGAATGAAATCACTAAATAGTGCCTTCAACGAACAGAATGCTTGAGGGAAGGGAACATATTTGTGTTACGTGTCATGTTTGCGATTTAATCTTACAGAAGTTTTCATCGTTTTTTTTTAACTACCCTGGTAGTGTTCACTGTGCAACGTTGCAAATATAGATGGAGCTGTGACGAAAACTAAAAAGTCTTTTAGTGATAAACAAAGAATCACACGAAAAGAGAAACATTAGTAGCAGAAAATGATACGTATGTCTTACTTTATGGACCGCTACAGTAACATGAGCCCGTGCTGGCATAAGACCAGCTCAGTCAACAACAACAACAACACGTGTAGGCTGACACCTGACAGAGTCGTCCGGTGTGTATTCTCAGGGAACGCGCGTTTACGACGTTGGTCACTGAGTGGAATGAGCGGAGAGAAATAATAATCTATTCTGTTTTTCACTACCGACAATAAGGACACTTCACAAGAAAAGTGTATGCCATAATAAATAACACACTGCGTGAATGAAACACAGCTGAAATTACCGCACGATAAGAAAAGATTCAAACCAATTTCTAATCCGTGCTTCAAGTCACTTTTCCTCAGACGACTTATGGACTGAGCAGCCAGTGAATGTCACTGACTTTTATTTTTACTGGGATTAATGCTGAGTGGATGGTGATTTGCAACTTCTGTGAGTAACTTTTACTGTGAATACAGTTCATACTCCCTGTGACGTAGCCTACTGGCACCAGAAGGGTTTCTACTAAAAGTAATCGATTTTTGATAATCAAGGTAAGACGATATAGCAGAATTTAGTGTGTGTGTGGTTTCCATGAACTTTATAAGCGGATATTATAAGTTCTCTTATTAGAAAATGAAAGCTCATCATTAATTCGAAATGCAAACTCTCGTAATCTCTAGAAAAATTACTGCTATGCTCGATGAGTGCATATAACAGAGTCGCGACATTAATTTAAACGATGCCAGAAGTAAACAATACTAGCTTATAAAGTAATAGATAAAACGCTTAACGTAGATCTTCATCAAAATTTTCACTCATCAATACATTCTTTATATATGCTTCCACACCACACATACGTTGGATTATAATTCATAAAAAGTTATGAAAGTTGATAAAAGACTTCGTAAAAATTGTACATACAACAATCCCGTTTTATCAACAAACTTAAAAATTCTCTTTGTATTGTATACCACATCCTTTCCGAGAATTCTGGAGAGATTTACCCTGTCCAGTAAGGCTCTCCGATGGAAAACGACTTCTCAAATCCTCAAGGGAAACACTCGACCAAGAACCCCGTAAGGGGTTAGTGCCGTCAGTGCACCTCTATTGGCATTACTTACGGTTCTTTGTAGCGTCCTTCGGCCCCTAGCTACAACCCCTGTCATTCAATTTACTGTACCTCCATTCACATTCTCTTTCTTCCATCTTGCTACCCACCCTCTCCTGACAACTGTTTCATAGTGCAACTGCGAGGTTTTCCTCCTATTAAACCTTTGAAACCTTTTACTTTCAATTTCCCTTTCAGCGCTGAATGATCTCAAAGTCCCAGCAGTAGGCCTTTCCATTCCTCGACCAAGAAGTACCACTAAATTAATATGACAAAAAAAAAAAAAATTCAACTCAAAGCGGGTAGCGTAGATTAAAGATCCATGAGTCAAATTCATGTGCCCATTTCTTAAATGACGAAGGGTAGTTACCCATCTCTGTGGCATGTTACTGAATTGGTAATTCCCGGAATTTCCTGATTATTACCTACCAAACTCTGCTATGAAATTAGTCAGGCTCCCTCTATTTTTCTGTAAATGTAAAGGGAACCCTTCTTAGATGGGAGATGCCAAGTTATTTGTGAACTGATGTAACCTACTCTTTCCGTTCACACCAGTGTGTTTGACTCAACGAAAATGGACTTTTCTACAGCAGCAGCATAAAAAGAGACACCCGTCTCAGAATTGGCTCTTTCCTAGGATGTTTGGTATTGAAATTATTCAAGGACGGTGCTAATTACGACTCTCAGGTCATGTTCAGATTTTCTTCAGAACCATTAAGCGGGGAATTTCGAAGACATCTTACTTCAAGAGCGCTTGTGATCTTTTCTTTTCCTTATTTGTTTTTAAAGGGTATTAGGTTAACTACCCCGTTTGTCTGTGTACAATAAAAAGATAAATGAATGTTTAAAAACTATGCAAGAATGAAATCGTTAAAGCAATTCTGAACCCAATGCCAACACCAGATTTGGGGCCTTCTGTGTATACATGCATATCATTCTCATGCACATAAACATGTTTCTCTTTTCTGAACTAAAAAACTTAAGTTATTTTGCTGCTGATGAATGCCATGGAGGGATTCTCGAGTATTTAAGGATGTTATTTGTCTTACTTTAACTGAAAATGGCCATGGTAGACGAGTCTGGATTCTATAATAGATAAAGAATGACTTCCTTCGGAAAGTTAGACTTATTGAAGAACTTAAAAAACCTCTGGAACTTCATCAGACTTTGAGCCGGTAAAATCTGGAAATGGGGTTGAGGAGCGACCTCCCCAGCATCCCAGATCATACACTCAACAGAATATTTGAATGCTCCAATGGCCTTAAGGTTCCCCTCACTAAGAATCCCATTTGGGGCTTAGAATCTATGAGAGGCGGCAGGTGTAAACATCGCACATCCTAAATCCGTGTTTACCAGGAATAATGGCTGGTACAACCTGCAAAGTTGTTTTCAATCAGCACCTCGTGTTGTGGGAGGAAGCTTTCAACCGATTCAAGGACCTTCATGGGCTTGACCTTCATGTCAGCTAAGTGGGACGACCAGGAGACCCAGTTGTCAAATACTGATCGTAAGATTAGTCTCAATAACATGTATCAAATGTAATATACAGTATATATATATATATATATATATATATATATATATATATATATATATATATATATATATATATATATATATATATATATATCTATATATATATATATATATATATATACATACATATATATTATATATATGTATATATATAGTAAATAAATATATACATATGTATACTGTATATATATATATATATATATATATATATATATATATATATATATATATATATATATATATATATATATATATATATATATATATATTAGCTTTCAGAAGAACAAGAGATATAAAAAGATCAATGAATAGAATAAAACTTTTAAGATAAAATATAAATGGAATGAATTACGTGATTTAGGCATAAAGCCAAGCACTGGGACCCATAGGGTCATTCGGCGCTATGGTGAGAATGAATGAAAATGGAAATGTCAACAAGTTTCTTATAATTAAAGCGTATTTTTCATCTTATACTTGTCAAGAGCTACATAGGAAATAGCATTTCACATCCCACAGGACACGCGTACGATTGAAAATAATACGAAAGTGGAGTGAGTGTTTAGTGACAGTTAATTTTTTTACTAATTAACTGAAATCAAATTGAAACTAAATTAACTGAATACTATATTGAAGTTTGATTTTTTTACTTTTTACTAGTGTCAAGTCTAATCCTAACTCAACCAATGAAGTAGTGTCACAGTATATGATAAATTGCGTGATGACATAATTTATAGAACTCCGTCTGTGACCTATGACTGATACTCGTGGTACTTTTTAAACTGTGATACTCTTTTAATTTCATTCTTAATAGACACTCCGTCTTTTGCACACACCCTGCTACCTTTCTTTCTTCCCCTATTCTGTTGCTTACGTCTTCTTTCATCCTGTCATTTTTCGTTATATTTATCCCCCGATCCATTGTGAATCAACTTTTCTTCTTACCACCGTCCATATTAACATTCATGGTTTCCATTTATCCTCTTACCCTTTCGTGATCACATGCGCTCTCAACTTTCATCTCCGGAAAACACTTTCAAATTCTTTCATTAGCTTCTACAGTTTCTCTTCACAGTCCCCAGTCAGTACTGAATCATCTGCAAACATCACTCATTCCACACTTCGTTTGCAACTTTTTTTTTTTTTTTATCCACCAACTTTGCACCTATATCTACTGTCCTTTGTCTGACTTCTCGCTTTATTCCATCCACAAAGATATTAAACAACCACGGAGACACATAATAAGCCCAAGTCTCAGACAAACTTTTGCACCAAAAAAAGTCACTATCCCGCCTACGTTTCAGCTGCTCTCAGTATCTTATCTCATATACCATACTTCCTCAACAGCCTCTACTTAGCCCGTAGCAATTCATTCGTAAGCTTTCTAGATCCAAATAAGCCACTTTTCCCTGTAATTGAAAAATCCTAACGAAACTTTTTCATAAGACACAAATGGAATCAGTTTGTATAAATGTGCTGGGAGTACAATGAGAATACAATATTCAATGTATTATGAAGACCCATTGCCAATTTTTCAAAAGTAACTTCAAAAGTAAATTTCGAAAGTAAAGTAAATGGTGGCGTATGGCTTCGCCAGTATTCGTTAGACTTTGTATATGGATGTTCGACTGGTGGTGTATGGCAACGCCTGTATGGGCAAGTTCTGAGGGCGTTGACAACGTCTGCTGTTTACACTGGCACCTTTATCGCTAACCCCCCAACCCCCAACCCCCAACCTACCTCTTGAAAGTTACGTAATACAGGCCATTAACAAGCGTTGCAAATACGATATGACTTTGGTAGAGATCGCTATTCTATATAACTAAAACCAAAAGTTTGTCCCTAAATAAGTGAGAAACATGACTAGCAAGACACATTAGTCAAATGTCGTTGCAACGTGCGCCTCGACCCATAGACTCGGATAAGAGCCCCCCAAGGACACCTTCGAGTTAACGTAAACAAATTGGGCCTCTCGTTCCTTGCTGCGCCAAAACTAACTTCAGCAGCTGAATGCAAGGATCACGTACGAGTATGCTTAAATTTGTGCTACATGATGTTATCCGTACTGCTTTCAATGGATGTAATCAAAGTGGCTTGCCGGCGACTCAAAAAATGTTTTATTATATAAAACTAAGAAATGTGTTGTAAAGCACACACACACATACATACATATATATATATATATATATATATATATATATATATATATATATATATATATATATATATATATATATATATATATATATATATATATATATATATATATATATATATATATATATATATATGTGTGTGTGTATATATATATGTATATAAATTTCTGACACATTGGATATATTTATACACATTATATATAATGTATATATGTGTGTGTTTGATTTTAAATCACGAAAAGGTAAAAAAAACGTGATGATTATAAGAACAAAGTTACAGCCACGAAGGAAAGAGTGAAACGATGAGATGCTAAGTACTTTCGTCTTATTATCCAGACATGGTCACAGCATGTCTTGGTAATTAGACAAAAGTACTTAGATCTCATTGTTTCACTCTTTCCTTCGTGGCTGTAACTTTGTTCATATATATATATATATATATATATATATATATATATATATATATATATATATATATATATATATATATATATATTATGTATGCATGCAAGTATATATAGCTTGATAATAAATATTATTACCAAGACCAAGTGTATCATTTTATTTAGAGAGCTTTAGAGGTATATAATATCATCAGGTTGAAAATTATTGACAAAACGTAAAAATCACTGAAATTACAATAAAATGAATGGTCTTACTAAAACCTTAAGAGAATGGATAAGACAAATAAAAGGATACAAAACTTTGAATGCACATAGAACCCAAGAATAAAAGAGCTAATAAAACATAAAATAAACCGAAAATACAAACTGAAAATGCATCTAAAAAATACAAACAAAAAAACGCAAACAAATTCTCATCATCCTACCATTTCTTTTACTTGTGAGACAGAACAGGACAAAAGTTATTATTTTTGGGTGTTCAGATATGCAGAAGTAGAGGAGCCTTGGAAAACTCTGTTTACGGGAAAAGTAGTTTACCGGCATGTTATTAAATTACCTCAGTTTTTCTCCAGTTATGTAAACTTAATTCAGTAGTAATGTACTATGATAAATAGAGCTTACAATGTTTGCTGTGATTTTAAACTTTTTTATCAAGACATGGTTTTCCTACAGAATTATTTTGCTGAAAATTGTTGCCCCATATTTGCATATTACGAAATTCAGAAAAAATTTCTTAAATGACAAGTTTTATCCCAGACCGGTGTACGTTACTGTTTGTAAAGACAAAGTGCATTAAATTACCTTACCTTGGTCATAGTAGCTATATGGTCCGGAAAAGTCGCAAGAAATAGTTATAAACTCAGTTTTCCTCAACTGGGCTTCAATTCGTTTTTACTAGCCCTTTTACTGTAAGAGGCGCAGTGGTATGATTCTCGGCTACCAGTCAAGAGGGCCAGGGTTCAAATCGCGCTGCTCACTGATTGAGCCACTGCACAAATCCGGTAGTCCATCAACCTAACGGTTCAAAAAACCCGAGAGGTTCAGTAGGAGAATAGGTACCAGACCTCGGGCTGGGGAGTTAAACAGTGGTCCTAGCGACACACTGGACATGTGTCATAGGCACTGGGACCTGTCCCCCACTGGCTGTCGGCCTAAGAAACAGGAGGTCAGCGCCTGTCCTATGAGCCTACAGGGGCCCAGGAGGACTTTAACTTCAACTAACTATTGAGGGCGACACCTACTCTTCCAGCAGCCATTAATTCGTGTGTCGTTTACTTGTTTAACTGTTCAGAGTGTGGTCTGCGATGCATGGGATCTAAATCTTGCTGACTCAAACACAATTTTGGAACACAGGTCTTTCTACTAGCACTAAGTTTCCTCTTTCAAATCACACTTTTCAGGCATATAAGAGAGCACAGTTTTGGCACAAGAGCACCCATTAACTGACCTGGATTTTTAAGTACTGCCCTTTTGCTCAAACAGACTGGACCTTCTAATTTCGGTCATTGTTTATAAAGAGGATGAAACTGGAAGTGAACAATTTGTTCGGTATACAACTATCAATTGTGTGATTTCTTAGAAGGTACGCGACAGGTCGACAGCTATTTTACTTTGTGTGTGGTAGTTTTAGTTTACATTTTGTCTTCTTTTTACGTTTTCATTTTTGTTTGTATTTTTATGATGCATTTTTAGTTTGTACATTCTGTTCATTTTATGTCTTATGAGAGCTTTTTGAATGTTGGGTTTTATTTGCATTCAAAGTTTTATATCCTTTTATTTGTTCTATCCATTCTTTTAAGGTGTTAGTAAGACAATTCATTTTATTGTAATTTCGGTGATTTTTACGTTCTGTCAATAATTTTCAGGTTATATACCTCGAAAGCTCACTAAGTAAGGTGTTCAAGCTAAGATTTCCAAGTAGCCGCCCTATTACTGAGACTATATATATGTCCCTAGCTTGAAATCAATTGTATGCAGTCTGTTTTTTAATTGTTATCATTTCTAATATTTTTACTATAATACCATTTTACCACTACCACAGCAACTGTGTGGATATTGCCGATTATCATTTTTATTATTTTATCTCGTGTGTCTAGACTGTGTGTATTGTACTGTCTCTACTTTGTATATTCCATGTATAAGGCCTTGAGCTGAAACAAAGAATATTATTATTATTGTTATTTATATATATATATATATATATATATATATATATATATATATATATATATATATATATATAATATAAAAAAGTCACCATGTACAAGTGACAAAATATAAAGCAGAAAAACACTGGACGGGGGAGTACTAGTTTCAAGCCCACACCAATGAGTATTGGTGATTATTATATGGGTTTTAACAACATCCAACTGTCATCACAGTTCCATCGGTGGACTATCAACATTACCCATTTCAAGGAAATAGCGCAAATTAATATCTGGCTGAGCCCTATAGTTGAGTAGTGGAAAGCTTTTCTAGAAGTAGACAAAAAGGTACGATCAATCTAATCTGATTTCGAAGGCCCTTTGCATAGATTCATGTTGTTGGTCTTTGACCTTTGAAACTACATTTACTTCCACAAATAATCTGAAGGGCAACCTACAGTAACTGTATTGTAATAGGCATTACAGTATTTAAGAGGTTGACAGTCACAGTATTTTGATGTATACTACCCTATCACTATTCCGCGGAAATCAGATAAGATTTGTCGCTTTTTCGGAGAAAACTACGTAAGACTGATAGCACCTTTTGCCCGGTATCAATACCATTGGCTGTTTTCTTTACCCCACGAACGCTGGCCGCGGACCTCGTGGCATTTGGGTAGCTAGGAGCCAAAGGACTGTCTGTCCATGGAATTTCGATAATCTTCCTGATGCTGTCCAGACATAGGCTTCTGATACTGTTGCTGTGTTTTTCTTTTCATCTGTCATTCATGAAATATGTATCCCCCTCACGAACTGCTTTTTTATTGACAAGGTCGAGATATTTACGGGAAGATGGTTCCTCCTGAATTATCCTAAATTCTCTATCCTTATACCCAAGGAACATACCCTAAGGCTCGTAAAAACACGTTGCGTGTCAGTCCAACATTTACTGAAATACTGTGATTAATAAGAAATTAATGTAGCCCATCAAGAAAGTGGGGTTTCTACCAGGCTTAAATCTATAATTAGTCCAAGGTCAAGCGCTGGGACCTATAAGGTCATTCTGCGTTGAAAGGATAATTGAGAGTGTAAAGGGTTTAAAGGTGTATCAGGAGGAAACTTCGTAGTTGCACTGTGAAACAACTGTTAGGAGAGGGTGGAAAGTAAGATCAAAGAAAGAGAATATTATCGGTGGTACAGTAAAAGGAATGAAAGGGGGTTGCAACTTGGGAACGAATGGACGCTGCAAAGAACCATCAGTCATGCCTACAGTGCACCGCGTAAGGAGCAGTGACGTGATTAACAAACCTCCCTCCTACATTGATATTCCTAATTATGAATATATAAAGGGAAGAAATTCTGCTTTAAACGTCTCGAACACTCAAGCGTTAGGTCACCTTCCGTTAACTTGCTTAGTTTTGTCCATTCGAGGAAAACGCACGAGAACCACGAAAGCGTCTAATGATTAAGTAAGGCAACTGACTGAGCAGAAGTTTTGATTTTCCACTTTCAATCTTTTTTGGGTACAAAGCAATAATGATTTTCTTCAGGGATGATCGATACCATTCGCCAGTGGCGGTTGGTCTTTTTGACAATTTTGTCATCGTGTAAACAAGCAGTGACATTCGAGGACATTCACTAATTTATATTAAATTTTCTCATTCCACTGACATTTTCCAATATTCAAGGAAACCTGGTTTTCACAGGTACACTCCAGTTATTCACTGTAGTTTACCGTTTCTTACAGCGCCTACTAATAATAATAAAAAGGATTAAGTAAAGGGTATAAAATGTCAGACTCTTTATCCTGTAAAAGACTTTCTTTCCACTTGACTAATACCTTGCAAAGAGCATAATTTCTAGATCATTAAAATGTCAAAAGCTTATGACCCTTCGAATTTCATAAATTACTTGAAATGTTTCACTTCCCAGAAGAAATGTTCATATATCAAGAATCCTCGTAACGTCAAGATTTCGGTTCCTCCATAATGACTCCATTCATAGCTACCTCGTTATCTGTATATTCAGGTGATGTGTTTTACTGCCCCAGTGCAAAGAAGTCTTTGTCTTGAGGAATTTCCGTTGTCAACAACAAGGCACTCTACCGGCAGCATTTGACTGCCGTTTGGAATTTCTTATACAAGTAATACTGATACTGCTGCTTCTCATATACAGTATTTATTTTGAGTTCCATCTCTCTAGATATACGATGCATTCTATTACGAAAGGTTTGTGAATCTTGTGGTGTTTTGCTGATTCAAACAGCATCATCTGCAGGTTTTAAGTTTGTTGCTTTACAGTCGTTACCCCAATCTAAACCTTCTCTTCCATCCCCAACCACCTTTGTTGATTAGAAATCTGTGAGAGGGGCAGACAACAAAAGTGAAACAACACTCTTTTGTAACACTATACTGTTTGCTAAACAGGCACGGATAATTTCAATTAGTTTCACATATTTAACAGGAGCAGCACAGCGTCACAAGCTCATTCATGATCCTGATCTGAGGACATTGTCAAATGCCTTCTCAGGGGATTTTTAAATCCATACGCTGCAGCACGATATATCTTAACACAACCTTTTCTTAAAATAGCAGTTTATCAGTTTCTTTTTCCAACCAATTGAGATTGACTAACACAAGTGCAATGCTTATATTGTTACTGCATTCAGTCAGCTCGCCGTTCTTTGGTATTTTTGTTATTACTTCCAGTTTCCAATCACCAGGCCTTGTTCTTCCTTCCATATTCTGCAAAGCAATGTATTTTGCATACTAGATGTCATATCAGGTATCAGCTAAAATCTACTCTTCAGTAATTCCACCACAGCCTGGTGTTTTCCATCTCTTAAGTTTTTTTTTTATTGGCTACACACTGCAAAAACAGTGAATTCATTCACACGTGCATACAGATCTTCTTCACCTTCTGATATATCAATCAGATTATTCCCTTCATGTCTCTCATTCATGACCTCGCAAAAATTTCTGCCTAGAGTTGTCTCCCTTTTTCTGATTTTATTATTGACCCATCCCCCATTTTGATAACAATTTCAACCAAATTTGGTATACTCGTACATATGAATTATTACTATCTGGAAAAGAATACTGTCGGGGTAAGGCATCATATTTCCCTCTTTTTATCAGCCATGGGTAATTCATCACAAATTCAGTGGGCTGTTTTGTTGAGAATAAACAGTTAAATAACCGCTGAATTCCTTTCAAAACTTCCCTCCCTGAATGCGTAGCTTTGTCAACATAGTCAGCCTGTTTGCCTAAATATTCTCTCGCATCTCTTCTTGATCGTCGTTCAATTTCACGATCTCGATTTGAGTATTTAGCTAATTCTGCAATGCATTCTTAATCTCCTTGAAATTTTTCTCCGTGTACCTTTTGCTTTATCTGTTGCTATCCCTGGTTTCATCCTATATCAGATGATTTCAATCTTTGTTACCCCTTGCCCCAGTAATTCTTTTCCAGCTGACTTATACATAGTCTTGATGATTACGAATCCTAGTTGATTTTCTGTTCCTCCTCGGATACGGTTTTCAGACCTACAAATTTATTTCAGCATTCAGTCGTAAAGGCCTCGCGATGTTCATCTTCAAGATTATGTATTAAACCGAGATGCTCTCAAGTTTATGTGGGTTGCTTCTAATTTTTCCTAAAATATTGCTATGTTACATTGCAATAAATATCGTTATTACATTGGTCTTCATTTGCTTACTTCTGTTACTTCAACACGCATGAGTGATTTTGGTGATAAATAAAACCTAGAGAGCAGGAGGAATTCTTTGCACTGGCAGCCATTTCGCTGGCTTGGCTGGGTCGTTGTGGTGGTAACCTTACCATACATTACAGCATGTAACGAGTAAACGTTGCATTACGGTGAAATCCTCTTCAGAGAACTATGGCAAAAGTTCTTTCGTTATAACAGGACATGATTGGCCGTAGGTTTGTGTTATGCCCACGAAATATACCCATGACCTAAAAGAGAAAACCCGTGAGCTGTTTGTGGGTTACTCCTTCTTAAAATATGTATATTATAATAAAAAGTATTGTGGAGTGTGTTTGATATGTAGATTTTATGGCTACTGCTACTGATAATCTTAAATTGTTGCTGTAAAAACGAGATATTCAGGGAGTAGTTACTTATAATAAAAGGCTTTTCCTATCTTGCTTATCATTCTCAAAATCTTTCACAAAGTAATTTAGAGATTATAGATGGACGTGTGGCTTACGAGCGGAATGACTGATGTTGCCATAGTTGAAAAGTAGCTATAAATGGCTCAGAAATGTTCTTAATGAAAGCTTAGTCGGCTCAGAAAACGTTACTGGATTCTGTTTTCAATTATGATTATGCACTACAGGATGTGTTCAACATGAAGAGCAAATTGATTTCTGTAACTGTGTAAATGAAATATAGGTTTTCACGTGTATTAAATAACACAGGATTAAGGGAAAGTGAAAGCTATTTTATTTATTTTAAAATGGGTTTTAAATAATACTCATTATTTAGGAGAAATTGCTTGATATTTTGCCAAGTTCCCATGGCAAGTGCCTACTCATTTGTAGAGGTTGTCTTTACAGAACAACTGTGTCTGTAAAACAAAACGAAAAAGATGCATAACTAAAACCTGTACAAATTAAACAACTTAAACTCTATCACTCTCTCTTTTATTCTCTCTCTCGCTCTCTCTAGTACATATATATATATATATATATATATATATATATATATATATATATATATATATATATATATATATATATATATATATATAAACATATAAATAAATATATATATATATATATATATATATATATATATATATATATATATATAATGTACGTGTAAGACAGAGAGAGAGAGAGAGAGAGAGAGAGAGAGAGAGAGAGAGAGAGAGAGAGAGTATAAAATCAATCTCTACATTGCAAGCGAGGCAACTTAGGAAATTACACACGTAAGAACATTGTACTCGATGAGGCATCAGCCAACTGATACATCATTTTTAAGCATGTTAATCTCTTTATCGCACCAGAAGCCTCCTTGGGCACTTCTCAGTCTTTTCTTGAACCACTCTTTCGCCCAAGTCCAGCAGAAAGCACCTGCGGTTTCATTTTTGTCCGGCAGTGCTATAGGAGTATTAGGACATAGGGATAATAAATCTATATTTGCAAATGTAGAAACGAATGTGAACCGAGTGTATGTTAAGGGAAAATGTCGCGCGATCAGATTGCGTCGGAGATAAGATATATAGCAGAGAGCTTCACGGTTTGAGGTGCGGCCTAAAACGTGATCGCCAACGTGTGGATTGCGACACGACCGTTGATTCCCCTCCATGGACCCGCCACGTGCGCTCCTTAGGAAAGTCCTCATACAGATGCCGAAAAAGCACAAAGATGAATGAGTTTTAATGCGAAAACAACAGCCACTGAAATCGATGAAGAATCCCTGTGATACAATGGCGTTTGGCTGGACACAAATTCTGCCCAAGAGATCCTCATTAAGTAAGAAGGTGACAGGCCAGAATCGAAAATGAATCACGGATGGAATTGATTACCAGAGGTGATATGTGTTTGTCATGTTAAGCGACGTGTTTTGAGTACATGTCATAGTCCACCTCTGTTAAGTGGATAAAATCAATTCAAAACTAAAAAGTTCGTAGGTAAGTGTCCCCAATGAAGTAATCAAATTTCTAACAAAATGGATATGTATTCTTTATATATTCTTAAAGACATCTGAAAAAATTTGACAAAAGTTAAGTTGTAACTCACATGGAAGATACTCAGGAAAAAGTCAATTATATAAGAATATACAAAGACCACAATCTACAACGCAGTGAATCCAGAAAAAATAATAATCTGTATCTATCTACCTAGACTATGTATCTAGATAGACAAACGACACAATTTACACGTCACATTGCTTGTCTGCGAAAAATCACGTCCTAATCAATACCTCGGACAAAGCCAGTTTATGAAATGAAGACATTCAATTTGCGTACTGACAGTAAATGAATGATTTCTATGAGTTTTTGTAATTTCAAAGTTTTGTTTAAACTATTTGATACACTGGTTATTTTAATGTACGTGTAATCCCTGATATTATATAAGTTATCACTGTGTACGTCATGTTTTAAAAAAATGACTGACATCTCTTTTTTATGATTAGCTTTGTCAGAAGTGATGAATAAAACGTGAAGTGTTTTCGCAATCAGTTGTTGCGACACGTAGACCGTGTTATCAGTGTGTACAAGTTATTTTCTCATTTAAAAAAAATAAAATAACTTGAAATATTGGATCCTGGCCAAACTAGCTCTTTCTTGTTACTAGCCCTCTAGTCACCTGTAAGTGTTCTGTTAAGTGGTTGCCTCAACAGCAACCGCACAAAAATAAGTACGACGAAAAATTTATATTGTTTAATCTACTGTACCCAGTTACGTAATTTCAACTGTGTTGGGTAAACGTGGGTTACTGTCTAGATTAAGACAGAACTGCTAGCTGGATTTTCATCTTACATAAGACCTACAGCTGGGTTATTGTTCCCCATTTTATGTTTCTTGCGTAAACTGAGAGAGAAAAAAATATGCGAGATGAAGGAATGAAATAGAGAAGATAATATGACGTTAGGTGGGAGTGAGATAACAACCGCTAAAACACATACTCGTGGGAAAGCGCAAATATCCGTAGGATGAAAGAAAGGAGACAGCGTTTGTGATCACAAACATCATCGCATACGTTCGGCAATGAAAGTATGTTAGTATTAGTAAACGACTCTTTTCAGACTTAAGGATATACATTATATATATATATATATATATATATATATATGTATACACATACATACATATATATATATAATACATATATATGTGTGTGTGTAATGTATGCACACTTTCTCGTACTTAATAAACTACTGGCCGGCCCGGTGATTATCAGTTGGCTTCCGCCTTATCTACGTGTATAAGATTCCTAGCTGGGAGCAACACTCCAGTAAGTGCCGGTATAACGCTGAAGTTAGAGAGTTTGCAGTTATTGTAGCTTGTGTTTTAGTTTTAGTCGGGATTATTACGCCACAACAGAAAGATTTTAACAGAAATCATTACAATACTCATACTGAACATAGAGGTAAGTTTTAAGTTATGTTCAAACGATTATTAACTCAGCTTAGCGATATTTGCCCATATTTTACATCAAACAAGTACGGGACCTGAAGCGTGTTTTATCATTTTTCATAGCTTGTAATAATAATTAGATTTAGAACGTTGAATGAATGTTAACACGCGTTAGTGTGAGATGACATTATGTAAATATTCAGTCTTTAAAATTGTCCTAATTCTCATTCACATAATACCACTGAAAACGGTTAATCCACATTGCAACACACGCTCCTCAAGAACTCTTCAAGATAGCCGCATGTGATCTTATTTTGATATTAGGTATCAAAACTATGTTTATTGGTTACTCTGATTCTCCAATATGATATGCAGTCACATTAACCATTTTATAGTACCTTTAGAGAGCGGGAATGCTGTTTAGTTTCAATGCTGCGCTTGTCGAAAATTATCCACTTTGTCTTGACTTCCTCTTAAGGCCCTCTACGGCAAAATATGAGTCACTGAACACCAGCTGATACCCTGGAGCACTTTTCATGTGGACAGAAATAAAGCATGTGTAGATGTAAGTTCAGGCAACTAGCCATGGCGAGGATAGGTATTCATGTCACTGAATCGTATTGCATAATTATACATCACTTTAAACTTTTAATCAAAATGTTAAACTGCCTGAGATCGAGAGACCCTCGACGACCGATATGGGAGTACTGTACCTTCAATTCACTTGTCTGTCTATCTACGGCTAAATTTCAGAAAAGTCTCACCCTGTCGGTTTCACACCTATGATCATTTTAGAAGACCATCGTGAACGGATACAGGGCTTTTGGCAGTTAAAAAAAAAAAAATGGCTACCTCACGGCTAAGAAACTCGATTTTTGCATAATTTGCACAATATATATTCTATCTAAGCTTTGTACCGTTTCGGTAAAGTGATTTCATGTGTAACATTAAGCTAGAGTTACTCTAAGTAATTTCTCACAAATTACAAGAGTCCAATATGGCGCCTCACTGCCATACATCTGCCATTTTACAAGTATATGCCTTATGCTCACAGCCAGGTGGCTTATCTGGTCCAACCTATCAACTTCCTTTCGTAAGTCATGTACATGTATAGCCCAGTGCAGGCACAATTTTATGACATTCTGTCAAACTGATTAAATTCCACTAATGCATCCATAAAACAGTTACTATTTTCCCCAACAGGAAGCAAGTAGTAACTGTTCTATGCATGTTTTTATCGTAAATAACGGGTAGTACCTTACCTTCAAGAAAAGAGGAAAAACAACTCTAGAAAAGGACTTGAAGCTATTGATGACTTCATGTGGTCACCATGTATGCAAAATCACATGGAGGTGATCGACAGAAAGCTGGACAGAATCAGATACTGGAAGGTCAGAAAGCATATTAGTCTAACTTTAATAACGTACATAAGGATCTGTGTAAACTAAAAAAAAATAAATAAATAAATAAATAAATAAACTCTGCAATGGAATATTGGCCAGACAAAATCATCTTTCGTTCATTGCGATCCCCAGAATATGTAAGGAAAACTGAGAAATCTAAAAATTTGGCTATATATCACATTAAAAGTCATCTGAAAATTGACCCATCCTAACTACGTATAGATATAGAGCAGCAGCTAAGGACTGCTAATCCCAGCAAAATTACCTATGCTTCTTATGTTGGTTATCTGTGTAGTTTTAATAGCAAAAAATAATTTTTTTAAATGCCAGCGATAACATAAGATGGAGGAATTAAAAAATATATAATTCACGTTCTACCAACAGTGAAGATTGGTTATATGCATTAATTGTGAGTCTCCCAATAATGAAAATGTATTTCAGAGTGCCAACTATCGCAGAATGACTCATATTTTGTTTACAGAAATCCCCAATAGCGTGACCTTTGAAAATTCGTGAAGTAGATTGTAACACAAAATCAATATTCAGTTAACATATTTCCAGAATTGCTTGAAATCCCTGATATCCTTTTGTAAGGTAGCAAAAAAAATGTTATTTCAATATCTTTTTGTTGACATAAATTTTATTATGATAGTAAAATGAATTATCTCATTAATAACTATTTCATCAAACCCTGTACCACTATCTTAAAGTACCAAACAAACCATTCCAGTTAACAATATGCATGTTACTTATACAAAGAAGCATTACTGTATATGTTTTGGAGATTTTGGATAGCCTTTAAACATGTGATGGTACAACTGAATAAAGGCAGGTTATGCCACTTTTTCAATATATACTGTGCATTAAACTAAAGCAATGATTTTTATTATACAAGAAACAAACAACGCAGACTTGACTTAACAGTAATGATTGGCAATCTGTTTTAACTGTAAAATGTTGACTGACATACAACTGAATTAAACTGTGTGTTGTCTTTCTTACAGATTAAAGATGGAGTACTTAGAGCTGGTTGTTCAGTACTCAGAGCAGAGGGAGAATAAATATAAGGAGTTTTTGGAAAAACTTAAAGAGTGGAAATTAATCAGGTCCAGAACTATTCAAGGCTTACTTGATCTCATCAGTTACATTGATAGCTTTCACAAAGGTGCCAATGTTGCCAATATTGTTGGTTCTGGAGCAGGTGTTGTAGGAGCAGGTGCAGTCCTTTTGGCACCGTTCACCGGTGGCCTGTCTTTGGCTGTTGGAGGCATTGTCGCAAGTGCTGTGGGTGCCACTACAAGTATTGTTGCTTCCTTCAAGGATAACAGTGTTGCAAGAGAAAATTGCAAGAAAGCACAAGAACTTATTGATAAAGATGCAGAAGCAACTGAGGCTCTGACCAGCCTAGTGAAGCAATATTTTGAGCTAACACAGAAGCTAAATGACTGTCTAAAAGGTGCTCATGGTAAAGTAAAATTTAAGTCCCTGCCACCAATTGTGGCTGGCAGTCAGGCCGCTTCAAAATACCTATTGGGTACCCAGTTGGTTGCTTCTGCTTCTGCATTTGGCAAAGGAGCCAGTAAAGCAGGAGCTAGAGCAATTCCCGTCATTAGTGCAGTATGTATAGCCATTGATGTATGGTCTATTGTCACCACCACGGTGGATATGGTGGAAGGATCAAAAAGTGCTGCAGGCAAGGAATTGTACAAGGTAGTTGAGCAGCTGCGAAAACAGAAACATGAGGTTGGTGAAAATATTGTTGAAGTAATCAGAATACAGTCTCAGAATGAAGCTTGTGAAGAAGAAACGCAACAACAAAATGCAAAAGAAGAAAAAGAAAAGCAAAAAACTAAACGAAGAAAACGAACAAAGGAAACAGTTTGTGCAGAAAATATCCAAATGGTCAAGTGTCTGGAGGATTTGGATATGGAAGAAGATTCAGAATCTGATGAAGAAGAAAAAAGTATAACCTTTTGCCTAATGAATGCCAGATCAGTATTTAATAAATGGATTGAAATAACATCTTATGTGCTTGCAAAAGGTATTGATGTTTTGGCAGTAACAGAAACTTGGGACCGTAAAGAACCATTGGTAACAGCAGTACCAGGGTACCAGCAATTCTTTTATGCCCCTCGTGAAGATAGGAGAGGTGGGGGAGTTGGAGCTCTTGTTAGGATAGACATCATAGTACAAGATATCAAACTTGATTTTGAGGCCTTTGAATGTATGAAATGTACCTTAACTGTGCTATTCAAAGATGGATCTAGTGATACAATACATGCTTACATACTTTACAAACCACCTGATTCAAATTTTGACACTTTTCTTGATGAATTTCAAGACCTGATAGCTTTATCTGCTTTAGAAAGCAAAGTCATAATCATGGGTGACTTTAATATCCACTGGGAAAACTTCGTCCTTACCAAGTCAGTTGAGATGAGGCACCTGTTGCGTGATCATGGCCTTCACCAACACGTAAATGAAGAAACGCACGAAGACAATGGAACCCTGGACTGGGTAGTTACTCGAAACATGGAGAGATACCTTATAAAAAATCTCAGTGTTGATAAGCAAATTAAGAGATTCATTAACCTTGATCATTATCCAATTACTTTCACTGTTACACTGAAACCTCTAGTATAAAATTGTCCCTGACCATATTGGCACTACCCTTATGCATTTTGACTCCATTATCCAATAAGCAACTAAACTTTTAAAAAAATTTATTGGGTTATATTAATTAAATACTTCAAGTTAGTCCTGTCTACAGCAAATACTCCATTTCCCATTTTTTTCAGTTCTGGAATGCATCCTGAAACATATTTATTTGCTATCAGTACCTTCCAGGATGGATTTCACCATTGAGAACAAGAAATCTGCAGGAGCAAGTTCTGGAGAGTAATGCAACTAGGAAATGAAAGTTATGCAAGGCTTTGCCAAAAATCACGAATAAAAAGTGATATTGGAGCAGGTGCGCTATCGCGGTGCTGATTCCAGGTCTTATTTCTATATGCCTAAGTCCTCTTATTTTGCACTGCCTATATCGGATGCATCAAGACCTCCAAATAAAACTCCTTAATGATTATCTGACATAACGCGCAAACCGTCTGATGGAAAAACAAAATCGCTATCACCTTCACATCTGAGTGACTCTGACTTGAATTTATAGCACAGCAACGATGCTTCAGCCACTGCTTTATTTCTTTCCAACATCACAGCCACAACCAAACTTCTTCATTCGGTCCAGAAATTTTCATCAGCATTCCACGCTGAGGGGTCGCCATTTGTAGATAACGATAGAGAATTCACAAGAAACTTGCACATTATCCCACAAAAAGCATTCCAGATGATTTCCAGAACTAGAAAAAGCACTGTATGTGTGTATTCACTAAGGAGGGGACTATTTACAAAGAGACAAGTGTGATTAAGATGTAACTAAAACAAATTTGTTCTATAAAAAGGTAGGTTTCTATTTAGAACAACTCTCATATACAGTACCACCCTGCCAAGTGATCCCATTGAATAAACTTGAAGTTATAAACTGACTGATGAACGTGGCAAAAGATGACATATGTGGAGGAAATATAGTGCCAGACCACAAATTTCCACTCAATACAATTTGCATATAAAGCATTATGTAATGAGAGCCCAGATATAAAGATCAGAAAATAGACTTATCTGTATTTCATTTGATCATGATATGCACTACACAATTATTTCCAACGTTTTCATATAACTTGCTGATAAGTGCACATCCTGCTGTTTCACGGTGCTGACAGAAATTAACAACACGGTGCGAGTGTATCAGCAGGGTGGTAAATGTACAAAGTTCTTCTGAATGTTTTAAGACGACTAATAAGCATACGCTCTAGTTTACAAAAACCTTTCTCAAAATAATTTCTTTATCAAGTGTCACTCTCAGTTCACCTCTGGCCTATCTCATCGTAATCAAATTCTCAACAGCATGTAACTCATCAGAATTACAGCCATAATAAAATGTTGTGCCTTGTCATAACTAAAGAAATGTGGTATTATTACTAGCCAGGCAGAAGTTCTATTTCCAGAGGCTCATTAGAACTCGTCGTACATCTTCGGGCAATCCTCCCACCAAGGTCACAGCTCTAAGGTAAACCACCTGCAGATGGGAGGGTAGATTTGCCACCTGGATTCTACCAGTTTCCAGCAATTTTTATCAGGCTACCGCTTGGGGGACAAAGTAGGGAACCTTGGCTTTCTACAGAGCCACAGCGTTGTCCCAAGAGGGCTCAAAACGTTGCATAAACCGCCAAGGATTATGTGCTCTAACGCTCACTGAATAGGCTACCCTTGGAAATGTCCTCATCATCACCATTTAAAATACTAAACGACCGTAAGATGCACATTCTACTCATTGTTTTTTACGAAAAAGTGTGACACAACCCTCCTGATGATATCTGGATCCTATCTACGCATCAGCTTCTTAAAAAAAAGTTGGTAAGTAAACCAGTACTTTATAAAAAAAAACACATTTTCATACATAAAATGCTCATCATAACATGAGTATTTGTGTAACTTGACCTGACAACTTATAAAATACCTTACCAATAAAAAATAAATACCTAAACATGTGAATAACAAAGCACTGTCATAACTGTGAATACTCGAAACTCTGGCCATACCTTCAAACACAATGCTATAAAATAACGCTGGCATTCGCCATAATATTAAATAAAAAATAACAGAACCATAAACAAACCTGTCAACAGTGTACAGCACCAGCATGGCCTAAGACTGGTAATCTGCTGACAGCATTGCATGATTTGTGGCTTCCTCTTAAGATGCAGACGCCCACTCCTCAACTTTGTTAGGTTGCTGCTACCTTCCACGTCTTTGTCTTGACATCTGAAAAATGATAAAGAGAGTCCAATAAACATAGGAATATAATATAGTAACCATTCAGTAAATGTTAGTTGGAATTAGATTCTTTTTTCAGTTTTTCGTCTCCTGTCTGTTTTAATTAAATTATTGCTCAATTCTTGTTCTCCTTTTGTTATTCCCTGTGAAGGGTGTCCTAGTAAACGGCTCCTCTGACACAGTATAAAAGCAACTCACGAGTCTGAAGGTTTCAGTATCGTGACAGGTATCAGTGCATCCGATTTCTCAATGGAAGGTTGCCAATGTACGATAATGAAACCTTGAGCCTTACTAGCCACAGTTTTAGTATTATATTTACATTTTAACTTTGTCTGTGTCAAAATGGTAGCTCGCTTTTAAGCAATACCAACCTATAAATATACATAGGTCTTATATTCATGCAAGAGAACTTCTCTTAATGTGATGCCATTCATTATAGCAAGGTTGGTAATGTTTGCTCCTTTCCCTTGTTTAATTTCTATTTTCAGATTTAGGACAGCTAATATTATGAAGTCCAAGGTCGGAAAGGAACCTTTCATCATATGCTGCTAGATTTTCGAAGCAGACCATAATTATAAGAAACAAGTCGCCGTGGTCAGCAAATGATCTTACATACTGTAGCTATTGCTGTAACTAAAACAATGGTGGACAACAGAGGCCTCCAGAACACACTCTCATCTCTCGCAGAGATGATTCTATGTCGAAGACGCGGGTGGACACGAGGGCATTTTGTCTTCTTCAACTGCAATCAAGGAGATTTGTTCTACGTTTTATAGTGCAAGAACTTTGTGTGCAGGGACGCAAAATGGCACTGATTTCCACTTATGTATTACGTCTACGCAAAACCGGTAGGAGAATTTATCAAAGAAACCTGTTTGTTTTCTCATTTGGCATATCAACATCAATGTAATGGGCTCGGTTGTAACCTCAACTATAGTACAAATATTGCGTACTCACGAAATTCAGTATTTCTACTTTACGATCAGTGGATTCCGCAAACGAAAAAACAAAACTGCTACTGTTGTTCTAACAACACCAAACGAAGAGGTTTCAATTATAATTCTAAACTTCTATTGAATTATTAGCCACAAAATGTATTTTGCTTAAATTATTACCTCTTGTCAGTAATGAAAAATAAAAAATATGGTTACATAGCCACCAGTCGTCTTTTTAGAGAAACGCCTGCACACTTAAATTTTCGTGGAAATAGTCTGAAAATTAGAACTAATATCATGTGTGGTATGTCATTTTACATGTTTTCCAGTAAGCTAACTTTAATAAATACAAGCAGTCCTGAGAAGAGTATAAGTGTCCTACAGTTTCCATATACTTACTCACTCTAATTGTTTTTTTTTTCAGGTTAATACCAACTGAATATAGAATCAAATGGAAAAAAGAAGGCAATTAGCAGTGATACGGTCTTCTCCTAAGAAGTAGATGAAGTATGAATCTGAGAAGCATCGTCATATTTTATGCACCTCAAAAGGTCGAGAGTAGCTGTACGTGCACAAGGAAACTTACTTCCAGATCAAGTCGATAAACATTGTTTCCAGTCTTTCAAAATCCAAGAAGAGGATAACCAGGCGGGTATCACATAACGAGAAACTGATCATCCACTGCACAAAACAGGTATGTTTGGTAATGATGTTACATTATGTAATCATAATAAATGTACTGGAAATCGGAATTCAGACAACCATTGTGCTTTCACGAGTTGAAACTAATATGGACAGTTACAAGCATTACAAGTCTGATTGGAGGAGATTAGGATCTTGTACGGTCTCTCTGCGATGTAGATTTCCCTAAAGAAGTCGATCTAACATTTATGTACACTACCAAGGGTGCACTAGCCAGTCATCCATTTTTTTCAGACATTTACTAGATATGTTCTAGTCCTATCACATCCTCCGGCTTAGTTTGAATCAATTTGTATATCATTGGTAGAATTCTAGCATGTTCGGCGTCGATGACCGCAGTTATGATTCAAGATAACTTACATTCATACAGTCATTCAATCCAACATCAACTGTAGAATTACACGATACCCTAACATGCTTAAATATGAAACGAATTATCTCGAGCATTTAACGGGCATATTGTCAAATATATAATGTTGCATTTTTCAAAAAGGAAAAATTTAAATCCCTCTTTTTGGAAATCGCAAACGATATGAGCCTAGCTGGGAAACTGCTCAAACACATTCCCAAATCCGTCTTTCTGCAGACGTCAGGAATCACAGGCAACATATTGTTCCTTGTACATGGGTAATATTATCACTATTAACTGGTATCTACAACATCGCCTAAAGCAAACTGTGTGTCATATACTGTACATAAACCTAATCTAGGAAATGTGAATAACCTGAATAATGGTACACACAGGGTGGAAGGTACTCCAATCAAAATTGTATATGTTTTATTGCCCTCATACCACAACACAGGGCAAAAGGCTTTCAGGTGTTGTAATATACTCCATTTTTTTCTGTGCCTTTTTCTTTACATAGGTTTTACGAACATCTCTACATACTAAGGGCACTACAGTAGATCAGCATTTGTAGTGATGATAATATTAATGAATGTGTATATGGTTTTACCTTCATTAAAGGAACGAAATCTTTAAGTACAAATCTGTCACGCTCTAGAAATTCTTCTTTCCAGTATCGTACTTTCTTATTCAAGCATTGACCAAAAAGACTACATGTACGCAAGTCAAACAAATGGTCACTTTTCAACAAATAAGGTCTAACAATATGTAATGAAATCGAAAGGATAAGTTTTGGCTAATGTGTGGGTATCAAGTGTATATTCATTGTTATAGAACGTCATGTCGTTAACTGTGAATGTCATTCAAAGTTGTTGAAGACTTTGAATAAAGGCCTTGACAATACGGACGTAGTATTTGCCATTCCAAAGTTACACAGTTTTTCGCATATCCGAGAGGTCATTTATATTACGGATAGATAGATATAGATATACATTATGTATATATATATATATATATATATATATATATATATATATATATATATATTGTATATATATGTATAACTGAATCACGAAAATATGGAACGTGATGAATATATAAATAAAGATAAAATCCACGAAGGAAAGGGAAACACTGGAGGACTGCGAGGCAATTCGACTGTCTGACGTCCTTTACTTAGTCTGCTAAGTAAACGACGACAGACAGTCGAAAGGCCTCGCAGCACTCCAGTGTTTCCTTCCTTCGTGGAATTTATCTTTTATATATATATATATATATATATATATATATATATATATATATATATATATATATATATATATATATATATATATATGTGTGTGTGTGTGTGTGTGTGTGTGTGTGTGTGTGTATGTGTGTGTGTATGTATATAACAATTCATAAAAAAAGCATGTTAACTAGTAGCAATACAATGACGCCTGCAAACTACAGGATCCACGATGTATTTCTTTATTCTGGTGAAAATGCGATTAGAAGCAACCGACATCTTGGTAGATTTAACAACCCAAATTTCTCCATCATAAATATGTTATGTTTGTTAATAATGAGTTTAGACACTGAAAAAAATTTTGTTCATAACTTCAAGTCAATAACATGTTCGGCTCGTAAAGGTTAATTTCATGCAGTACTTTCTAAGTATATTCCTTATATATTTTAACGCAAACTGAAACAAGTAACATTAAATTTTAAAAGAAACGTGCGTTTATCAACATTTCCAAAAGGCTAGATCCTGCTCAGATACGTGGAATTGACATTACATTCTCAAGTCTATGGGTAGGTAATTTAAACGGAACAGCCATTGTCGGATTGGATGATCCCCATGCTAGCAGAGAACTCTAGTTTAGACCATTCATTTAATGATGTCCTACCTTGTCAGGTCACTGTGACATTTTGCTTTTCCATGTATTTTTGTTCCTCGCTTAACTTTTCTTTTTCTCCCATTATCCTCAATTTTTCATTTTCCGTGAGATGTCGATGAGATCTCTCCTAGCATAGGTGCTGTGACGCAGGCAGAACCGTTTCTGTCACAGACACATAGACCGGGATCTTACTTTCCTCAACTGCAGCATGTGAATTTTGCAAAGTGATACTCAGCATAAAATCAGGTAGATACACACACACACACACACACACACACACACGTGTGTTCATAATCTTCAACTTCACGGTGCAGGATAAGTCGTTGTTTTCCGCAGATCTGTCAAGAGCACGGTAACCTAGGCCTAGTCGTATTTCCAAACTAATAATTGTTTAGTCCTATCCAAGTCATTCAAAGAAAATCTCGTTCTTAGAGTATAGTATGTAAATCTGTTATTACGTACTGCTGATATTTGCTTTATCTAATTTGTATTCCTGCACAAGATTGATACAGGATAGGCCTGAGTTTAAGTCCCGTGTGATATAGCCTATCAAATATGAGGTGTTATCATAATCATGGACATTTTAATTCCTAGTTCATATTTCGGCTAGTATTGTCTGTTGAGATTATCTGCGAAGCTTAAGCTGTTGTTTTGATTTGTGCACCTACTAAAAGTTTTCATAGCAACTATCAAATTTCATATATAACCTCAAAAGGCAAAGCGAGGTTATGCAACACTATTTTCAAATACTCACAGAGTTTTGAAAGGCCCCAAAACCGGGAAACTACCCCTAAGAGAATCAACTGGAGATGAACTCCTGCCACCAGTGGTGAGTGACGATGACTATTCGTTTCACCTCCCCGTCTCCAATGTATCCCCATAAAGTTTCACCTACAGAAATTTTTATCAATTCCAAGTTTTAAGTACAATCTAGTCTCTATAAAATATTGGTGAATATTGATACTTTCATACTTATTATAATACCTAATAATTTGCTTTAAAACTAAGGAAAATACATAAAAACGTTCTGCCTGAAATAGTGTGTACCCTAAACCCATTACAAGACACTGACTTCGGTGGCTGTGCTATTTACTTTTGGATTTTTTTATAGTGCCTCAGATTAGTAGCATCATGAGCAGACTATATACAGCAGAGGGAGGACTCTGGACTCTTAAATAAGCTTTCGATCGTATTACCAAGTAAAAATGAGGAATATAATAATGTTATTCGGATATTTCACATTCAACCGATCATCCAGCTGCCGATCTCCCCAAAGTGCATTTGCGCGGTATTAAAAAAAATAGTTTTTGTTGTTGCTAATTTTGTTTAAGGTCTTATTTGCATATCTGAATTGCATCCCGTTCAATTAACGTATCAAACAAATATTTATTGATGTTATATATTACGAATAATATTAAATAACTTTCATATCTGAAAACTTCATTTTCGGACATTATCCTTTCATTAGGAAACCTTGTCAAACGCAATTCATGTGTACTTTTAGGCTTATATGTAGTGGCGTCGCTATGTGGGGAGGGTTGCCAGGGATGGCAACTCGCCCCCGTCAGATGCTTGGCCCCCCACTGCCCCACCCAGTTGAAATTCCCTTCGTAGCTAAACTTTAACCCTTATAGTATTAAATTTTGATACATTTGCATATAGTAAGAGTTGAAAATTAATTGAAAATTGAAGTCTATAATTTCAAATACAGGTTAACTAATTACTATTATTTTCTTTCATTCACATGGATATATACATTCGAGAATAGAATATTTTACTAATTACAGAATTGGTACATTAGTTTTGTGCAATTTTCTTTGGCCCCCCTAAAATATCTTGGCCCCACCTAGGCACCCGCCCCCCGATGGAATGCCAGCTACGCCACTGCTTATATGTTAATTAGAAAACCATGGAATCCAATGACAGGGGTCCTTTGAAGGCGTTGTAGAATGCTAAATGACATATTCGAAGAGTAATAGGCAACTTCTCACAATAAGATTTTCTGGAAAAACGTCAAATAAACTGTGGGACTGAAATTGAAGTCTAGAAAAACTAAAGCAGCAAGAACCATTGATAACAGCTGAAAAAAAATTGTTTCCTTCCATACTTTATAATAGCGAAATAATGAATTATGGTGGACAAAATGAGCCCTGTGTTTAAAATTCTGCAGAATTATGCTTATCAGTAAAAAAGACTAAAAACGTGACATTTAAAAAAAAACTTTCTATAATTCCTATGCTCATTTGCATGTCAATAGATTCTGGTGTTCCAGACTGGGATCATCAGCATGATATATGGATACTTGACTGGCGACAACTATAAAATCATGGCTACATTCTAAAGAAAGAAAAAAAATGCATGTTGACGATAGAAAGGTTATTCTTCGATGCGTATAACATTGTAGCAGTAATTTCTTTTTTACAGTTGTCCCCCTAAATGTATCATGGTAAAAACAGACCACTTTTGAAAGTTTAAGCAATCAACACCGAAAATGTTATTCTTGAATTCCATTTTACCTTATCTGAAACACAGCTTACATGGGAACATGAACTGTGCTGATAAACAAAATGAACATCTCGACTCAAGTCATTTAGCGCTGTCATGACCTTGGTATGTTTCTTTATCAAGATACGCTTCATCATCCCAAGTGTAGAAATAATGATTCAGATTCGTATGATACGCCAAGTAACATAATTGTAAATGGGAAACAGCTATGTAGTTACGCTACCCTTGAACAAATAAAGTTAAAAAAAATGGGGGCTTTCATCAATACATGACGATGAATGGAGGTTTCTGTACTCTGACCATGTTTATGCAATATGCTCATCGTTTTGTACCATTCGAAGTATCACCTCAATTTCTTGATAGAATTTGTGTTATGAAAAGAGTAATAATCTGTAGCAATAACCTTCAATTATAACGGTTACTGCCGTTTTTATGGTAGGCACTTACTGAGTGTGGCAGTTACCTGCTTACTACCTGATCACTCCTGTAAGCTGCCAATATTTTCATTACATGCTTTAATTTAACTTGACTTCTGTCTGTCTGTTTGGGTCAAATTTTGGACTTGAAATTTTGCATGGTTACTCAATCCCGGTGACAATACGACCTTACATGATCAACAGGTCAGCAGTGACTTCTAGTGACCTCTCCCAGTATCTCAGGATTTGTGCGAAACTCTTCGGATTTTTCACAAATTCTTTGACGCGGTAGAACCTGTCTTCTATATAACCCCTCCCCTCCTTCTTCCATCCCCCTTCCCCTCCCCTCCTCCAGCAGACGATCAAGAATTAATTTAGCTGTATCCTCCACTCCCCTTCCCTATTCCCTCTTCCATCCCCCTCCCCCTTCCAAAGCACATGATCAAGACTTAGTGTTAACCCCCTTCCGGGGCATACGATCAAGTGTTAATTTAGCTGTGTCCTCCCTTTCCCTTCCCTCTTCCCACTTCCCCTCCCCCTTCCACAGCAGACAATTAAGTGTTAATTTAGTTGTCCTCCTCCTCCCTTTCCCTCTTCCATCCCCCTCTCCTCCCCTCCCCCTTCCGGAGCACACGATAAAGTGTTAATTTAGTTGTCTCCTCCCCCTCCCCTTCCCTCTTCCATCTCCTCCACTTTCACCTTCCCTCCCCTCCCTGTCCCCCTAAATTAACACTTGATCGTGTGCTCCACACGATCAAGTGTTAATTTAGGTGTGTCCTTCCCTCCCCTTCTCTCTTCCCTCTCCCATCTCCTCCACTTCCACCTGCCCTCCCCCTTCCGGAGAACACGATCAAGTGTTACTTTAGCTGTGTCCTCGCCCTCCCCTTCCCTCTTCTATCCCCCTCCACTTCCACCATCACTCCCGCATCCCCTTTCCCCTCCCCTTCGAAAGCACATATCAATTGTTAATTTAGCTGTGTCCTCCCCCACATTTCCTCCCATGCTTGGGGCCCACGCTTTTATTTTTGTAGACATGACTAACTGTAAGAAATTCTCAAAATATTATTTTTTACTTTTTAGTGCATTTTAATATAGGCGTTTTAATTTTTTTTTATTTATTTTATCCTTTTCTTATTGGGAAGTGTTTTGGATTTTGTATAGTCAGTAGTGGAACATTATTGGCAGATAAATATATTTCATAAAACTGGTTTCAAAATGACTACTTTGCTGTGGTTGAATTTTCACTGAACATCACCGTTATGCGCCTTACAACGTGGGGGTTATTTATCCTGAATATGCTCGTTATCAAGACAGAGAAATTATGTTGTTCGCCCTTTTATCCAAAGCAATTATACTCGAAGACTTTTCCAAAGTATATTGAAGATGTAAAACACAAGAGCCGGAATCCAAATGTTTAAGCAACTGGAGCAACACAACAATGGCGTGGGTGAATATGACTGGTATAAATATTCTAAAATTAGTCCTTATGATAAATCTTTTGACAATATATATACAAACACGTACGTACACACACACATGCATATATATATATATATATATATATATATATATATATATATATATATATATATATATATATATATATATATATATATATATATATATATATATATGTGTGTGTAAGTATATGTAAATATTAAATGATATTTTTATATTCACTTAGAGAGCTTTAGCGGTCTGAATTATAGTAAATGGATGAAATAAGCAAAATTGGTAATCTATTTTTAAAGTTACCTGGATTCAAAACAATCTACAGTCTTTAAAATTCACGAATATCCTTCTAAACTTGGAAACTTCACTACAATAAAGTAACCGTCGCCACACCATTTGAAATCTTAGACCACTGTTATCGTGGTTTATGTAGAAATAGAGATACTATCTAGTGTGATACGAAATATCCGAAATATCCCGACTTTCTCTCATCAGGTCAAATTGTGTATAAAATTTCAAAGTGAACTCAAATGTAATCTTTCCAGACTCGGCTTTTTATCATAATTACAAATACTAAAATCCAAAATGCAGCTGTACCTTTATAATCGTCTTTTTGGTTCAAATGTACAAACAAAAGCTGAATTTATATCAAGTCCAGCTTTGGACATTACTAATTTCTATATGACCTGAGATAGCTCTGCACTTAAAACAAAGCCTCATTAATATCTATCTGAAATGTCCATTTTTTCTTAGAGCAGTATGTGGCAAACGCTGACCAGCTTCTCCTTGACAAATATGCTGCTGTTTGTCTTGGCCGTCCTACCAGGCATTTAAATTCCGAGCATTTACAGATTGTTGATCCCCAGTAAGGTCATGAGTATAGTCACTTAAACACTGTAAGTTATGCCCATTTTCCAAGGAAGAAAGTATCTAATGCGTTGAGAAGCTGGTGAACATATTTCATGCAAAGAGCTTGTTGTTTACTGTTTATCTTGTTATAGTACTAAATTCACTGTACTGTACTATAAATATTATTAAAACATCTATTTAGCACTTATTCAAACCTTTGCATTAAGTCTTTTGTACTCATCAGTCCAGACTATTTGCTCCCCCGACCGCTAGGGAATTCCTGGCTGCGCCCTCTGAAGCTGATAAAGGATATGAGCTTTCATCTAAAGTTTATTTGTAATAGATTTATGTGATGATAGTGCTGCCGCCTCTCCTTATGAGAATGTGAACTAATACAAATTCTTAATAAGAGCTACTGCAAGTGGAATTAAACGGTTTCAGTGATGGAATTTGTTCTGAAGATTTATGAAAGCGACGCGGTTTTGCCAATTGGGAAAATTAATTTGGTAACGTTTATTTGCACAGTGGACTGCAGCAATCGACCTTCACCTTAAAAAAACCTGGACTGAAGTTCTGGTCGTCCAGCAACTTTACGGTTGGACAGCCTGTGTGCAGCAGAGAACTACTGACGGTCACCCTTCATGAAATGTTAATTCTGTACTTCAAGCATGGTACATGCGGTGGTCACTTAAAAGACGAAAAGTAAAATTAGATCTACCTTATAGTCATCTAGTGATTGATTTTATCAGTTGCCTGTGCGCTAGATATTGTATGTGACTTGGTAATCATTTATTGTGTAAAAAGTATTTGTAGTTAGGTGCTGTATTTTATCATGAGAAAAATGTTATCATTAAATAGAGTCAGTTAAATGGTTTTCATTATTGTATATTGTATATGTTTTTAGCGTTATAGAGAATGCGTCTGTGTGTTTTTCACTATAGATTTTTAAGGGGTATATTACAACTGGAATTTTAATTTCCGTTGATATTTTTATCTTACCAGAGTTTCTTGAAAGTTGACTGTGGTTAGATAAGATGTTATGATTTTACATTAGTTTGTAAGTCGCCCAAATTTCATTATATTACATACTGTTCTAACTGACCCAGATCTTTGGAGAGATCTATCAAAAATGTAAATATTCAATTATTAGACTTGATTTGAATTAATAAGATCTATGAATACAAATTTCAGACTTGCCAAGACCTTATTCAAAAGGTTCAAGTTTATTGTGTTCTTATATCTGTTTACTTTCATGATTTGATCAGTTTTTGGATCTTTTTATTCCAGATTGATTCTTTCTATAAAACTTTTGTGATTGGGTTTCTTTTGTAAAGGTTCACTGATAGGTTAAGTGTAACTTTGTCATATTTTCTTTAAAGAGTTCCTCCTCCTATACCAAGTCCTTTTAGCCAATAGTGTGTAAATATTCCTGGATTTTTAAAGTATTCATTGTTTTTATAGATTTTAAGCACCATTCTCCATTGCTACATCCCTGTACACCTGAAGCATTGTTCATCCGTCAAACATACTTTAAAATTAACTGAGTATTTCACTTTGATACCAACAAAGTACTTTTTCCCCAAAACATATTTTCAACACCATTAATTTTGAATGTCATTCGTCTGGGCTTCAGTTAAGGTACCAACAGCATTTCATTTTTAAATAAAGTAGAAATCATCTTTTACCCTGAATCCCCATCCCCCTAAACTGTAGTTAATGTTTGTTAATGGTTTTTTTTAATTATTTCTCGCCTTTCCTTTTAATTATATCTGGTTGAAACTTCCAAATTAAAATTTTAAGCAACTGTTGCTTTTGGAGTTGTGTACAAATGAAAAGGTTCACCAGATCTTCCAAACCATGATCACAAACAACCTTCATTTTCACCTGGGTGTCGTATATATAAGGAGGAGTAATAGTGACATTGATACTCTCATACCATGGCCCACAACTGATGGATTTCATACAAATGGTAAAAGCTGATACTTTACCACCACAAGAAGCTCGAATTACAAACTAATTTTCGCTTCAGGAGGGTTCATGTATGACAATGTTCAAACCATAAGAATTTTGTACGGTATTCTATTCAACCATGACAACCATAATTTTCCTTAATTAGAAATGTATAGTCCATCTCTAGCCGCAGGAGAGTTGCAAATCTCCCATTATTTCCCAAAAGTCTTTATTTCTTTATTTGCTCCACCAAAACCAAGAGTTGCTTTCATTAGCAATTGATAAAGTTTTATGCTTTCCTTTTGCATCAAGTCAAAGTGTAGGGTGGAGAGTTTAATCTGTTTACTTTAGGCGTGAGCAAATGTACCACATGCTGTATTCATTAGATCATAAAGTAAGTTTTACACTGTTTGTTCTTATAAGTGAATAGTTTCCCGTCATGTATTTCTCTAATAGGAGATTCATTGTTAACCTCCATATTTTTTAGAACTTTGTAAATATAACGACATATTGCAATCCAACCAGTGTTAACAAAGAACTAAAGAACATTCTCTGTTTACCATTTCATCCTAATTTCATTCCTGCAGTGCCCATTTTAAAAACTATTGATATTAACCTAGTATTTAAATATAACAATATTTTGAGAAATAAACTAATTAAGATAAGCCCACCCAATTCAAACAATATTGTATACAGTATTCCTTGCAAAGAATATAATAAGATTTATATTGGTCAAACATCAAAAGGACTAAAAGTAAGACGCTCCCAACACAAATATACCATTTCAAGAGGCTTATCAAATAATGGCATTGTGGTTCATTGGCTTAAGACAGGCCATGCGATGAACTGGGATAAGTCAACGGTAATCTACAAGGTCAACGACCATCGGAAAAGAAATCTGCTAGAGACTGTGTTCATTGAAGCTACTTCCATCAGGAATGTTAATCTCCACCTTGGATTATCCTTTGTCCCTGTCTTTCTTGTTTAAAGAGCATACTGCCCAGATTAACAAATTGTGACCCCACCCCCTCCCCCCTTCTGTTTTTGTATATAAATCTCTGTCAGCTTCTTTTGTATTCAGTTACGGGCTGCTCCAGGAGCAAGAGCCCGTGTCAGCACAAGGCTGGCTTAATCTTAAACAAAAAACTTTTGTATTCAGTGTGAACTTGAAAGTGAAGAATAAACTACGAAAGTACTTGTTCAAAGTCCCGGTTTTCACTCACCTTCTGACGGGGATTTAGTGATATTCTCAAGCACGCGTCCCTGGTTATTGGTTTTGGTTGTCACTGGCTCCGTGTGGTTCAAGGACAGGCCACTGATTCCTAGTAAATGAAGATATCAGTTTATTCCACTGATGTGGATCTAGTATACATTCTAAATATCATTTTTATGTCCTTCAGATTTACCTTGTTTAATATAGAACAAAATTACTTTTTAATCATTCCAACCTCCAAGCCAGATAAATGAAATAAAAAGACAGTAATTCCTCCAGATGTGCATAATTATCAAATAATTGCTTATGAAAACTCAAAAATTTACCTAAACTATCGGAATAGGCCTACAGACTTTGCATTAAAGTGATTCCGATAAGTACCAAGGTTAAAAAATAAGTAGGGAAAAACAGTCTGAAAAAATATATCTAAGTGAAACTGATATGTACACAGTGAGGTGAAGGTCATATTACTTTGAGATGTTGCAAGTACTGTAAAAGGTGCGGAAAATACATTAGCCGATTTTACAGTGTTAATTAGGTCACTTTTATCACGTTTGTATATCAAAGAGTCATGGATATAAAAAAAAAAGTCTATAAAACACCTTTTGTGTGATGGATAGGCTTCAAGCTACCACCAAGTGGGCGCTCCATTGTCCTCTAAGTATCCTGTGCACGTCACCTGAGAGAATACAATAGTACTATTCAGCACCGTACAGGATAGTGTTATAGATCGATGAAGCTCACTTGCTTTATATTATCTTTATAACCTATGACATAAAATCTCTTTTGTGGGCTTTGCGTATTTGTTAGTTTTTAAATACATTCGAAATGAGTCACCCATTTTAATTCCCCCTGATTCCAAAAACAACCATTTCCTGGGTCAGTGAAAGCACGCCACCCCTCATCTTTGACATAACTGCCATAAAATCGTAATTCTCTTCGTGACGTTTGAGCAAACTTTGTCTCTAAAGCACTGACATTATTTTCTACTGAAGAGACAATTCCTCAAGTAAAGTCGATGGCATTGATAAATACATTTTTGTTCGGCCATCAAGTGCTTGCCTTCACAGGCAACTGATAAAAAATGACGCCACAAGAAATGTGAGAAGGGATATTGCAGGAGCAATGGCAGAGCTTCAGTAATAAGAACGTTTAACATTCTGAACTTATCCCCCATACTGAACGCATGCCTCTTTTCACGCTGCTTTGCGTATGACCAGATTCTGGATAGCAGCCATAAATCATTCTAGCCTGACATTGTAAGTATCGTCTTCATAAAGGAGTTCTGTAATTAAACGAGATAGATTAGGGTTCTCGTGGTAATTTTTCAATGTGGCGATACAATTAACCAATTTACAGTTATTGATAGAAAGGTAAAGCAATGGACATTTTTATGTTCATTACATATACATAAGTAAGAGGGATTTTAGCAATATGGATATAAGAGTTAATAAGTACTTCTCCGATTCGCCAGACGACTGATGCACCAACGTTGCTACGCGCAGTTAAAATAATTCTACACTAATATAAGAGAGAGAGAGAGAGAGAGAGAGAGAGAGAGAGAGAGAGAGAGAGAGAAAGAAATTGAATAGCATAGTAAGGATTTTTTCGTGAAGGACATTCAGTTTTAGATAGTAATCCTCGTGTTACCTCGAAATAGGATTCTCTTCATGAGAGGATATCGACGCACATGTCTAGTCCTCAAAGCAACACTTCACTTCCTGATAGGAAATTCTTGAACTGCGACTCTGACACGTGTTGTCAGGGTTAAACCGCGCTGCCAACATTCACTATTCACACGATATCTGACTCTCCGTTTCAAATGTCATCACAGTTGACAGGACTATGTTCCTCAGTGGACATCAGCCCTTAAATTTTTTAAGGAATCGGTGTAGATTCACTAGCTCAACTATAACAAAAAACCATAAAAGGCAATCGATGGATGAATGATATATGATTCAAGCACTGTCGACTCCTAACTAGTCATTTATTTCCGCAAAATCAACAAATTCATGTTCAAATGCACCTTGAAGGAGCTGCTTGTTGGCAGGCACACGTGTGGCGTATTACCTAACACGAAATCTTTATGTATCTGGTGTTTTTTCTTCGCAATTTCTCTTCTAAAATCTACGAAAAATAGTAAAGAATGTCTTAATAAATAAAAAGAAAAATTAGAGATCTTGTAACTCTTACTTTATAAACAACAATATTTCTTTATTATAGATCCTAAGTCGTAGTACCCGTATATACTGTATTTCGACCATGATAAGTTCCTTTGTCTTCTTCCGAGGCTGGAGGCGCAGTTTAAAAGGTAATTTCGGCTGAACTGACTAATAAAGACACATACATATATGTGTGCTATATATATATATATATATATATATATATATATATATATATATATATATATATATATATATATATATATATATATATGAGTATATATATATATATATATATATATATATATATATATATATATATATATATATATATATATATATGGCTGATGAGTCTATTAATTAATTAACGTAATTTATGAGGCCCTGAGTTGCCAATGACCCACTAGCCTGTCAGTTAAAGTTACTGTTAACCTCAAAGACAGACAATTACTTAATTAAATAAGGCAGCCAGCTGGGGAAACACAATACAAGGGATAAAGGGTTACCCTGCAACACATGGATTACATTAAACCCCCCTTACTTCCCAACTGGTTCCGACAAAGAAAGAATGTGTAGTTATAGCCAGGAAATTACATGAACCTTCGTCCAAGTCGGACACAGTCAATTTTCCCTTTGCTTCAAGTAAAGTTTTAACACAACGGATGTCTGTACTGCTATATATCGTTCGCAATTTAGTGCTGGTGAAGGCTATTTCTCTTCCGAACAACGGGATCGAGACACAAGGCTGCCTGAAATGCTGAAAATTACTTACTTAGCCTTCCCTAATTCCTATTTACTGCACTGGAATAGTTTGCACAGTCGCCAAGCAATATTAATTATTCTCACACTAGACTTCATAAAAGTAACTTGGTTATACCAATATTCGTAGAAGGTGGCGAAGAGGAAACAATAGAAAGGTTGAAATATAGGGGAAGAAATATTAGCAAACAGCAGATACTGTCTTGGTTTCAGACTTACCGTTATGTGGTTTGCTTGTGCACTGCAACTGCCGATACGGATTCTGAGAAACACACAGTAATGTTGTTCACTAATGAAAAGACAAGGGGGGGTGAACAAAGGACATAGTTTTGCCTACGCACGACGTGCATTCTCAGTCATGACGTTACTCTCTCTAACCCGTCTCAGTAAAAGTCTTCTACTGTAGCGTTGGGCTGCGTTTACGCCTTCGTCCATCGCCCCAGGCAGTCTGAAAATTTGACAGAGACATCGCCGAATGCATAGGACAAAGCAGAAGGAAGCTCAAGACCACCTTTACTAGAGCTTACTGGTGAAAACCCTCTCTGTGGGTTAGGTCCCTAATGCTAACCTATTTCGGCTAAAGACGTTATTTTTTTTAAATACCCATCCTATCCCTGCATATACAAAGACGCCTTCTTGTCTTTGTTCGCGTTATATTTCTACAATAAAAATGCATAGACGGCGAACAGCAGAATATTTATAAAAATATATATGTATGGGTGTTGTGTTCGTCGGGGAGAGAAGACAAGCACATACGGGTGTTGTGTTCATCGGTAAGAGAAGACAAGCACACACGCATATATATATATATATGTATATATATATATATATATATATATATATATATATATATATATATATATATATGTGTGTGTGTGTGTGTGTGTGTGTGTGTGTGTGTGTGTGTGTGTGTGTATGAATGGCTATAATATAAATGAGTACAAGGAAGTCAGGTCCTTAAACGGTGCGTATGCATGTATATACAGTATGTATGTGTATGTGTATATGTATATATATATATATATATATATATATATATATATATATATGTGTGTGTGTGTGTGTGTGTGTGTGTGTGTGTGTGTGTAAGGATTAGATTGTTTACTATGACTGATTCAAAATTTCTACTTTCAGAATAAGTGAGATTTCTTTTCAGTCAAATAAGTCCCCTTTACCTTTCATATTCATTATTTATAAGGAAATATTTTCATTAACAATGTTTTATTCAGTAATAAAAAGGGCCCTTCCGTTTAATTTTACTGAACATAAATACAGTACGTGATTAAGTCGACCACTGGCTTTGAAACTGTTTATGCAGTATTAATTTAATGTTTCCTATCTCTCTCTCTCTCTCTCTCAAGTGACTTTTATGATCTTAACCACTGCCTCGTCACCACACTGTCCTTCATAGGGATCAACAGCCTCTCTCTGGAAACTAAGGGGATTCCTCCAACAGGACAACACCACGCAGTTGGAGAGATGCTGTCTGAAGAGAACGCAGTCCTGGGATGACGGATTAAGTACTTTCAACAATTTAATGTAGAGGACATAACGTAAGAGTGGCGTGAGTTTTTGTTGTAAGTTTAAGCATGTTTGTGGAAATGATTATTGAAGATGTAAGGAAGGCAACTGAAATGTTGAAAAAGGGTGTGTGTAAGAGACCCCGTCGCGCCGATTGCGGTCTCTTTCAAGCACACGTGTGTGGTGCGTGAGTCATACCTTCGGAGGAACCCAGACAGAGAGAAACAAGAGCATCCCGTTTTCTCTCTCTCAAGGAACGCAACTTCTACCATACAACATTTCCGTCTGTTTCTCCCTAGCCATTGTTGTCTCGATTTATGTACAATCACTGCTACTTGCATTGCCATGCAAGCATTCTAATCATGCACTCATAATGTTCCACCGAATCTTCTGTATCAAACTGTATGTATGTTTCTGTTTGCGAAGACGCCAAACGTCTCGCCATTTCACATATATTATGCTACTGCATTGTATTCATTAATCTGTCTCGAATCTCATGCAATTGGCCATATGTGAAATATCATGGCCTTTCCATTGATATATGTTTTATCACTGTACGTTTATTATGTCTCTCACAATCGCCATCAGTTTGTCTGCCGACAAACACAGATGTCCGAAACATTACCTCTGTTTTGCCCTATCTGTGTGTAGATGCTACTTTGCGGCTCGCACCAGCCAATAACAACTTCGAGGATTCTGTACATTCATTTACGGGCTGCTCTAGGAGCAAGAGCCCGTGCTGGCACAAGGCAAGCTAAATCTGAAACAACAGCAACAAATGTACATTCATTCAGTAAGGAACCACCAATAAACCAGTCAACACCCAGCCAGTATGTCACTCAATCCCGTCCTTACAAGAGCACCAGCAGGTAATGAGATTACAAATTTCGTGCAGAGATTAAAGTTTAATTGGGTAGCTGACTAGAGTGTGTAAATTACGTCTGCGTAAGGAAAATGTATATTAAGGTAGAGGTTTACAGGATATGGGATATAGGATTTTGATTGAGCAAGAAGGTAAATGACAAAAGGATTGATAAGGGAAGAACGGTACATTTGCACAAGGACTAAGTCGTGTGGATCAGCTGTTTGGTATGAAACAATTATGTGGGAAGCTTGAGAATACGGAGGAATACTTACAATAGAAATGATGCAATAGACGCAGTGATGTGTCAGAATATTCGGGCAAGGGACTAGAAGGCTCTGTTCAAAAAGTGAGCCTGAGACAATGTTTGATATATCTCCGTGGCCGTTTAATACCTCCATGAATGAAGCCAGAGGAAGGACATTAGACGTAGATACAAAGAACTAACTGGGATTAGTGAGCAGAAACCGAAAACAAACATTGGAAGAGTTTGCAAAGAGAGAAAGTTGATAGTGAATATGTGCAAGAGCAAGGTTATGGGTATGGAAACCAGAAAAATGGAGTAATGAATGCTAATATGCACGGTGTAATAAAAGAAGTTGTTGATTTGAAGAGGTATCTGGGAGTAAATATAACGGATGATTATAGGGAGACAGGAGAGAATTACAGGGTAGGTGAAACAAGGAAAACAGCAGGTATATAATTTTCCTTTATGTAGGTGAAGAGTGGATGGTGAATGCGAATGAAGGAAAAGAAGACATGAATTATTTATATAGTATTAAGTGGTGTAAGGCATGAGAGCGGGAAATGTGGATATACATAAAAGTGGTAAAAGACCAGTGTAGGTGGAAGGCTGGATCAGAGTGTTTTATGACTGCCCAGTTACGTGGAAAAAATCAAAAGACCATAGGCTGGTAAAAAGGGTGCATGATTTGGATGTATTAGGAGGAAAGAGGACAGGACAGATGGATTGTAAGATGAATAAGAAAGGAAAGACCGTAATGTCAAAGAAACGTGGGATTTTGTGAAAATAAAGACGAATCATGAAGTACGTGAAGGGAGCTCTGTGCACCACTGGTGATGAGCTTTCTGTGTAGGTGCATGAGGCTGTTATGTTGTGGAAGTTTTCTGCACAAGGGCTGAAATAGGAATGTGGCTCGCCTTTGTAAATGGGAAATGTGGTGGATGAATACAAAAGTGAGGGAAAAAGGGGAATCTGTTAAGATGGAAACAATATATTGCATTGTAAGTAAAGTAAAAGAGGTTAAACGGTGAAAAATATACATAAGCCAAAATGGAGGTAAAAAATTCTGCGTAGGTGAACAAATGGATATGAATGTTCTGTCATGATTCGGTCGCGTGGAGAAAATGGTGGCCAGTAGGCTGGTTATTAGCTGTTGAGTGAAAGGAAGAAAAGAGGATTGGCAATGCGCTGGCTAGCTTGCGTGGAACTGATACTGGAACGGAAGAGGCGTACATAAGAAGCAATAAAATACTGTATGTGCGACCAACTCCCTACTAAAGAGCCTCCTGTTTAAGCTTACGAAAAAGATGTGGAAGTTTTTTACAGTGACATACGTATACACACACACACATATATATATGTGTGTGTGTGTGTATACTTATATATATATATATATATATATATATATATATATATATATATATATATATATATATATATATATATATATATATATATATATATATATATATATATACCAATGAGCAAGGGACAGGAATGCCCTGAATACAGACATCAAACGGGAAGGCGGACAGGAATACTCAGACTTCGGCTGTTCCTTTATACCTGTCATAATGATAATGTTTTTGTTGTTTTGTTTCTCCTTCGAAGACCTCATTTTCTGTATTTGTGTCGTACTGACAGGTTGGCCCCATACCCTTAGTCACTTTTATTCATTTATTTATTTGTTTTCTTAATGTGATTTTAAATTTTAGTGTTTTAAAACATAAATATTTTAAATATAATTTTTTTACTTGTCTTTTATATATTCTATTTGTTTTAATTAATTTCTCTGTATTTTACCTGTTCCTCGGTGTCTTTTGTGTAAAAGTTTCCTTTTAAGTCGATTGTCATTTTTTATGTTCTGACTTTGCCTTTCCATAATTTTTCTATAATTTTCATTGTCAATGTTTTTTGTTTTTTAATTCTAGAACCCCTGATGATGTAATCATGGATTATGAAACGTTGGGAATAAACATGTAATCAAATGGCTAATCAAGAGTATTCCTGTCCGCCTTCCCGTTTGATGTGTGTATATATATATATATATATATATATATATATATATATATATATATATATATATATATATATATATATATATATATATATATATATATATATATGCATTATTGTTGTCGTCCTCGTCCTAGATTTGACTTCTGAAGACTGCAGTAGTGAATGTTTCCCTATTCATTCGACACTGTATCAAATAGATTCATTGTTGAAGAAGTGCCCCATGTCAGTCCTTGATTTAAATTTCAGTAGTTCGAAGTAAATTACACCACTAAAACATCACAGCGAATTTGATGGTTTTCCTAAGGATTCAATTATACGGCACAAACGAATTTATTGTCTTAAAAAATGTACCTCCTTTTTCGAAAACAGTTCGAACAATATTCTGTGGTCGTAACACTGTAATTGGATTAGTATGTCGACATGATTTGATTATATATTTGCACAAGACAGAGCACCAATCTACTAGGAAATCTAGACCTTGTTTCTTGTGAATCATGATGAATAATTTTACATACTTTATAGTGGGCCGTTGGTATTTTAGCCTAATATCTCACTGCAGGTCCCATTGTACCCTGCGATCGGCTTTATTTCTTTATTCTACGAGGCTCTTCATTTTGGATTATATCACCACTTACACTACATTGTACTGAGTACAGAAGGTATGTCGATAGAGAGAATAAAAATTCATACATACATACTCACGAAAACGCACGGCAACACATACATACATACCTAAAACACACACACACACGTACTTTTCCTTCGGGCTGCAACCTTTCACAGTCAGCTATCTACCAGGAGCGTAATTGCTGCTTAGGTCAAGGAGGACAATAGGTTTTAATGAAGCACGAGCATATCACCCCATCCTTGCCCAGTATTTGCGCTCACCTAGATCATTATATTTAGCTCTTTATTCCAAGGATTAGAGACCATTATATGAAGCTTACAGGTATTTACTACTTAGTGTTGAAAGGCAAGGCAATTTATCTTTAAGACTGCTAAAATAGATGTTAGATCTGATAATGTATCATCATTGTAGACCCCTCTCCAATTTGGTTAGGTAATGAGAGAGGGTGTGTGTGTGAGAGAGAGTCGTGCAAGAAAAGGATTTATGATCAGGAAGGAAGGTCAGATAACCCTTCATGCATTCATAATCAATATCTATCACTAGTCAAGTTCAAAGACTATCATCGCCCTATAAAATATAAAGCCTGATGCACCTGAATGTCAATATTAAGAGAATATTTACGGGTACAAAAACTATAATGAACGTAACCATACCATAATTTTCTGCTGAACGACTTCGTCTGAATTACATCATATCAGTGCGAGACACAAGCGATTTCTACCGAAGTAGCCTTGACCCAGAAAAAGCAAGTGGAAGAAGAAAAGAGATTTTCCATGAAGAGGATAATTCAGACTTTGGAACATGCAGATGACGAGCCGATATCCTGCTTTTAAAAACGGCGCAGACCTCCTAGCTATCTTGGCGGCGTTGCAACTGTTTGATAACATTAAGTTATTCATGATCTTGAAACCTCCAAAGATCGTACACAGTCAAATATACCATCACAAATTCCCACAGCACGAAAGAGAACACAAGAATAAATACAGTTACAAAATAAACAATAATCGCTATAACGCCAATAAGAGAAATATTTCCCTGCTTTGTCTAATTTTTATGAAGCCCTTTTAAGAAACAGGTTTGCTGCCTTCGTCATCCAGCAGGCACCCCCTCTGTCTCCCGAATCCCTTCCATTTCCTTTATTTTGTTTTCCTGCGACCTTGGGCTTAAAAAGAAAAAGCTGATTCCGCTCTGGCTGCAAAGAAAGGAAAGCAGATTAACGGAAAGACCTAGTGATTGTCGGTTTCTCAAGAGCGAAACATTTGAAGCAAGGCAGAGCAGTCCACCCAAAAAAAGATCCATTCTTATTTCTCCCGAATGAAAAGGTATTGAGGAAGAGAAAGCCAGAGACAGCAACATTCCCGACGACAATTAACTGCACATGAACATTTTCCTTTCTAAGCTTGAATTTGCCTGTTATTTTCTTTTGTCATCATTCACGAGAACTTGCAGGTGGAATACGGTATTAGTCAGCGATTAGCTTAATATTTTCGTCACATAGTTTGTTTGTCACATTTGTCAGAACATATATAAAGTATCAAGGTAAATAAGATTGTTTGTCTTACTCATATGCTGGTGCTTTTTCCACCTTCTCTTGATGATAGTTACAAAATTTTTTGTGGTCCTTTTCTGCTTCCGGGGAAAGCAGAAATGCAGAAAGCAGAAAAGGACCACAAAAAATGTTGTGAGTATCATCGAGAGAGGGCGGAAAAAGCACAAGCATACGAGTAAGGCAAACAAATCTTATTTATCTTGATACTTTACTTAGATATGTCCTGATAAATATGACAAACAAACTATGTGACGAAAATATTAAACTAATCGCTGACTAATGCCGTATTCCACCTCCAAGTTCTCGTGAATGATGACAAGAGAAAATAACTGGCAAATTCAAACTTAGAAAGGAAAATGTTCATGAGCAGTTACTTGTCGTCGGGAATTTTGCTGTCTCTCTGCCTCTCTCTTCCTCAATACCTTTTCATTCGGGAGAAATAAGAGAGGATCTTATTTGGGAGGAATGCTCGGCCTTGCTTCATTGTTTCGCGCTGAAGAAAACGACACGTTATGTACCATTTCCCTGTGTCGTTAGCTCAATTTACGTGATGCGCAGTAGGCATTGCTAAGTACTGTTTACAGCGTTCCTTCAGCCCCCAGCTGCACCTCTTTTTTATTATTACATGCTTTTATTTAACTTGACTTCTGCGTCTGTCTGACTGTTTGGGTCAAATCTTGTAACTCAGTTTTCGACCTGTTCCCTCGTCCGATGGACTTGAAATTTTGCATGGTAACTCAGTCCCGGTGACAATACAACCTTACATGTTCAGTGGGTCAGCAGTGACCTCTCCCAGTATCTCAGGATTTGTAAGAAACTCTTCAGGTTTTTCACAACTTCTTTGACTCGTTGGAATCTATCTTCTATATAAACCCTCGCCCATCCCCCTCCTCCTCCACAGCACACGATCAAGTGTTAATTTAGCTGTGTCCTCCCCTTCCCCTTCCCTCTTCCATCCTCCTCGCCCTTCCAAAGCACACAGTCAAGTGTTAATTTAGTTGTGTCCTCTCCCTCCCCTTCCCTCTTACATCCCCCTCCCTCTCCCCCTGCCCAGCACCCGATCAAGTGTTAATTTAGCTGTGTCCTCCCCCTCTCCTTCCCTCTTCTATCCTCCTCGCCCTTCCAAAGCACACAGTCAAGTGTTAAGTTAGCTGTGTCCTCCCCCCCCTCCCTCTTACAGCCCCTCCCCAGAACACGATCAAGTGTTAATTTAGCTGTGTCATCCCCCTTCCCTCTTCTATTCCCCACCCCTTCCAAAGCACACAGGCAAGTGTTAATTTAGCTGTGTCCTCCCCCTCCCCTTCCCTCTTCCATCCCCTCCCCTTCCCTCTTTCATCCCCCTCCCCAGCACATGATCAAGTGTTAATTTAGCTGGGTCCTCCCCTCCCCTTCCACCCCTCATCCCCCTTCTCTCTTCCATCCAACTCCCCCTCCCCGAGAATACGATCAAGCGTTAATTTAACTGTGTCCCTCCTCCCCTTCCCGCCTTCATCCCCTCCCCACCCGCTAAGCCTTCCGAAGCACACAATCAAGTGTTAATTTAGCTGTGCCCTCCCCGTCCCTTTCCCTCTTCCATCGCCCTCTCCCTTCCGGAGCATGTGATTAAATGTTAAGTTAGCTGTGTCCTCCTCCTCCCCTTCCCTCTTCCATCACCCATCCCCTTTCCCTACCGGAGCATGCGATCAAATGTTAATTTAGCTGTGTCCTCCTCCCCTCCCCTCCCCCTTCCGGAGCACACGATCAGGTGCTAATTTAGCTGTGTCCTTCGCCTCCTTCTTCAATCCCCTTCCCCTTCCTATCAGCCTTCCACCTCCCCAACCCCTCCAAATCCTCTTTCCCTCCCCTACACCCCTCCATCCCCTTCCCTCCCCTCATCTTCCCTTCCCATCCCCCCTACCCTCCCATTTCCCCTTCTCACTCACCTTCCTAATCCCCGTCCCCCTTACCTCCCCCCTAAACAGATATCAACTTCGTTAACTGCAATCATAAATCGGTTACAATTTTTGTCAAAACTAAAAACTATAAAATAAAGATTTAAAGAAAATGTTAAAACATGCTTTTATTAAAATGCATTAAAAAGTAAAAAATAATTTCTTGAGACACACCAGGATTTTCTTACAACTAATAATGCCTACAAAAATAAAAGCATGCTTCCCAAACATGGAAGGAAAGGCTACAAGAAATAAAAAAATATATATTTCTTTTTACTTTTTGTAGCGTTACCTTCCATGTTTGGGACCCACGCTTTTATTTTTGCAGACATGATTAATTTTTTTAAAATCCTGGTGTCTCAAAAAATTATTTTTTAATTTTTAGTGCATTTTAATAAAAGCATATTTTAAAATTTCTTTTATATTTTTTATAACCTTTTTACTTGACTACCGTTTCCGCCTACTTCCTTCCACCTTGCTGTCCAACCTCTCTACCTATCACACCTTATTGCAAATGGTTTTTTTTTTCAGTTGTACCTTTAGATCCTTGTACTTCCTGTCGTTTACTTTCTGAATCTGGATTTTGCTGTCCAACCATTCGACTCCCTCTTTTCACAAGATGTAGTGCTGAATGGCTGACAGTGCTTGGCTTTATAACTTAAATTTCATGATAAATTCATTCATCCATTACTTTGGATTTTAGCCTGCAGAAATTATGTGCATTCTTAATCTGAGTGATTTCGTTCTGACCTCGACAATTAACGGTATCTGGCCGATAAAAATGTGTTCGTATGGCTTGGGCGCACTTGTTTTCTCTAGCTTCAGCTACATTTTATACCTTGATATCAAGATATCTTCTTAAATATCAAGGATTTTGTTTCCATATAACCACACGATTAATAGGCCCTGCTGATATTGTAAACATATCAACCAGGTAGTTTTACATGCTTCCTTGTCAGAGAATGTAATGTCAAAACTGTGTTCATCCTTGTACTGTCTATACATCAAAATTATGAGTTTCCTCATAACATTTACAATGTCAATAATCATAAAAGAAATTTTTTGCCTGTGTTCAAACAAACAGGCACTGCGTTCGTGATTTTTTGGACTTGGTAGCAGGGTAGGTCCACACATATTTGGTCGCTGGCAAACATATATTTGGTAACTTTGAATACAAATGCTTTTTCAGTAACAAGATGTAATGTAACTTCTAAGTTGTCAATATGAATCTTTTGGCATCAATTATGTGATATTTTAGAATACTTTTAATTTAGCTAATGTTTGAAAAGAATCAAAAGTGACTAACTCAACAAAGTCCTCATATTTCTCTACAGACTGCAACAATTTATTGCTAACACATTTTTGAAAACTCTTTTCAAGCAATATTCTCCATTCCTCGACTAGCCTATTAATGATAAAAGTGAAGCCCACTCCCTCTATAAGTAACTTGACATTATACTAAACAAATAACAAAGACGACCTCGATACATGACAGGAAATCATCACATTTCTGGTTTGCGTAAGAATATTTTCCAGATTAATTTCTGGCACAGCATTTAATTTGCGTTCAAGTGATTGCTTTGACCTCTTCAGTTTTTTACTTCCATGGCAACACATGCGAAAGATATTGGGAAATGAACCGTCACTATTACATGCAAATGGTAGGAGGTTGTTCAACAGAAACACTACTAAATATCATATGAAGCAAATGATAGAAGGGTGTTCAACAGAAACACTACCAAATGTGTGTCACATATAACCAACGGTTAGCTTCAGGCGAGAAAGATGAGGCTGCTTTCTTTATATCACTCTCGATACCGTTCTTCATGATATGCAATGAAAATGGGTGCTGTGGAATGCTGATTTGTGTAACATGATATTAGGACTTGAATTACAGTCCTAATATTTGCATAAATGGTTATTTTATCGGTGCTTTACAGTGGTGCGATAGTGGGACAGAGCCTCAGCATTCGGGATTGATACTTTCGACAGTAAAATTGCTGTCTGCAGATACCTTCTTGGTTTTTTTTTTTTTTAGCTTAAAATAAGGAAGAGAGAAACAAAGGATCGATTAGCTCTGTCACGATGTAAGATAGTTAATCAATGTTGATTAGACGCAGTGAGACAGGTAAAACATCGATTTCCCTAATAATTGAAAGCTATAATGATACAGACAGAGCGAGCGAGTCCTTTCTCTGAATAAAAAAAAAAAAAAAGAGGTAAATACGGGACTATCGGCAATAAAACCCTTAGATTATATGTATGACCCACAAATCTATGTATACGACAACTCAAAACGTGTGGCTGGAGAATCATTTGTAACCTTACCGCCGAGAGGACCAGAAGTAACCTCTTTGAACTGTCCTGGAGTCGCCTCGCTCACTAAGACCCAGGTAAGGATGGACACATATTTAAACATTATTGTTGTATTTTTTTCATGCAAGTTGGCATGGGAAATGAATTTCTCCCTCGTTTTACTTAACTTTACATTGGAATAGAATTAAGACGTTATTCCCAATTCGTTTTATATCTTTGAATTGGTCTGTCATTTTCTTCATTCATATTTTAACATGTTAATAAAGTCGGAAAATAGACGGATCTAGAAATGAGATAAAAAATGAAGCTGTAAACTGCAATGCAATATAAAGGAAACATTCACATAAACCATTCGTGAGAATTATGTTGGAAATGTATACTCGGGCACTTTTATATCACATGATTGCAAAAAATTAACAGCCTCCTCTCACAGGATAAAAGCATAAAAGATACCTATGTTAAGCAACGAATTTTATTAGTAGTGATCCTCACTTTAAGTTAGAATTTATGACCTGCCTTCATAACTGGGTGACACATTTTGTTACATACTTAAAGGAGAAGATGGTTGTTCATAGATATTGCCTCTTAGAACTATGCACATATAAAGGATGTGAGATGTAAACCATATGACAATAAACGTCACAGACAAAGGATATTGAAGTTCAAATTAAAATTCAGATTAAAATGAAATAGTGTTTATATTTGTCATCTTTGACTATCATTTCCTTTAAAATTTTCAGGTCGTCATTTTCAGAAATGTGACTACCTATCCATGGATTTTTCTTTACAATGTTATCGACAACGTCATCTTCATCCTTCGGGACATAGACAACTTTTTTTTTTTTATTTAAGTTTACCCTTCTCATTTACTGTTGATTTTCTGAATCTCCATTTTTGCCTTTTCTACGTTTTTCCTGTTCGGAAATCTTACAAATAAGTGTCCATTTCTTGTTGTTTTAACCTGTTCAACTGGCGCCGTTATTTTACTCATAATTTGTCTCTTTTCATTAGCTGCTGTGCTCTCTTCGTTTGTAGATTTGATCAAAAGCACTTTTTTTTGTCTTTAGTGATTCAGCATAAGTTTTGTCCATGTTTGTTATGGTCTTTGCATCTTTATCAACTTTATCAATTTTGTTTTGGATTTCATCTATGTTGATCATTACGTCACTAGTTTTCTGAGCCGAATCCTGAATCAACTTTGTTAACATCTCTGTGATTTCTTTTGTTTCTTCAAGTTCATCATCAATGAGCTTTTTGTGCGTTCTTTGTTCAGGCCTCTTGTAATTATTACAGATGTACAATATGTTATCACTACGAAGTATGGGTGTGTATCTGACCTCAATACCTGAACATTCATAATGGAACCGTACATCACACACTTCACAGCAAGTTCCTTCCTCATCAATTTCCCCGGAGCAATGTCCACAGGTTGCTGACTCTCTCTCGATTTGGGTTGACTCATCCTTCTCCAGTATTTTATTTAGTGTTCCATCTTTACGTGCTGCTTCAATACTTATGAGAATGTTCGTATTATAGTTTGATCTTCCCTTTACTTGATTTAATTTCTACAGTATTTATTTCCTCTTTGTCCTTCCTCTTCTTCGTATTCACTTTGAACATCGCGCAAGTCAGGCACTTTATGGCGCACTTCACAGACTCGTCAAACCCGCACGAAAGCTACTCGAACTCAATTGTAGTGAATACTAATGGCCCAAAGGTAGCAGACTGCTCATTTTCAAAATTGCTCTAATGCAGTCACAAGATACTTAATTTCCATTTGTTCTTAACATAATAAATGGAGAACTGGCAAACGTTGGGGATAAATTTCTTTAAGATTTACCAATTCCAAGCAAAGCCTCTACAGGCTTCAAACATAGAAAAATAATGTATGTTACCGACTTATTAGGAATGGCCATGCAGTTAATCACATGTCAGGTTTTGTCAAATGAAATCTAAGGAGACTTTAAACCCAGGTATGCAAAGAACAACCACTTTGAAGAAAGGACGCGGTCAGCTTCCGGTAAATAAATCTGGAACATTCTGGAGAAAAGGGGTATCCAAGTCTTACCACCCACTCTAAGGGTGCATCCTCATCCAGTAAAACATGTCATAAACATGCGTTAGCACATCGCTCACATCACCAACTGGATGAATACAAGTCAGCGACCTATCGCTATAGTCTTGATCAGTACTTAATACGATTATCCACCATTGCCAAAGGTTCGTTCTCCAATTACGGTCGCTGACTTGCTTTCACCCTGTTTGTGACATATATGCAACAAATTTCCGATCTGTGTTGATGCCAAGTTTTACTGTAGTGTGGACGTACTCTAACTGAACTGGACGATTCATATTAAATACAAATTTGCTGAAAGTATAAGCAATTTGTTACAACTTGCTATTAGAATATTGCATAGACTTGTAAGATATATATATATATATATATATATATATATATATATATATATATATATATATATATATATATATATATATATATAATATATATATATATATATATATATATATATATATATATATATATATATATATATATAATATATATATACAGTATATATATATATATACAGTCAGCATATTCACTTTTCATCCTATCTCTCAAATTCGTCAGCATTTTCTGTTTTTATTTTTGTTTAAGAATATTTTCTCATATGGGTTGATGAAAGACATTCAAGCACTTACAACAACGGATAAGGTCTTGGTATCACCCTCAAAATATAACTAAACAGCGAAAACAGAATCTTGAAGAGGATTCCCAGGGCATCTAACAAAAATTTTGCACTCAACACGAGCAAGCTCTCCCAAGAACATAACGTTTCGTATAATTCCAAATTTCTCTGAGGTAATAGAGATAATGCGGACTAACCACGTGCTCACTGTTCATCGTGCGCCTACTCGTATATCACAGCAATTCAATCAAACGGGGAATATTCGAAGCGGAAGCCAAACCCACGCTAAAATAAAATTGCGTTTTCTGAGATTTTACTGTTCTGAAATAATGTGTCCATGAATCCTCAAAACTAAACTGCTAACTCCCAACTCCCACATTTAACCAGACAACAGTCACACAGACCTGGACCTGCACAAGCAAAATCTTACAGGTGAGAAAGATTAAGTCGGCACGAGTGGTCTTAGTTTGTATAGCTTACTCTGAATATTCCTAAAAAAATGTAAGTTGATGTAGAACTTAATTTGTCATTTATTTGAGCTTTTAAACTTAAATTCAACAGAAGAGAACTTTAATTCTAATACAAATAGCAGAAAGGTTACTCCATGTTCAGCCACAGAAGGATCTGCCATTGCGTTAAGATCTATTAAGTTCTAGAAAGTTGTCAATGGATTTTTGCTTTAATCGAAACCTAGCTATAAATATTTATAATAAAAGGTAATAAAAATCTTTTGGCGTTCGCTCAAAAGGTAGCCAAAACTACTGACAGAAAAGTAGGAAGTGCTGAAAGGCCATCTTACGACAATTCTGAGCTACTTTCTCGGGCTTTCGAAGCTGAACAGTACTTGGTCGATGTTTTCCTTCCTCTGTCAGGGAAGTTAGCAGAACGACGGGACTACCTCCGAACAGAAGCTAAGTCCATTGTCTCCGATGTGTAGTGTTACTTGAGAGATCCAAGGGCGGAAGGCGAAGCCCCCTGGTTAGGTCAGGGCACAGCACCCTAAGTGATGTTAAGTAGATAAGGTCTGGTTAGGTCATGACCTGGCATTCTAGGAAAGGTTAGGCTTGTTTACGTCTGCGGAACCTGTCCCGTCGTTCTACACTCGCCCCCTGTATCATATCATGACCGAGTTCTCACCATATATTACAGGTGTTTCACACGGTACTCTTTCTATTTTTTTTTTAATAGTAATGTGACATTCCCTCTCTCTAACTTAAAGGAGAAAACTAGAACAGTTTGTGGTTACTTCAAGCCTGTCTTTTTTTAATTTTCGTAAAGCAGCAACTTACACAGTATAGTGGAGTTTAAAAATGAAGTACGTCTTACTGCTAATTAATGATCTGGATGATGTTTTTACAGTCGTCAAGTTTTTTCTGTTGTCTCTAATGGCAGTGAAAGCTGTCATATAATCCGATTTTCTAACCGTAAGGCCGCAGCAATGTTTTACGGTGCTGGAAACCGGGTCTGTGAGATTTATGAGTCACGTGAATTCTTTAAAGTCTTTGTTTTAGACTGCGAATTATGGGACTTCCACATCACTGAGTTTCTTCTGAACTCGAACAGAGGAAAAATATTCACATGCCGGCACTAGAGTTGCTGAAGCATGATTGCCATTTGATGAGAGTGGAAGTTTTGAGAGAGAGTGTAATTTTCGTAATACTGTAGTAAAACTACTCATCCTTTTTGTTGAATTGTGCCCTTTACACTGCCAATCTTTCAATTTCTCAAAGAACATGTTGAACCAGGGCGTCTGCTGTTTGCTTATCGCAACACAAAGTTGTATTGCAGCTCATATCAGTTGAATTATTCTGAAACCGTATCTCATATTGAATTACCACTAAAAAAAAAAGATGATATAGCAAGTGTGATAACTGGAAATGAGGACAAATGTCTGCCGATCTTAGCAGCATTTAGCTTTAATCTAACAATAATCGTCTTTCTTTACATCGCAGGTACTGTGCCATCATGAGCATTTCGTTCCCGATAAGCCTCTTCTTCTTTCATGTCTGGATGCTCCGCTCGGAAGGTAATTTAAGATTGATTTCATGTCTGAGCAGAAATCATTTTTCTTCATTTATCGTCACCAACTTTTCTGTGTGAGATTCCAGTCTTTCCCTTTGCAAAGCAATCCCCGTTTCCCTTCAGCCAAAGTTTTTAAGGAATTTGTAGTGCTGAATCTCTTGAGAGCACATTCAGAACTGCCCAGAATTTGTAGCCTGTTTTTAAATTCTTGGGCTTTTAGCACTAAGAAACACATACAGTATGTGCTCACACACCTTATGATAATTTGATTTTCAGGAGACGTATTCACATTATTTTCTTTGTAAATTGTTCACGATATCCGATTAAGAATGAAAAGGGTTATAACCGTTACATATTTTCAGTTCTGTTAAAATCAATAAACACCCAATTCACACTGATAGCCTGAAGCCCTATTAACAAACTTTATCTTCATCATTAGACATACTGGCCAACGCCTTCGTTTCCAGTACACAGCCTCCACTGAATGACTCCAGACGGGGAATTTCGAACCAGACGTCGTCAAAGTAAGTTTATTGCATAGCCTTTTCTCTCTTTCTCAATTTCTACCAGATCGGACATGAGCATGCAGCTACATAAAGCAAAATGTGCACAACTATCGTAATGAAAATAAACCTTAGGCTCTTGAACGATATATTCAGTCAGGATTGTGATTAATATTTAGATATCTTTTGTTTTCCATATCTTACGATTTTCCATTGCTTTGATTTGGACTGGAGTTTCCCTCAGGGATAACCCCTACCTGCTTTCGTTTGTATTACATTTCCTCTGTTCCATCGAGCCTGTGCTAGGTAGGAGCGTAACATTGCCCACGCCATCAATCTCCGGATGAGTTGATTTACTGTAGCGCCATGAAGTACGATAACTTCAGGATAACAAAAAGTAAGACCAAAGAGTAGTTCATTACCAGATTGATGAGTATTTCACTTGGCAATCAGTTCCAAGCCAATTAAGCCTCTGAGCCTCACAATATCTCACACTCAATAATCAATGTTAATATATAAATACCAAAGCTCATTATAAGCTGTTATTACAAGGTTTCCTCATTCGTCACTGTCTCCTCTAATTTAACAAATTTTATCTTACCGATCTCACCGCAAATAAACCAAAATTATGTTAAGAGACAGCAGGGGAGAGAGAGAGAGAGAGAGAGAGAGAGAGAGAGAGAGAGAGAGAGAGAGTTACGCAAGTAAATTATTTACTACCAGTAAGGAGCGGATAATCCTTCAGGCGTTCATAATCAATGTCTGTCACTTGTTAATTGGGCAGACTTATCGCCCTGCAATATACAGTGCCCAATTCAACTGCTTGTCACTTTTGAATGAGTACTGTTGGTACGAAAGCTGTGCTTGGATCGAAGGTTAGCTACCCACTGAACGACTGCGTTTTAGGTTACAATAAATCAACTTGAGAATATATAATATATATATATATATATATATATATATATATATATATATATATATAATTCATATATGCATATAAATGTGTATATATATATATATATATATATATATATATATATAATCAAGCTACAAATGTCGTTTAATATCCAATTCACGCTACTTCGGGATCGGTACCGCCGGGTCTCGATCCCTCGACACAATACCTTCCAGCGACTCCAGTCGACGGCCTACCCACTGAGCCATCTTGATCCATTTATCACTTACAATTCCCCTTCGGTGATAATTCCCCATCGGGGGTATTCCCGAAGTAGTGTGAACTGGATATTAAACGACATTTGTAGCTTCATGATTGTGTATTTATCTCGGTGTGATAAAATTTCATATATATATATATATATATATATATATATATATATATATATATATATATATATATATATATATATGCAAGTTTTGTCCTCATGCATCTCTGTTATAGGTTTAAGACAGGACTTGTGAACATAAACAATTGTTTCCAGGCCTACAGCACCGCCAAGCCTTGTTAATGGCAAGAAATAGCATCATTGTGAAAGCAGTATCACATTCGTTAAACAAAATTCATTTTATTTATAACACACTTAACTATTTTGGTATTTCCGAGAACGCTGCTTAGCAAAAGTTTTGAAAACATGTTTAGCAAAATGTGATTTTTCCCGCCATGCTAAGCGTGTCGTAAATAAACCGACGACAGAAAAAGGTAGAAAGTAATTTCTTTCTATTCTAAGGCATTGGAACATACTTATAGAGAGCTGTTAAATAAGAACTATCATAGGTAAGTAATTCTGACTTATTTAGAATAATATTGTTCTTGAAAGGAGGACAAAACAATAACAATGCCCGCCGAATTATTACGCATAGGCCTAGCATTTGACTGGCCGAGATTCTTTTCTTTATTGTCATCACATTCTTAAATGCCATTTTTTTTTCTTTGGCATGATGATTCGACAACTTTTAACTTTTAACCTAGAGAAATTATATTTATATATTCAAAATTAAGTTGTACTCATAATAGGGTTTAAAACAGTTTGATAACATAGTGTAGCCTAGGCTACGAAACTTCATTTCGTTGCTAGTACCAATCTACGAGGCATATAGTTTGATAAAAACATAAATAAAACCAGTACTTGTTACACACGTAAAAAATACATACCTTTTTACTTTGAATCGAATAATAGAAGTTGTTTTCTACGGTTTGTATACTTTTTTCCGAAAGAGTCTTACTAAGTGAGTTTCGAGATTTCAATGGAAATTTGCACTCGATAAACTTAATTTTGTTGAACTCTAATGGTGCCTTTATAAATCTAATACTAAAATGTTTATGGCATAGACAGTGTCCTACAGGCGTATCTACAGCAAAAAAATTCTCAGGGACTGACAAGTTCATCTAAAAGACGAGACTTGTTGACACAACCAGTAGGGTAACCTTTAGGCCAACCTTTCGACTAACCATTTTAAGTAACGAGCAAGATGTGTTTGACTTTATATTATGTGGCATATACAAGATTAATTGTGTTCAGATTTCCAAACTGAAATCGTCACTACACTTTTGCGCCACAACAATATGCTGAAGGTATAAGACATGTAAACAGAGAGCGTATCAACTGCTAACGAGACATTGATCTGACTAGCACAAAACTACGGGGAAATAAAATTCAGTATGCTTTGCTTACCTGTGAAATATTATTCTGTTTTCCCTTGAGGAATTCCTGTGCTAGTTTCTGCAATTATGAGCTGCAAAACGCACCATTATGAAGATAACGAACGAAAAAAAAAAATCACAAGAAACACAGCACCTTTTCAAATGGCGCTGTTCCCGGAGGCTTGAAGACGACTGCAGCAGCACTTCAACCGATGAAAAGAGTCAAATGAGCAATAGAAAAACTTAGGTGATCAAATATCTGAAGAATGTGTTTATTTTATTTTTTTATGATTAAGGCTAAACATAATAGTTATTTATAATCCCAAACATTCTTCATATACAACCTAAAAAAAAAAACAGACAAACATTAATGTCAAATGTAGTTTTCTCTTTATTACTTGACGCGTAGGCGGGAATATCCATAGAGAGTGTTATACCTGGATTTGTGATATCTAAACCAGTACTAAGTAGTTCCGTGGTCTTCCACCAGGAGGGCGCTGCAAAGCCTTGCGGCCGTCTTGAAAGGTCTGGTAACCCGCAAATTGAACAGGGGCTTAGTGCAATTGATTTTTTTATCGCTAATGTTTAATGAGTAAGTGTTTAGCGAATGTTTAGGGATTAGTGAGTAAGTGTTTAGTGAATGTTTATGAGTAAGTGTTTAATGAATGGTTAGTTTAAGGTTTAGTGAAAGTTAGCAACCATTTAGTGTGTAAGTATTCAGTGAATGTTTGGTGAGTGTTTAGGGTTTATGAATGTTTTGTGAATGTTAGTGAGTGTTTAGTGTATAAGTATTCAGTGAATGTTTAGTGTATAAGTATTCAGTGAATATTTAGTGAGTGTTTAGTGAATGTCTTGTGAGTGTTAGTGTTTAATGTGTAAGTATTTAGTGAGTGTTTAGGGTTTAGTGAATGTTTAGTGTGTAAGTGTTTAGTGAGTGTTTGGGGTTTAGTGAAGGTTTAGTGCATGTTAGTGTTTAGTGAATGTTTAGTGTGTAAGTATTCAGTGAATGTTTACTGTGTAAGTATTCACTGAATGTTTCGTAAGTGTTTAGGGTTTAGTGAATGCTTTGTAAATGTTAGTGTATAGTGAATGTTTAGTAAGTATCCAGTGAACATTTAGCGAGTGTTTAGTGAATGTCTTGTGAAAATTAGTGTTTAGTGAATGTTTATTGTGTAAGTGTTTAGTGAGTGTTTAATGAGTGATTAGCGAATGTTTAGTAACTGTTTAGTGTTTAATGAGTGATTAGGGACTTAATGAGAATTTAGGGTTTAGTGAGTATTTAGTGTATAATGAGTGTTTAGGGCTTAGTGAGTGTTTAGGGTTTAGTGCGTGTTTACTGTAAACTGAGTGCTTAGTGAATGTTTATTGTATAGTGAGTGCTCAGTGAATGCTTAGTGTATAGTGAATGCTTAGTGAGTGTTTATTGTTTAATTAATGTTTAAGATTGTTTACTGAGTGTTTGGGGTAAAGTGAGTATTTAGTGAGTGTTTAGTGTGTTATAAGTGTTTAGTGTATAGTGAGTGCCTAGTGAGTGCTGAGTATTCAGTGAGTGTTTAGTGTTACTGAGTGTGAGTATATAGTAAGTGTGAGTATTTAGGGAGTGTGAGTGTATAGTAAGTGTGAATGTTTAGTGAGTGTAAGTGTATTGAGAATGTTAGTGTTTGGTGATTGTACATTACTGTTTAGTTAGTGTTTAGTGACTGTATGCAAAGAAAGTCCTGTAATTTACAGGAACCATTTACACTAAACACTAGTTAGATCGAAGAGCAGATGCTTAGGCGACCACAATGGTTGGAGTGCTTAGGCCAACCTGTTTTTGTAAAGTAATTTTACACTGTGAAATTGGGTCAAGTAATAATAATAATAATAATAATAATAATAGTAAAAAAGATAAAAAGATAATATAATAAAAATAATAGTAATAAAGTATAATGCTGTGAGCTAGACCAAGATCTTTCAATATGGCCGCTCGAGGTCACACGATCGGCAGGGAGATCGCCACTCCAGTGACTGACGCTCTATGACTTGAAAATTATATATATATATATATATATATATATATATATATATATATATATATATATATATATATATATATATATATATATATATATATATATATATATATATATATATATATATATATATACGATATATAATATACACGCACTTATACAGTACATATGTATATATATTTATATTATATATATATATTATATATATATATATATATATATATATATATATATATATATATAATATATATATATATATATACAGTAAAATATATATATATATATATATATATAAATGCGTGATAAAAATACAATAGTATCAGGAGAGTCAAAAAAGAGAGAAAATTACAGAAAAATTAGAGGAAACGAAAAAAAATACATTAATCAAAACTGAAATAGTTCAAGATTACATCAAACGAATGAGAGAGAGAGAAAGAGAAATTAAAGGAAATAATGAAATTCATCTGATAAAAAATGAAATAGTTCCCGATTGCATCAAAAGAGAGAGAGAGAGAGAGAGAGAGAGAGAGAGATTAGAAGAGAGAAATTAAAGAGAATTAATAAAATTTATCTACTAAAAACTGAAATTTATCTACTAAAAACTGAAATATATCGAGATTATATATATATATATATATATATATATATATATATATATATATATATATATATATATATATATATATATATATATATATATATATAGAGAGAGAGAGAGAGAGAGAGAGAGAGAGAGAGAGAGAGAGAGAGAGAGAGATTACATAAAAATTGAAGAGACTGCAAAAATTCACCTGATAAAAACTGAGATAGGTTCAGATTTCATCACAATAGAGAGAGAGAGAGAGAGAGAGAGAGAGAGATGATAAAATTCATCTGATAAAAACTAATATAGTTACAGATTGCATCAAATCAGAAAGAGAGAGAGAGAGACGCTCTTGGGAAAAGACTAAACGAGGAGCATCGAATGCTTTCGGGGGAATGTTTCTGATAAATGGAGAAAAGGGGGAAGGGAATGTTTTGGGTTTCACCAGAAACGAAACGATAGAGTAGTCTCCTGAAGGAGGGAAATTACTGTGCCTCGTGAGAGAATTGTTTCTTGGGTACCCAGTGAACTATACAGGGTGCCTGAACAACATCTCTCATTAGTACTAGGCTTTAACATTAGGCTAAGCACAATACGAGCTATATATATATATATATATATATATATATATATATATATATATATATATATATATATATATATATATATATATATATAGTGTGTGTGTGTGTGTGTTTGTGTTATCTCCCTCGGAGAGGGCGGTATGTTTTAACTTACTTGAAGAGGACACAAAGAAACAATGGTAGCATGGCCAACTTCTCCAAGCCGAGCGAAGCACTTTTCTCTCTCTCTCTCTCCAAACTGAGCGTCATATTCTTCCTCTGTGTGTGTGTGTGTGTATGTGTGTGTGTGTCATAACTCATAAACAACTAAAGGCCACTGAATGAACTCTCGAGTTACGAAAACAGACTTAAATTTGAAAATCCAACACAGTACTGACTGGTTAAATGAATAAGTCACACCTACATCCACAGTCCAAATTTGAACATAGAAAATGGGATCTTCACACACCTAACAGTGACTAAACTAAAATCGTGAGTATAAATTCTCCCACATCAAATCACCAAGTCAAAGCAGTTAAAATGAGTCTTCATTCAACACGACCACCACTCCATCCTCTCATGCCCTTCAACCCAAGGCATTGTGTCCCTTGACATGAGTTCACACAGACTCGTCACTGCGAAGGAAGAATCATCCCATAAATAACCAGAAAAGTTCATTGAAATGACATGAGTAAACTGGTAACAAAAGGAGTCACATAAAAATAAATGAGCATAAAAAACGTAAAATCACGTAGCAAAAGGAAACATAGTTTCACTCGGTCCTATAAAATAAGAAAACAATCTTATAAAAGCTCATTTCTCACTTCAGCAAACTGGAGGACCCATCTCTAAAGAGAATCAGATGCACTGCTCAAATTGAGCGCTACAACGGTTTAAGCCCCAATTCTACTTTTCACATATTTTCTCTCCAGCAAAACTCGTCATGACCAACTCACGAATGCACTTACTTTTGCATGATCACTGAATATGCAAACACGTACCCCAATCTGTTAGATCACTGAATACGAATTATATACTTAATATATATATATATATATATATATATATATATATATATATATATATATATATATATATATATATATATATATATATATATATATATATATATATATATATATATATATATATATATATATATATATATATATATATATATGTGTGTGTGTGTGTGTGTGTGTATGTATGTATGTATATATATAACTGAATCACGAAAATATGGAACGTGATGAATAAATATATAAATAAAGATAAAATCCACGAAGGAAATGGAAACACTGCAGTGCTAAGTAAAGGACGACAGAGTCGAAAGGCCTCGCAGCACTCCAGTGTTTCCCTTTCCTTCTTGGATTTTATCTTTATATATATATATTTTATATATATATATATATATATATATATATATATATATATATATATATATATATATATATATATATATATATATATATATATATATATATATATATATATATATATATATATATATATATATATATATATATATATATATATAGGGCCAGAAGAAATTGGCCAACGAAGTGGAGCCAGTACACCTTGTAAGGCAAATAAGAAACCAGCCAAGTTTGCCACAACAACTGGGGGAGGGACGTCAGGATGGATTAAGAAATTAAATTATAAAATAACCTTAAGGATAAATTTGCTAAAAAAAAAAAAAGTCGCTTTCCTGTTAGTAATACCAAGGAACATTATTTTCATATCAGGCTGTCCTACGCACTTTCGAAAAAACGGGAAAGTGAACAACAAAGAGGAAATATGCCTGTTTGTACCCTCAATCATGGGAACTCAAACCCAAGACCATGCAAGGCAATGGTACAATGGCTAGGGCAGTCCAAGGTTGGATATCAAGGTTTGCAATCAGAGTAATCTTCTCTTAGAAAGGTTGCCTGCCATGGGTAAAGGGTCCCTTCCACTCACTGGTTTGAGTTTGATCCTTCATAGACGGAGTGTATTCTTCTCCTAGAAGGTATATATAAATGTATATACATACATACATATATATCTATATATTTATACACATACATATATATATATATATATATATACATATATATATATACATATATATATATATATATATATATATATATATATATTTATACACACACACATTATATATATATATATATATATATATATATATATATATATATTGTTACAAAGGGGCTTCCAGGAAAAGGCATACGTATGTCATATCACACTTTATTATTGCCGACAGCATTTAGCAACGTCACATTGCATCATCAAGGCTAAACTGAGCTAAAAAGAAGAGCGTCTTTTTAGCTCAGTTTAGCCTTGATGATGTAATATGACATTGCTGAATAATAAACTGTGTTACGATATATGCCTTTTCCTAGATGCTCCCCTTAACTGCAGCTAAGAAGCCTACAGCTATATGACCCTTTTACACATACACACACGTGCACACACACACACACACACACATATATATATATATGTGTGTGTGTGTGTGTGTGTGTGTGTGTATGTATGAATGAATGAGCATGAATACGAGCATTTATATAAGGTAAAATGCCATTGCTTTACTAATTCCATTTTGTATGCGTAGATATAAGGCTCTTAACGATTTTATTCAATGGTTTATAAAGTAGATTTAAAGAGAGACACCAATAATTAAGTAATTTTAGGTCTGGTCAGTATTTTTAGAGTCTAGATTCAGAGTCCATTTCTAGAAGCATGTACAAGAGACAAATTCTTTTCCTCTGGAATCTTATTTCGCCTGAACTGAAGACTTCAACACTTTTCTCAAAACATATTTTCGAAATTCGTCTTTTTCTGCTCTCAGGAACTGGAACAACCAGATTGAAACTGATGACACCATTCGGAAGGGAGAATTTCACATCCAAAAGAATGAGGATTTAGAGAAGGAGCTAAGGAAAGAGTGGTCCTGTGTTGAAGAGCTTCGAAAAGTATTTGTTGATGCTCAGGAAACCATAAGGAAAATTGAAAGCAAAAATAAGAACCTTTCCTCGAATAACGAGTGCCTAAAGAAGAAAAATGAAGAGTGGGAGGATGCCATGATTAAGAAAGAAAAGGACATCGACCAACTAAAGGACTTCCTCGCTCGCCAAGAAACAGAACTTGAAAAGAACAAAGGAAAAATACTCGAACTGGAAGATGAAAGTGTGAATGAGGTCTACATCGCCTATCTCGAGGAAAGATTGATGGCCCATGAAGTGGAGAGAAAAAAGATGAGGAAAGAGCTGGAAGGATGGCCGCAAGCCTCACACCAAGAAGTTCATGTTCCTCGAGCAAGAAATGGCGCTCTTGACAACAGTCTTAGAAAGAGGACCAGAGGGATAATGTAGGTCTCCAATTGAAGGTCCAGAATCCGGACGATCGAACTCAATCGCTCCAACGGGACTTGGCTGAGAAGGAACCGCAAATTGTCTTGTCGAAGGAAAAACTCAACAACGAAAGAGGGAGAATTGGGTTCGTACGAGAATAGGCCCAAGAGATGAAGAACCGCTCTGCCGAATTGGGAGATGGAAGGAAAAAGCGGAGGAAGTCCAGATGAAGAAGAAACAAAGCAGTAGAAACAACCTCCCAAGTTAAGCAGGACTGTGGAGGATTCTGACTCTGCTGTGTGTCGCTCCGGAGGCGCTGCCATCTTCTGGGTCCTTTTGGACAGGATCTGCTGGAGGATGGGTGTTGCCCACAGGAGTCCCCCCACACCCATTTTCTAGCCAGCCCCTTAGAATGGGGCCAGAAGACCGCAACGCCCCGGAACAGGGCCTCATCCTTGAAGTTCTTGGGTCCTCTCCAGGCCCACTTCTCCCGGGCCTGTCAGGATACCTGCCTTCCTCCAAGGAAGCAGCCTCTGGGTTGGACCATTCCCTTCAAGGCTGCCCTCAAGAGACTGGCGAGCCTTGGGGGCTTTTGGGCCTCATCTTTAAAGTTCTTGGGTCCTCTCCAGGCCTGCTTCCCCCGGCCTGGAAGGATACCTGCCTTCCTCCAAGGAAGCAGCCTCTGAATCGGACCCTTCCCTTCAAGGCTGCCCTCAAGAGACTGGCGAGCCTTGGGGGCTTTTGGGCCTCATCCTTGAAGTTCTTGGGTCCTCTCCAGGCCCGCTTCCTCAGCCTGGCAGGATACCTGCCTTCCTCTGAGGAAGCAGCCTCTGAATCGGACCCTTCCCTTCAAGGTTGCCCTCAAGAGACTGGCGAGCCTTGGGGGCTTTTAGGCCTCATCCTTAAAGTTCTTGGGCCTCTCCAGGCCCACTTCCCCAGCCTGGCAGGATACCTGCCTTCCTCCAAGGAAGCAGCCTCTGGTCGGACCCTTCCTTCATGCCCTCAAGAGACTGGCGAGCCTTGGGGCTTTTGGGCCTCATCCTTGAAGTTCTTGGGTCCTCTCCAGCCCGCTTCCCCAGCCTGGCAGGATACCTGCCTCGAGGAAGCAGCCTCTGAATCGGACCCTTCCTTCAAGGCTGCCCCTTGGGGCTTTTGGACCTCATCCTTGAAGTTCTTGGGCCCTCTCCAGGCCCACTTCCCCAGCCTGGCAGGATACCTGCCTTCCTCCAAGGAAGCAGCCTCTGGGTCGGACCCTTCCCTTCAAGGCTGCCCTCAAGAGACTGGCGAGCCTTGGGGGCTTTTGGGCCTCATCCTTGAAGTTCTTGGGCCCTCTCCAGGCCCACTTCCCCAGCCTGGCAGGATACCTGCCTTCCTCCAAGGAAGCAGCCTCTGGGTCGGACCCTTCCTTTCAAGGCTGCCCTCAAGAGACTGGTGAGCCTCAGGGGTTTTCAGGGCCCATCTTTGAGGGGCTTGGGCCCTCTCCAGGCCCACTTCCCCAGCCTGGCAGGATACCTGCCTTCCTCCGAGGAAGTAGCCTCTGGGTCGGACCCTTCCCTTCACCATACTCTTTGCTTTCTCTTACCCAGCTTTTCAAATATGACACTTGCTGTCTCTGAAGGCTTCCAGATGATTTGAAGCATCTCAGAGATTTGTCCTGGAGACTTTGGAGTTCGGCACATGTGTAAATGGGATTTCTCTCGTTCTTCCAGGAGCTGGAGACTGAAGGATTCCAAAATGTCTTCAAGGAAAATCCTGAAGGTTTTAGATCATTTTAAAATCACATTAACCATTACTTAGAGTTCTTTTTCTGACACATAAGCATTTTCTTTACTTTAATAAGTCATCTATAATCTTATGGGATTCCATCTTAATGACGAGAGAAGACGTCTGGGTACTCTTGAAGATGTCTTCATGACCCAGAATCCTTTGAAGCAGTCTCCAGCTCCTGAGGCATTCCTGGAGAATCCAGTTGGCATTTCCAAAGGCTTCAATACCTGGAGTTGTCTGGAAGCCTTTGGAAACCCAGGAAACCCAGAATTCATCTCCAAGAACATAGGCTTATTCATCTCCAAAAACGTGGGCTTTCCCCTAAGAAATCTTCAGAGCCTTTCATCTCTGATTTCTTTTCTATAAAATGCTGTTCTTTAGTATTGTGCAAGAAATCCAAAGGCTACAGAGCTTGGAGAGTGTCTTGACGCCTTCGGAAGCCCCAGAAGTCTCTGGAATTCCCAGAAACCTTCAGAATTCCCAGATTCCCTACTTTCACCCTGGGGATGACAAGAATAATCCGGACAAGATCCACTTGGAAAATAGAGGGTGTATACAGTACTTGGAGCTGCTATCTTTATACCAGTACTATGTAGTTCGGTGGTCTTCCACCACTTTGGCGCTTAAAGCCTTGTGGCCATCTTGAAAGGTCTGGTAACCCGCAAATTGAACAGGGACTTAGTACGATTATGAATTTTTTTATCGTTAATGTTTAATGAGCAAGTGTTTAGCGAATGTTTAGGGTTTAGTGAGTATGTGTTTAGTGAATGTTTATGAGTAAGTGTTTAGTTTTAGTAATGTTTATTTTAGGGTTTACTGAATGTTTTGCAAATGTTATTGAATGTTTAGTGAGTATTTAGGATTTAGTGAATGTTTTGTGAATGTTAATGAATGTTTATTGTGTGTGTATTCAGTGAATGTTTAATGAATGTTTAAGGCTTAGTGAATGTTCTGTGAATGTTTAGTGTGTAAGTATTCGCTAAATGCTTAGGGTTTAGTGAATGTTTTGTGAATGTTAGTGAATGTTTTAGTGTGCAAGTATTCAGTGAATATTTAGTGAGTATTTAGGGTTTATTGAACATTTTGTGAATGTTTATTGTGTACATATTCAGTGAATGTTTAGTGAGTGTTTAGCGTTTAATGAATGTTTTGTGAATGTTAGTGAATGTTTAGTGTGTAAGTATTCAGTGAATGCTTAGGGTTTAGTGAATGTTTTGTGAATGTCAGTGAAGGTTTAGTGTGTAAGTATTCAGTGAATGTTTAGTGAATGTCTTATGAATGTTAGTGTTTAGTGTGTAAGTATTCAGTGAATGTTTAGTGAATGTTTAGGGTTTCGTGAATGTTTAGAGTGTAGGTGTTTAGTGAGTGTTTAGGTTTAGTCAAGGTTTAGTGCATGTTAGTACTTAGTGAATGTTTAGTGTGTAAATATTCAGTTAATGTTTACAGTGTAAGCATTCAGTGAATGTTTAGTGAGTGTTTAGGGCTTAGTGATTTTTGTGAATGTAAGTGTTTAGTGAATGTTTAGCAAGTGTTTGAGGTTTAGTGAATGCGTTTAATGAGTTCTTAGGTTTTAGTGAATGTTTAGTGAATGTTTAGTATGTAAGTATTAGTGAATGTTTAGTGTGTAAGTATTCAGTGAATGTTTAGTGAGTGTTTAGTTTTTAGTGAATTTTTGTGAATGTTAGTGTTTAGTGAATGTTTAGTGAATGTCTTATGAAAATTAGTGTTTAGTGAAGGTTTCATGTGTGTTTAGTGAGTGTTTAATGAGTGATTATTGAATGTTCATTGATTGTTTAGTGTTTAATGAGTGTTTAGAGATTTAAAGAGCATTTAGGGTTTGGTGAGTATTTAATTTTTAATGAGTGTTTAAGGTTTAGTGAGTGTTTAGTGTATAGTGAGTGCTTAGTGAATGTTTAGTGATGTTTAGTGTAAAGTGAGTACTTAGTGAATGTTTAGTGTGTAGTGAGTGCTTACTGAATGCTTACGGAGTGTTTGGTGTTTAATGAATGTTTAGGATTAAGTGAGTGTTTAGTGAATGTTTACCGAGTGTTTGGGGTATAGTGAGTATTTAGTGACTGTTTAGTGTTTTATAAGTGTTTAGTGAGCGTTTAGTGTATAGTGAGTGCCTTGTGAGTGTTGAGCATTTAATGAGTGTTTAGTGTTATTGAGTGTGTGTCTAGTAAGTGTGAGTGTTTAGTGAGTGTGAGTGCATAGTAAGGGTGTGTTTAGTGAGTGTGAGTGTATAGTAAGTGTGAGTGTTTAGTGAGTGTAAGTGTATTGTGAATGTTAGTGATTAGTGATTGTACATTAATGTTTAGTTAGTGTTTAGTGACTGTATGCAAAGAAAGTTCTGTCATTTACAAGAACCATTTATGCTAAATACTGGTTAGAATCCAAGAGCAGATGCTTGGGCCTTGACCACAATGGTTGGAGTGCTTAGGCCAACCTGTTTTTGCAGTCATTTTTCTCTGTGAAATTGGGTCAAGTAATAATAATAATAATAATAATAATAATAATAATAATAATAATAATAATAATAATAATAATAATAATAATAAAATAATAGTAAAACTCGGCAGGGAGATCGCCACTCCAGTGATTGACGCTCTAGGGGGAATATCCCGTTGTTGACTCAGAGCATCAGATGAGTTACTCGAGTGACTTTTCTCTTTAATTTAAAGTTGAATGAATTCCGGCATACTGAGACCAGCGATATGTTGAATCGTCTTGAGGCTTTCTTTATGAATAACTCTAATCATCCAAAGAATATGACGAAAATCGGCTTGATTCTTCTCCCATAACTTGATAGGTGACTTTTCAGTGAACTTGTTTACACATGGTTTTACCATGAGTTTTCCAATATATTTTAGTATATATTATTGACAAATCAGTTTTAACAACGGTGCCAAGTGATGCAACGATAGATAGCCTACTTCACCGTTTTCAAGTGAGTTGGAGAGGTGCGTAACGTGTTTCCTTATCTAGTTATTTATTGTTAAAGGTAACTTGGCCTGATGGCAATAGGTTAGTTTAAGTTTAGTTGGCAATAGACCCATATGACTCGCGTATTTTGTTCGTTTCACGTCATCCCTGAGGAAATTTTATTACTTAAATTATGTTCCAGTATTCTCAATATGATCAAGGACTATACTGCCCGCCAGGTGCAAGATGCTACTCCTCTATTATGTAGAAGACCGTAGGTTGGCCGAAGAAGTTCTGGGCAAAAGTTCACTGATAGATGTAGGAAAACTTATTTTTTGCCTCACTGAAGAAAATGTACTGTTATCATGAGTAGGTCTAATGAGGTTAGCCAAGTATACGGCAATTTGTCAGATATTACTATATGCTTTGTCCAGTCATTTAGCGTTATGCTAGGCTAGGTTAGCATAATACTGCAAAATCGCGCTCACTCCATACCCCCAAGCTGTAACTTATTATGCTTAGGGTAATTATTCAATCATTTATAGGATTAATTTGTCATAAATGTAATTTCTTTTGACAGTGAAGGCTCTTCTTACTGAAATTGCATTTCGCAAAAACGATTGTTAAATTATAAAAGGAAATTGCACGTAGGGAGGTAGTGTCGTCAGTGCACCACACACGGTGCACATTAGGCATTACTTAAGGTTCTTTGCAACGTCCCTTCGGCCCCTAGCTGTAACTCCGTTCATTCCTTTCACCGTACCTCCGTTCATAGTCTCTTGTATTGTATCTCACTTTCCACCCTCTCTTAACAATTGTTTCAGAGTGCAACTGCGAGGGTTTCCTCCTGTTACACCTTTAAAGCCTTTTTACTCTCACTTTCTGTTTCAGTGCTGAATGACTTCATAGGTCCCAGCACTTGGCCTTTGACCTAAATTTTATATTTCATTCCCTTCCCCTTACCCTTTAAAGTACTGGCCAGATCGGAAGAGCTGTTCAGGTGTTTTTACATGCTTTTAATTAACTTGACTTATGCATCTGTCTGTCTTGTGTTTGGGCCAAAACTTGTAATTCAATTTTCGACCTGTTCCCTTTGTCCGCTGGACTTGAAATTTTGCATGGTCACTCAATCCCGGTGACAGTACAACCTTACATGATTAGTAGGTCAGCAGTGACCTCTAGTGATCCTACAGTAACCTCTCCCAGTACCTCAGGGTTTGTAAGAAGCTCTTTGGATTTTTCATACCTTCTTTGACTCTGTAGAATAAGTTAATAACTCTACGGATTTTTCAAACCTTCTTTGGCTCGACAGGCTATCACGTTCAATTTCGTTAGCTACAGTTATAAATCGGTTACAATTTCTGTCCAAACAATAAAGTATAAAATTTTAAAATATTTATTTTTTTTAACATCCTTTTATTAAAATGCAAAAAAAAGTACGAGATATTTTTTGAGACACCTGGATTTTCTTACAATTAATCATGACTACAAAAATAAAAGCGTGGGCGCCAGACATGGAAGGAAATGCTACAAGAAAAGAAATATATTTTTATATTTCTTGTAGAATTTCCTTCCATGTTTGGCGCCCACACTTTCATTTTTGTAGACATGATTAATTGTAAGAAAATCCTGGTGTGTCTCAAAACATTATTTTGCACTTTTTAGTGCATTTTAATAAAAGCATTTAATTTTTTTATCCAGATAGAAGACTGTGTAACATTGTAAAGTGTTATTATTATTATTATTATTATTATTATTATTATTATTATTATTATTATTATTATTATTGCTGCTGATGCGTTATTCAGACAATATTCTTATATAGTAATGGCCTAAAACTTATTGCCATGCCTCAGGGCAACCAATGTAATTTCCTGACTGAAGAATACAGAAGAGGGTGCTTACTCGTATAATGCAGTACATGTGAAATATATAATTTGAGAATTGTACCGAGATTATGAGGAATTTACAGTCTTTTGTTTATATTTTTATTCCGCCATGTTTAGTATCAGTCCTTTTAGATTAACGGAAAAAACATGAACAAAAGACGGTAAATTTGTCATTATCTCGTATATATCTTGCGTGTACTTCGTTATATTCACCATTTTCCTTATTGTTTAATAAACAAAATTATATTAATGAACGATATCTTCGCGCGGCCGTCACCTTTACATTAACTTCCCAATTTTTTTTTTTTTTTTTTTTTTTAGAACCGTTTTTTATCAAAAAGTTAAGAACCCTTAGTTTTACCAGACCACTGAGCTGATTAGTAGATGGGTGTGTGTTGGGGGGGGGTCGTATCTTTTGTGTCATCTAGCAAGACTTCTGGCATTTCCCTCATTTCTTTAGAACGCAGATCTACGGATGTTACGTTAAAATGACGAGAAAAATTATAATAAATTTAATAACATCCGAAGAATGACAGTTAGGCCTCTTACATATACAATTAATAATAGATTTGCTTGTTTTGCCCGCATAATATTATACTGAGTCCTAACCTGCGACGATACTATAAACATTTGTTTGCATATACGGACATTGATAACATTCACTTCCAGATGTGGAGTCCTTTGTCTTTTTTAGTGTTTCCAGAATGGTCTGACTGTCAATTTTTTAAGAAAGATATGTTGCCTTTAACCATCAGTAGTCGAAGTCAATGTAGGCTATATAAATCTTGGTAGCAATGATGAAACACGTACTCAAAATCCCGCCATAGCAAATCAATTTACACCCCCTGTTTTTCTTTGTGATACTCGTAATCCAATTTTAGTTTTCTGTAAAAGAAAACTATTGTGCCGGCTTTGTCTGTCCGTCCGCACTTTTTTCTGTCCGCCCTTAGATCTTAAAACTACCGAGGCTAGAGGGCTGCAAATTGGTACATTGATCATCCACCCTCCGATCAACAAACATACCAAATTGCAGCCCTCTAGCCTCAATAGTTTTCATTTTATTCAAGGTTAAGTTAGCCATAATCGTGCTTCTGGCAACGATATAGGATAGGCCACCACTTGGCCATAGTTAAAGTTTCGTGGGCCGCGGCTCATACAGCATTATAGCTGGACCACCAAAAGATAGATCCGTTTTCGGTAGCCTTGATTATGCACTGTACAGAAAATTCGATTGCGCAGAAGAAACTTCGGCGCATTTTTTACTTGTTTATTGCTTTGTCTCCTTATTCATTTCTTTCAGTTCCTTGGCTAAACCTTCCCATCGCTTGGTTTTCCCTGGGTGAGCTTCATTAGACCCATGTCGGTATTTCTCACTGTTGCTCCGTTTAGCCTCTGTAGGTGGGGGAGTGCCGTCAGTGCACCTCACTCGGTGCACTGTAGACAATACTTGAGGTTCCTTGCAGCGTACCTTCGGCCCCTAGCTACAACCCCTTTAATGTCTTACCTGTACCTCCATTCATATTCTCTTTCTTCCATCTTACTTTCCACCCTCTCCTAACAATTGTTTCACAGTGCAACTGTGACATTTTCTTCCTGTTACACCTATCAAACCTTTCACTCTTAATTTCCGTTTCAGCGCTGAGTGACCTCATCGGTTCCAGTGTTTGTCGTGTGGCCTAAATTTTATATTCCAATCCATTGCTCCATTAACATTCTCGCCACTCCACTGAAGCATCTTTTACAGATCCATAATATGGCCTTCAGTATTGTCATTGCTCTCTTCTGATTCGGTTTATGACCTTCCAAACATACTCTGCATGTCTAGGGTATGAGATTTAAGAAAAGTTAATCGTTAATCACATTTCGCCCTGGACCAGGCTTGATATCAGGTCAACCGTTCGCGTCGTAGACTCTCAGGAAAAAAGTAGACTCATTATCGTTCTATCAGCCGCAAAACTTTGGAATTTTCTCTCTGCTTACATTTTCCACGCTTTTTACAACCCCATTCTGTACGCTCTGTAGGACGTATTTTTTTTTCTTCCCGTCCCTCGGTATCGAGCTAGATTAACAGGGGCACGATGTTGACCGGCCCCCTTACACCTCCCCTGTGAGGGACGTTTGTGCGATTTGACCATAGTGAAGGATTGTATTCATTAAGAAATGGCCGACTGGTTTGATCAGCCTTTCACCTCATTCACATCCAGTGGAGTTCTCTACTTTATTGAACTGCTTTAGTTTGTCAAAGTCGTGCTTATTATCGTTTAGAAGAAGAGTCAACATTGTCAGAGGTGATCCCGATAATTAAGTCATTTTTATTTAGTGATAGACGGGTTTCATAATTACGCCTCTTATTAGACACTGCAACGTCAGAGGTAGCCTCCTCCAGATCTTGTTTTTTTTTTATATATATATATATATATATATATATATATATATATATATATATATATATATATATATATATATTTTTTTTTTTTTTTTTTTTTTTTTTTTAATTCATGGGGAGATATTTTATTTTTGTGTGGGGGGAAGGCTTTAACTTAAAGGTTTTTAAGAGATAACAGAGATTTCCGCCTCTCCACCTTTTATTTTTTTTATTTTTTTGTGAGTGTCTTTTGTGTGGGATATTTTGTTTGTGTTGGTGGAAGGCTTTTAACTTACGGGTTCTTACGCCACGCCAGAGGTTCCCGCTTCTCCACCTGTAAGGCTAGAAATGCACAGAAATGCGGGGTAAAAATCAATCTGGATATTGCACTGAATGCAGGTACTAGCTTTGTCCCTTGCTCCGCATAGCGTGCAGGTCACCAACTTCATGAGTTGCTAGTTAGTGCTTTATTTACTGTATATCAAGCGTTGGGCAGAAAGCTCGAAATAGATTATCATAAGTATTTTCCGTTGTTGCATATTCATGCGTCTGATATCGCAAAATTCATAAACGAGCAAGAAGTGTAAAACAATGGCTCTATATTCTTCAGCTATCTCTTATTCAAGGTCGCATATTCCCGAGGTGCATATTACTATTACACAGCCCTGGTTTTTTTGCCATGCCCGTAAGCTAAGTT
>NC_089750.1:19750052-19900052 GCF_040412425.1 Macrobrachium rosenbergii
GGAAGACTCTTCTTATTCATCTTCGCAGAACTGTAAGAAAAGCTTTCTGTTTGATATATAATTCAGACCTCACTGCCAACTTGAATTTACTTTAACTCTGCGGTCAGGTCGACCGCCTCCCCCCTTTTGTTTTTTAAATATTACTTTGGCCATTGCTCCTGGCGGCTTCTTCGCTATATGCCAGGTTCACTGTCTCGTACTGGGTGCACAATTGAGGTTTCGGAAAACACGTAGACACCACGCTAAAGTTGAGCACTCAAGTGTCAGTTCATCAGCATTCAGCCTGTCTCAATTTAGCAGGTGGTTTGTTTATCAATGAAGATGAGACATCCATTAATATAACAACTTTCTCTCAGGACTAGTGCTCTTTATGCTCTTCACTATAAAAATGTAATTGTGTTTGTTTATGTAAGCAGACATAAACTTGCATGCACAGTCATACACACATATATGTAATATATATATATATATATATATATATATATATATATATATATATATATATATATATATATATATATATATATATATATATATATATTTGCTTTTATCAACAAATTACAATTACTGTAGTTCTAATATATACAAATGCATGCATATTATCTACGTATGGATATATTTCTTAACATATGCTTATATATTTGCTTGTAACCCTATAGTGATAAAGACCCTGGTTTCTGTTTTGTCGCAGGTAACAATGGCAATTAAGGCATCGGAGTATTTGTACAAATTTTTCACTACGTTTGTGGATTCCAACAACACAATGAGGTACGCTCAGAGTCTTATTCTACTCTTCTTCTTCTTCTTCTTCTTAGTGGTTGTTTCATTGAAGTGTCGGTATAGTTCTCGGCTAGCACTCTGCTGGGCCTGAGTTCGAGTCTCCGGCCGGCCAATGAAGAATTAGAGGAATTTATTTCTGGTGATAGAAATTCATTTCTCGGTATAATGTGGTTCAGATTCCACAATAAGCTGTAGGTCCAGTTGCTAGGTAACCAATTGGTTCTTAGCCACGTAAAATAAGTCTAATCCTTCGGGCCAGCCCTAGGAGAGCTGTTAATCAGCTCAGTGGTCTGGTTAATCTAAGGTGTACTTAACTTAACTTTTACTCCACACAGAGTATGCATATGATTCACCTCAACAGCTTCTACATTTTATCTCATTCGCTTTGAACATCAATGCTTCGTTTCCGTAAAGGAGGTTTGTCAAAAGTCATTTCATGGGTTGCAAATTTTACCAAGAGATTCTCCTACCTTCCTTATCTCACTGATTTTGCGAACCACTTCTCTCACCCTAACTTTGTTAATGATGTTTATTCTCTAATGCTTATACTGGTCAGCAGCTTTCATTCTTCTGTTATAATTATTCATTCCTTTGACCCTTAGAACCTTTCTTTTTAAAAGGAAAGTGTACAAGTAACTATAAGAACAGTGATAATGTTAACATTGATAACAAATCTTCTATTATAATTATTCATTCCTTTAACCCTTAGAGCCTTTCTTTTTAAAAGGAAAGTGTACAAGTAACTATGAGAACAGTGATAATGTTAACATTGATAACAAATCTTCTATTATAATTATTCATTCCTTTAACCCTTAGAACCTTTCTTTTTAAAAGGAAAGTTTACAAGTAACTATAAGAATAGTGATAATGTTAACATTGATAACAAATCTTCTATTATAATCATTCATTCCTTTAACCCTTAGAGCCTTTCTTTTTAAAAGGAAAGTTTACAAGTAACTATGAGAACAGTGATAATGTTAACATTGACAACAAGAGCGAATGGTAATGGTGATCATGATGGTGATAGCACGAACAACGGCGGAATCTTGCTGTAACTGTGAAAAAAGTATACCTTAGTTTAACCAGACCACTGAGCTGATTAACAGCTCTCCTAGGGCTGGCCCGAAGGATTAAACTTATTTTACGTGGCTAAGAACCAATTGGTTACCTAGCAACGGGACCTACAGCTTATTGTGGAATCCGAACCGTATTATACCGAGAAATGAATTTTGTCACCAGAAATAAAAATTCCTCTAATTATTCATTGGCCGGCCGGAGAATCGAACGCGGGTCCAGCACAGTGCTAGCCGAGAACGATATCGACCCGTCCGATGAGGAACTGCTGTAACTGTGAAACAAAGAGCAGTACAGTGAACATATACCCACGTGTAACTGATGGCGAACCTCACGTCAGGGTGATAACATTGGTGGTAATCATCGCCGAACGCTTTATCATCAGCAAATACCAGCTACTCCACAAGCTTCAATTTCCCATCCAATAACTTTACACCTACGTCTAACCTCTTTCATTACCCCTTCCATAAGTACAAGAGAGTTAAAAAGAACCACCTTTGCACCAAAAGAATCCTCTCCCTGTCCACATATTCTCATGGGAGCTTTATGACCAACATACAACGTCTAATCACTCACAACAAAATTACGACCTTCTGTTCCATATATTCTCAGCACCCTCCACCTCAGTCGGTTCTGCCGTAATTGTTTCCTTGTATCTCTCTCTCTCTCTCTCTCTCTCTCTCTCTCTCTCTCTCTCTCTCTCTCTCTCTCTCTCTCTCATATATATATATATATATATATATATATATATATATATATATATATATATATATATATATATATATATATATATATATATATATATATATACAAAATATATATATGTATATATATTATATTATATATATCTAACAATAAGCCATTCCCTTACCAAGAATGGGTTCACAGAAATAAGAACAAAATTCACTGCACACATTCATAACTCAACTGATGATTCAAAGATGAAACAGCTGTGTACAAAATCTCCACACCATATATATACATATATATATATATATATATATATATATATATATATATATATATATATATATATATATATATATATATATATATAAAGACAACGCCTAACATTGCTTAACTGATTTATGAATGTTTGGTCTAATAACCTGGCACTAGATACGTCAAGTTATAAAGTGCCATGCCTAAAATTGCTAAAAAAATATAAAAAAATTAGCAAAATTAAGAGGAAAAAAAATTAACATACAGTACAAGACGACAATCTAGTTTTCCAAATTGTGGTAAACACTAACACAACATTCGCTATACAATGCACATCGGAATGGAGCATAATATTCAGGCCACAGGCCAAGCGCTGGGACGCATGAGGTCATTCAGCGCTGAAACGGAAATTGACGGTATAAAGGTTTGAAAGGTGCAACAGGAGGAAAACCTCGTCGTTGCATAATGAATCAATTGTTAGGAGAGAGTGGAAAATAAGATGGAAGAAAGGTAACATGAAGGGAGGTGTTTTAAAAGGAATGAAAGGGGTGGCAAGCTAGGGGACGAAGGGACGCTGCTAAGAACCTTAAGTGATTTTCTGTGGTGTCTTATTTGCCTCCTTTCTCGAGAAATATTGCGCTGTATCCAGCTGTAATGACACTTATTATCAGAGTGCCATAAGCCGATTGCACCGTTCAGCACATCAGAGGAACTTTACTAAGAAATCCAGATGCTTTTGTGATTTGTGGTGAATGTAGCAATGTACCTACAAGCTGACTGTCTTTTATTTGTGATGAAAATCTCGCCGCGCGTATCATAACATCATAGAATCTACTTTTTTTTCTATGCGAGTACTTTCAATTCAAACTCATAGCACGTATGCGTGTAATATATATATATATATATATATATATATATATATATATATATATATATATATATATATATATATATATATATATATATATAGTCTCACTCATTGGATGGGTCGATATCGTACTTGGCTAGCACTCACCTAGGCCCGCGTTCGATTCTCCGGCCGGCCAATGAAGAATTAGAGGAATTTATTCCCGGTGATAGAAATTCATTTCTCGCTATAATGTGGTTCGGATTCCACAATAAGCTGTAGGTCCCGTTGCTAGGTAACCAATTGGTTCTTAACCAAGTAAAATAAGCCTAATCCTTCGGGCCAGCCCTAGGAGAGCTGTTAATCAGCTCAGTGGTCTGGTTAAACTAAGGTATTCTTAACTTATATTTGTATATATATATATATATATATATATATATATATATATATATATATATATATATACACGCATATGTGCTATGAGTTTGAATTGAAAGTACTCACATAGGGAAAAAAAGTAGATTCTATGATGTTATGATACCCGCAACGAGATTTTCATCACAAATAAAAGACAGTCAGCTTGTAGGTATATGTTGCCAGATTTATCACAAATCACAAAAGCGTCCGGATTCCTCTGATGTGCCGAACAGTGTAATCGACTTATGGCACTCTAATAATAAGTGTTATTACAGCTGGATACAGCGCAATATTTCTCGAGAAAGGAGGCAAATAAGACACTACCGAAAATCACTAAATTCGCTGCGATGTTTCCGAGGTATGTCCCTGTAGGGGTGGGGGGCGGTTGTGCCATCATCGCAACTCACGCGGTCCACCGTATAGGCCTTCCTTAATGTTTTAAGCAGCGCCCCTTCGGGCCCTAGCTTGCCAACCCCTTTCATTCCTTTTACTGTACCTTCGTTCATGTTATCTTCCATCTTACTTTCCACACTCTCCTAACAATTGTATCATAGGGGAACAGAGATTTTGCTCCTGTTACACCTTTAAAACCTTTGTACTCTCAGTTTCCCTTTCAGCGCTGAATGACCTCATAGATCCCAGGTCTTGGCCAGTGGCCTAAATCTTAGGCTCCATTCCGAGGTGAAATTTGCTTCGCACCACTGAAAACTGAATCGAGCGGTGACATCGGGCTGGATAATGGGTGAATATATTGGGTATCGAAACACCAAGAGAATGCGAAAACAGCCAATTACCAGCACAGAGTCCGTCCATCCAGATGTTATATTGGGACGTGACGTTACAATGGCACCACCGGCTGAAAGCGAGGTTTCTATTGTCTTGTAGTTTTACAATGACGTTCTTCTCTCTCTCTCGGTATATATATACAGTATACATATATATATATATATATATATATATATATATATATATATACATACACATATTTGTATATATATTATATATATATACTGTATACATACATACATACATACATTCATTTATGAGCGTGCATGTGCGTACGTATGTATATGTGTGTACGTTTTACGTTGGTATAAAACATACAGGTAATCGACTGAGCCTGTGTATTTCATAACATGTGGTAATCTTTCTTTTTACCGTTTTATTTCACTTTTTTAACATTTTCATTGCCGCATCCTCCGATCTTCGCAGTGAATAATTATTGTGCAAACGCCTCTTCATGGAAGTATGTGGTTACCCACCCACTAAATCCAATATTCATTTGGCTTCCTCGAGTCTGGATTCATCGCTGGAATCAATACGCATTCCGCAACGCGGAAAATAGACAGATTTTGGCTGCAGGGTCGCGCGAGGTTTGCGAAAAGCGCATGCGCCAGTATTATCATTATCATCATCAATATCAATATACTTTATTATTGCGAATGTCGTGTTAACCTTTGCCACACTTTGCAAAACGAGATTGTCCTTTTATACTGAATGTTAATGTTTTTTCCTCTTAACACTGTTAGTTTTTTTTTTTTTTTAGCAATGTTAGGCTTGGTATACTGAATAACTTAACGCATCTAGCACCAGGTCATTAGACCAAACATTCATAAATCAATCAAGCACTGTTAGGTGCGTTGTCTTTAAAGAGAAAATATAGGACCACAGTCACGTCATTACCACAAGTTCTGTATTAAGAACGAAACAGTGGGAATTTACACAGCTAAATGAACCTACACAATCCACATTACATCAGCGTTATATCCAGTCCCTTTCTTTGTAAATTTATTTTTATATTTCTTCAGTCTGCTTAATAAAGGACAAGAGGTCGAAAGGTCTTGCAGTACTCCATTGTTTCTCTTTCCTTCGTGGATTTTGTCATATATATATATATATATATATATATATATATATATATATATATATATATATATATATATATATATATATATATATATATATATATATATATATATATATATAAATGTATATATATAAAAGTAAAAAGCCACTGTTATGTTGTTTTGAAATGGTAAGGAAAATATAAACTTTGCTCTTTATTCGTTTATATTTTTATTTTTCATCTTACACACACACACCCATATATATGTGTGTGGATACATATAAACACACACACACGTATGTATATATATATATATAATATATATATATATATATATATATATATATATATATATATATATATTAAGTAAAAAGTCACAGTTATGTATATGAGCAAGACTGTATTTCTCAAAATACAAAAATGGTTAAAAAATGGAGCTTTCGACCGTATGCACGACGGTCCTTTTCACCCAACTTTTGGTTGAAGAGTACTGTCGTGCATAGTGTACGGTCGAAAGCTCTCCCCTTTTTTTTTCTTAACCATTTTTGTATTCTGAGAAATACAGCCTTGCTCATATACATAATTGTGGCTGTATACTTATTATTTCCGGCCACACTACAGTGATGCACCATAGACATTATATATATATATATATATATATATATATATATATATATATATATATATATATACATATATATATATATATATATATATATATATATATATATATATATATATATATATATAGAGAGAGAGAGAGAGAGAGAGAGAGAGAGAGAGAGAGAGAGATTTTGTAAAATGACCATTCAATTCAATGGAAATATCCTCACCAAATTTATGTCTTTTCTGTTTTGTTCCATACGTAGTTGCATATTTTGACATGATGATGTAAAAACAAAAAAAAAAATAAAATAATAATATCATTTATTATGGATAAAAGATGGCGGGGTAACATGCTGTAGAGGCAGTAGCGTTAGAACCAAAGGTCCATTGTTATTCAGGAAGTATTTATGATAGAAATCGATGTGCTGATGATGAGGCATGGGTGTAGGTGTGTAAGTGGTTATAAGGCCGTGGGATGTTTATACATGTGTTATCCATCCTCGTTCATGAAGTTAAAGGTTTTATATAATGCTGATTTTTTTCCTACGTCCGAAGAGAATAATTGACTTATCGTTCAAATGTGAAATAAGAAAACATGACAATGGTAAAATATGATTTAGATTTTCCGGTGTGAATTTTAAGCTCAGCTTTTCCTGAGTTTTGAAGACTTAATTTCAGAAGTACTTTTAAATCGCCGTGCTTAAGAAACATTTTCAGACATGAATTTTCTTGGATGTTGCCTACAAGTTTGTTAAATGAAATTTACATTTTTGTAATTACAATATGCTGTGAAAAGAGAAAATAAGATGGCCATTGCTAGGCTGAAAATTTATATTGTTCTAGAAGTGATAAAGCAAATGAGATTCTGCAATGATGCAAAGAAGGTATAAAAACAAAAGTTAAGTATACCTTAGTTTTACCAGACCACTGAGCTGATTAACAGCTCTCCTAGGGTTGCGTTGTGGTGTTATTGATTGTGTTCTGGAATGGCACCGGAAACTTCTGGAACAATTGGTTGCATAAAGTAAATATATTTTTTTGAAGATTCAAAGAGCTCGAAAGAGACTTAATGGGTGGTCAGTTGATTCCAGTTATCATCTTTATTCTTAGTGCCTGGATTCCAGAGTATTTTGCAATACATTGATTCTCAATTTGGAATGGAATAGCTCTGACGGAAAGCATAGCATTAGTGAACCTGCTGGCCACTAGAGGTCACAGACTTTGACAATCAATTTTTATATATAGGACTTCCAACCCACCCCCTAACCTTTGTGTGAAGTTATTTTTTTCTGGAGGGGGTGGGTCGTTTATAGACCAATTACCTTTCAGGCTTTGGCGGTAAAAATGTAAACGTCTCTTGCAGTGTCTTATAGATAAATCGAAAGATATATCTCGCTTAATACGTGATGAAAAACAAAGTTTTTTTTAATCGATTGGCAGAGATCTATATTGGTAAAAGCATACATTGCCGCCTTTCCTTTGGGTGCCATTTTATTAACCGGAGCGCTAAACCCCGACAAAAAAATATTCACAGAATTACAGAATTGGGTTAAAACAGTTAATAAACGTTATACGCCTAGACATGAAGAGTTGGTTTATATTAATAATAGATATTATCATCAGCATCATCATTGGCAGTTGTTATTGTAGTGATTAAGGAAAGGAAAATAAAGTACCGATTAAGGATTCATAAATACTGAAATAAGTTTTTTAATATGTGGACAGTCTAATAATAGTAATGTGAAATTTGAACATTCTTCATTGCCAGGATATACAATAGTGCTGTACGATTCTTGGAAACACCAAGAAAGCCAGGCCTCTGTGGCAAGATTTGAACCGATTCTTTACTCTGTAACTGATGCATAATCGTAGCTTTTAAAAGGATATAGTCATTTTCCAAAAAAGAGAAGAGTAATTCATTGAGAAAAAAAGGATCATTTTCCAAAAAAGAGAAGAGTAATTCATTGAGAAAAAAAGGATTTCGAGGTAAATAAATGTGACTGGGTGTCTTTACAGAATGAAGGCTGTTGGATCATATCGGTGGAACAAAGCAAACGGGAAAGTTTCCGTGGACATCCAAAGTCCTCTAACTCCTGACCTACTCGAGGTCTACGGAGACTTCGGAGGAAGGACTCTGAAATCATCTGTCGTGGACAACTGGCCCTTCTTCAAAATCATCCCCGTCGACGAGTCCAACGCCTTGCCTCACTCCGGCATCGACTGCAACGTTCTCAGCAGCATTGCGGCAAAACTCAATTTCACGTAAGCGACTATTGCTTTGCTTTGCTTTGCTTTTTGAGCGCTGCTGAATAATTTGACAGATAGAGATGGGAAAATTTTAACATATTCATTATCTTCAGATAAGTTAAGTAGCAGACAAGATAATTAGCATGCTTCTGTCTGTAGCTACTTCTATATAAGATGACGTTCAGTTTTTCCTGTTTGCCTAGGCCAACTCCAGGATTCTTTGTGCCTCTGCTAAAAGACGCGATCCAGTGAGGGAAGAATAATGTTCTGATGGCTAATGATATGAATTTTCTCATTTTTTTAGGCAGTGGCTATTTCGGCTGTTTATTCAGATACTTTTTAACTGCTGATCATTTTAATACAAAAAAATGGCCACTAGATACTTAGTTCTGGTATTAATCTTTATGTCTAAATGAATACTAATGTCTTTCCTACTACTAGATACTTAGTTCTGGTATTAATCTTTCTGTCTAAATGAATACTAATGTCTTTCCTACTACTAGATACTTAGTTCTGGTATTAATCTTTCTGTCTAAATGAATACTAATGCCTTTCCTACTACTTCATTTTTGACCTTTAGCCAATCCTGCATTTTTTCTTACACGCAACAATCTATTTATACCGATGCCGCAACACAGCCTGTTTAGACATCATCTGAATTCTGATGAGATTATACATAAAAGAATTTGACTTCGATTATTTAGATATTAGCCTGATGGGAGCTGAAGGTTAGGGAAAAGAGCCAGGGGAGGGAGAAGTGACCGTAGAGGGCAAAATGGTAAGACCAGAGCACACCCGGCCCCCAAACAAAAAACGACCAAAATAGAGAAAGGATGTACACGTGCACTAAAAAAAACAAAATAAACACGTACTTAATTTCTTTATGCAGTTTTTTGTATATTTGTGTACCTGTGTCTACCTATCAATCTATTTTTTTTCAGTTTTAAGTTGAAAATAGAACCCCGGGGCGCTTGGGGAGGACCACAACCAGACGGTACCATCACAGGCATGATTGGAATGTCGGCTCGGAGGGAAGTCGACTTTGCCATCAATGAAATCACTATTACAGGTAGGTGTATCTGTGTTTGTACGTCTCAAGATTTTGACGACGCTTACTTTATTAAGTCAAAGCGCAACGTGATTAAGTTCAACTTGATTAAGTTATTGTCTGTTCCAGAGTCCAGAGAAACCGTTGTTGACTTCACCAAGCCTTACTTTCTGGAATCGACGACCATCGTTACGCGTGCGCCTGCGCAATTGAGCAAAGCCGGAGCCATTTTCTCACCGTTCACTTTACTGGTAAGAACTTAGAAATCATAAAAGAGAAAATATCAATAATATTTCGTAGTTTCCTTAAATTAAGTTTTTTAAAATTTTCACAGCTTTCTGCAACTGTTTAAAGGAAAATTTTGTTGTAAACTTAAACTGAAACCGTAAAGTGTAACAGAACACAAAGGGTAGTTGGTGGTTGGTTGTGTTATGACTAGTTCCTCGTTGGATAAGTGGGAGAGTTGTCGGCTAGCACTCTGCTAGGCCCGAGTTCAAGTCTCCGGCCAGCCAATGAAGAATTAGAGGAATTTATTTCCGGTGAATAGAAATTCATTTCTCGGTATAATGTGGTTCGGATTTCACAATAAGCTGTAGGTCCCGTTGCTAGGTATCCAATTGGTTCTTAGACGCGTAAAATAAGCCTAATCCTTCGGGCCAGCCCTAGGAGAGCTGTTAATCAGCTCAGTGGTCTGGTTAAACTAAGGTATAACTTAACTTTTTTTGTGTGTGTTATGACAACACAGACCCTTATCCTACCAAGAGCGACAAGGATTGGAAGGGATCAGGAGGCTTGCTGAAGACCTCTGGAATCTGCCCAACTGATAGCAGAGACGAATAACAGTTGACTGATATCCCAAAAATCTCTTAGGACTCCTCGTAACCGAAAGTGTCCCCATTTTCTCAGGTGTGGTTGTTGCTAGTGCTGGCTACGCTTCTCGTCGGACCCTTGTTGAGCCTTTTCAGCTGGGTGGTGGACCGATACATGTCTGCACCTCCCGACAGTTCCCTCCAGATGTTTACCTTCAACATGTTCAGGAGCATGGTCCTCCAAGGCAACATGATTTCCACCGAACATTGGCCCCATAGATTCATCTTCTTATTCTGGTATCTCTTCTGCTTCTATATTTATGGTAAGGCTTTGAAGGCATTTCGGTGCATTTCATCTCGTGTTTCATTATGATTGATTCCATTTCTGTTCTTTATGCCCTTGCTGCTACTTTCCTCGGGGACTTTCTCTAATTAATATTAACGGGAAACCGTGGGTGTGTCCTGCAGTTTTTTAATTTCTTTCGTCAATATTAAGACTGTATTTCAGGTTATAGAAGTAGATGGGATCTATCTGAGGCACAGAACACATTTATCTTTCATATGAGCTGATGTCTGATTTTTGCATCCTCATGCGTTAAAGGTTAATGTATAATTTGTGACAGCTTTTCACATGGCAAGTATTATTCTCCAGATTTAATGTTTACGATTAATGAGGCCCCATAATATAAAGGCAGTTGTCAATGATATGCAAGCATAGGACGACAGTAATGCTCCATCAGATAATCCTCATTTATAACGATCTAAACTTGGTTACGATTTTAGGGTTAGATTACTCAACAACGCAGTTCCTATTAGATGACGTGTAAAGACACCTCTAATCACTAACCCACGAAAAAGGACATTGGAAACAAAAGCTCGACGTTTTTACTATTTCAAGTTGACAAACGTAGAATCAACTGGAAATTCGTCTAATCAAACATTCCACAAATAATTTGACCCTTTGCACTTGCACCAAAACCCACTACATCACTGATTTGCATAAATTTTATCCAGCCATGTGGGTCTTCAGTGTTTAGTGCAGGTTTCCCTCCTGCAGCTTGTCTGACCATCCTGTCTCAGATCATTTCACCATCAGTGTCATCATCTGTAGTATCTTGCACTCTCTCACACGCACAGTATATATCCTGTCCATCATAGCCTTTGGGATTTAATGAAATTTTGTTTATTGTGTCGTCCAAGCTGATAATTAATGTACTTCATCCAGGACTCTTTTATTTCAAAGGCAGATCCTTCTCCTCCTTTCCGTCCCCGTAGGGTTATGTTTAGTATTTGCCGTTATGTTTATGGTATTTACCATTATTATTTCAGTGCACCTCATGCAGTGCACAGTAGGCATTACTTGAGGGTGTCCCCGTAGGAGGTAGATGCTTTCCTTTGCAGTCAGTACTTTCGGCCCCTAGCTACAATCTCTTTCGTTCCTTTTACTGTACCTCCTTTCATATTCTCTTTCTTCCATCTTACTTTCCACCCTCTCCTAACAATTGATTCATAGTGCAACTGAGAGGTTTTCCTCCTGTTATACCTTTCAAACCTTTTACTGTCAATTTCCGTTTCAGCGCTGAATGACCTCATAGGTCCCAGTGCTTGGCTTTTGGCCTAAATTCTATATCCAATTCAGTTCAATCCTCCTTTCAGTAACAAAAGGGGGAGGAATGTCTATTACCCATATTGCACGTCTAAACTTTTCCTAAGCCCGATAGCAGTAAAAGGACGTGAGAATTGGCTGTCTCTTAGCGCTTAAAGCAGAAGCTTTTTGTTTTAGAGAAGAGTAACATAGGGAAGCAGTTTATAGTGTGCTTTGTCGTGAGGCAACCTTACTGGTGACCTGGAAGAGGGAAGTCAATTCAAATATTCGAGAGGGAAGCGAAGCTTCGAACACTGAGGCGAGAGCAGAATTCAGGAATTTTCTAGGAACAAGCACATATCTTTGGAACTCATTAAATCTACGATACATTCGCGAAAGAAGGCACATATATTTCCCATAACGCCACTACAAATGACCCAGTTAAATTAGTTTCATGGTTTTTACTCGTGTTGTCAGCTATTTTATCAGGAAACATGACGAGAAAAGAATAAAACATTCTTTATCAGACGACAAGTGTGCGTCGCTAACAAAGCACTCAGTAACAGATGTTTCTAACCATTTCTTCTGCAGCCTTGTACCAAGGGACATTGACAGCTGTACTGGCAGTACCACAGTTCGAGAAACCCATTGACTCTCTGAACGATCTCTTGGCCTCCATGAAGAAGGGAGAATTTACCTTGTCGGTAGTTTTTGCCACGAGCAACGAGTTCATCTTCAAGGTGGGGGTTTATCATGAATACTAAAATGTCTAAAACATTTCAGCGTTGAATTTCTGAGTTCCTCTGAAGTCAATGCGCAAATAGTTTTTGGGGTAAAGCAAATGAAACAGTGTGTTAACATAATTTTTCTGTGCAGATCAGTATATTGGCTTGTTAGAGGTAGGAACAGTTATATAGAGAATAGTTTGTCTTATTGTAGTTAATGAAATTATCAACGAAATTACGCATACAAATGCAGCCTTATTTCACTCTAACCAGGAGGCCACATCCGGGATTTACAAGGATATCTGGGACTTGTTTAACAAAGCTAACTACGTAAAAAACGTCGACGGGGGGATTGCCAAAGTAAGTATGATTATCAATAATTAGATGACGAGAGAGAGAGAGAGAGAGAGAGAGAGAGAGAGAGAGAGAGAGAGAATAAATGTGTATATTTTCCAAGTATGAGAAGGAAGGACTAAAAGCAGACCGAGAAACTGCTGGCAAGATGGCGCGCAAGAGGTGTTGCAACAGAAGTCACTAGTGATTGTTGGTGCAACATGAGCTGAAGAATTACGATTTTTTTAATAGCTTTTTGGGAGCCACTGTCGAGATGCTTTAATTTGAGATTAGTTGTCGGTACTGTATCCAGTTTGAAAAAGAAGTGCAATGTATCTACTGTACGTTAACGAGAAAGTTTGCGTGTCCCAAGCTTAGGAAAGATGAGAACAGCTTTAAAACTTACTTCAGAATATATTTTCCTCACAAGTTACCATTTGTAACATCACTCGTAATCTTTCCTCTGGCTTTAGGTGTTGTCGGGAAAGTTAGCATTTGTAAATGCTAGGCTAGCAAGCGAAATTCGTGCCACAAGAGAAGGCCGAGAAAAGTTTTACTTGGCGCGACAAAGCTTCTACCCTCAGGGGTACGGGATGGCTCTAAATAGTGGAGCTCCTTATAAACGAGTCTTCGAGAGAGCGTGAGTATTCTTTTTGCAGATCTTTAGTGTCAGTTTCTACACATTCATGTTTAATAAGATTTTGAGACCGATTGTAGAAACTGCTTTTCTGGAAAGATATTATTCTGGCCTATGAACAGAAATTATTTGATATGGTTAATAGATCAAAATATTTGTCTTGCCTGAATTCATCACAGGTTAACGCAACTAACAGAAGCCGGTTTGATAGCTAAATGGACACGCGATGAAGTGGATTCAGTGAAAGGGGGTGGTTCGAGCAAAGAAGAGACTAGTGATGACAGTGGCCCTGGAGCCATTACTCTCGTGCACTTGCAGGCAGCTTTCTTCATTCTGGCCCTAGGGATAACAACTTCTGCCATAGTTCTCTTCTTTGAAAAATGGGCATGTTGCCTTCGAAATAAATCTGGTAAGGCTTCGTACTATCGACAATTTGTGAAGTATTCAGTCTCTATTCTCTTCTAATATTATTTAAGTAAAGAATGCCTTCTCCGTGTGAGTAGTTATTTAACGTCTTTTAGGTAGCATTCGTGATTTGATACAAAGCTGGTTTGTTTCTCATTTCAGACCTGAAGTTCGACAAAAACGGTATCCCATCCAAGAGCCGGATAAGATAATTCTACCTTGACACGGATGCTTGCCAAACTTGCCCAAGAGTAAATACAGAATTTAACAACTTGCCATTCTCAGCAAAAGGATATTTCTGCCTCTATCCATAAATAGTGACCCATGGAAGAGTGAAGCTTCTTTGGCATATCCGGTGTAAAAGCACTCCATTAATATTTACGCCTCGTAATTTTCAGCTTTCCTTTGGAAAGCTATTGGATGTTCATAGATCCAGATTCTTGAATTTAGAATATTTGTGTTTTCCTGCTTTTTTTCTATAGAATCACCGGACGAAGCAACTTCTGCTCCTTCAGTACATCTGCTAACTTAGCTCTAATTTTCCAGAGCAATGACCAGCTCAGACAGTATGTGTTAGCAATCATTACCGGACTAATCTTGTATGTATGAATTCGTAAATAGTAATTTTTATGCTGCAGCAAAAGCACAAAAGACAAAAATATCTTCGTAGCGCCAGATGGTACCTTCAGGTAATGGTAAAACTCAGTTTTAAAGTCCTCGTATTACTCGTGCAGTTGGCATATATGTTGCTGCACTTTCCTATCCACTTTAGCTCAAACGTATAATCAATCGTAGGTTGAGTAGATTTGATAAGACCGAAAATTTATCGTATTAAGACACCACTGATAATAAAAAGATTAATTATATACATATATATATATATATATATATATATATATATGTATATATATGTATATATATATATATATATATATATTATAATATATAAATATATATATATATATACGTATATATATATATATATATATATATATATATATATTATAATATATATATATATATATATATATATATATATATATATATATATATATATATATATATATATATATATATATATATATAATGTGTGTGTGAATAAAATGCTTAAATATTTACTTCTGCCCCTTTTTAAAAGTTTTAATGTTCACCCCATCTGAAAATCAACGTCTAGTTGAACAATTGTATTGAGGCTGTTATTCAAAATAACCATTTAATTTGGAAAAACCCCATTCTAACATAGCAGCTACTTTACCTCATAAATGAATGAAATCTTGAATTGGTGTTGACACCAGCTTCTGGGGAGAAAAATCATCTCGGGCGCATGATATAAATTGTGGGGGTTTAATACGAAATGATGCAGGAAGGAAAGCAACCGGGTTGAATATATTTTATGGAATTTAACCGCCATGCCAAACACGGTAACACTTCCGGCCATTCAGCTCTTATGTCAGTGAAAAGAGGGCGGTAGAATTGTTGAACAGCAAAATAAAGAAATCCAGAAAATAAATGAGATGAAGTAAAAGGGTTGGGAACGTGGAACTAGGAGAATGCCGTTAGTTGAATTAATAAGTAATTGTTAGAGAGGTTGGACATCGAGACTGAAGATAGGAAGCGCGGATGGAGGTAAAGTAAAAGGCTAAAAAGTGGGTGCAGCTAGGGGCCTAAGGGACGCTGCAAACACCTGTGAGGTGCACTTCCTCGAGCGGAGGGAAGGAATTGGAACTCAGTTTATGCGCGTTTCACGGCGGTCTTGGTTTATGTCCTACGTTTGCACTGATCCTTTTCCTAAATATTGTCCACTGCGTTCACCATCCAGGACCTCCTAAAAACTGGTTCTCCAAAACTGCAAGAATTGGTTCACCTCAGACATTGCCGAAAACAAAAACAGCTGAATAATGGCTATGAGTATGGATTATTTGTCTGAAGAAGCCCTAAAATCTGCAGTAGAAGTTTAACTGTTTAACTAAAAAATGGATAGCAAATAAAATATAAAAAAAAAAATGTATCTTCGGCCGGTGGCAGTTTAACATAATATATGAATGAATTATATGTGCTAAAAAATTTTACTCACATTGACAAGAGTACGGTAAACAAATTTTCAGATTTAAATAGCAAATCACTGACAAACCGTTACTCGGACGCTGAGTTAGAGCACAAAGAGGAAATTTATATTTTAGTTCTCTCATGTGTAAAGTATATATATATATATATATATATATATATATATATATATATATATATATATATAAAATTATATATAATAAATGTTAAAACAACCAAAACGGTGATTTTATTTGACCACTGGTTCCTTCCCTTTTCGTCAAAAATGTGATGTTATGAAGTATTACTTTATGGAGGAATGTGATTTATATATGTGTATATAATATATATATATATATATATATATATATATATATATATATATATATATATATATATATATATATATATCGCATTCAAAACTTAGACGCTGGTGTACTGAGTGAAAGCTCGAGACATGGCGGATACATGGCCTAAGATTTCTATCTGTTCTCTCCTTGCTTTCGCACGTACAGGGTATGATTCTGATCCGGTCCCGCGCCACCGAAGGAACTAGGCCTATTCATGACTACTGTACACATCCATTTCTCATATGCACCCATATGCAGAGACATTCAAGGAATCATAAGGCGTACTCCATACCAATTTTCAAAGCAAATTATCGTACCATTCAGAAAATATTCCGTAGTGGGGTAGTACTGTCAGTGCACCTCGTGGCGCACTGTAGGCATTACTTAAGGTTCTTTACAGCGTCCCTTCGGCCCCTGGCTCATGTCCTCTTTCTTCATCTGGCTTTCCACCCTCTAACATTCAGTGGAACTGCAAGGTTTTCCTCTTGTTACACCTTTCAGACCTTCTTACTGTCAAATTCCCTTTCAGCGCTGAATGACCTCATACGTCCCTGTGGCCTAAATTCTATATTCCAATTCCAGTCCATTCAGAAAATAAGAAAGTCTGATTTTTCTGGGAAGACTTGATATATATATAGTCCTAATGATATCAAGCGGTAGCTCATCTTACGACCTTGGGGCTGCGTGTATCTTAGCTCAGATTACCTGAAACCGTCTGTAACTAGTCTTGCCCTAACACCATTCGTTGGCCGTACTGTGTACAGAATAAAGCTCTTTTACACTCTGGACATCAAGTCTTGGTAGCTTGATGGTCACAACAATTACACGCTATTCTGGCCGTAACAGGCAACCAATGCAACTAAAACTATACCATAGCAATGCTATCCCGGGATACAACACCCTTTATACTAACCTTCCCGCTTCATTCAGTACGTTTTTGCAGCTTCTTAAGTTGTATGTCAAGTGTCATAAAAATCGGGAATTTCAGGCAACGTTCCTTTAGATGGAATTCTAGCCCGGTAAAGGGTACATTTCGATAAATGCCTGAATTAGGGTCGTAAGACTCATTTTCCAGAAACACGTAAGGGAATGGTGTTTTGTCCTTGAGACAATCAGCAAACCAAAACTCTGAAATGACATGGAACCTTCCAAGATACTCAAGGTAGAATGTGGGTGGCCGTAGTTTTGCTTCAAGCGTGGAATTTTGAGATCAAGGGAGAAACGTTGATGCAGTCGGTTTATTAATGGTGGTAAGTTCCTTATATCGAAAGTGTAAATGAATCCTGCCCGAAGAGAACACAACGATCTTGCTAAATACATAAAATGAATGATACTATAAAGGTTTAATCTAAAGCACGATGTGAAGTACACAAATATTGTTTCTGCTAAAAAATCAAATCTCAGTGAAAGCTGGAAAGTAGGTGTATCAAACGAATTATAGATTCAAAAACTCTTTCCTCCTGATTAGGCCAGCGTATACTCAGAAATTTCATTTCAGTTATTCTTCTCTTATCCCTTTTGTTACAACTTTTATTTATTTCCTTGATTTTTAAATTTAGATCAGTGCGGTAAGAAATTCAGCTTTAAGGTTAAACAGTGCTATCGCTGCATCCTAAGTAAGGTTGGACTATCGAGTATGTGGTAATTAAGGTAATCAGCATCAAGGTCTCTAGAACTTGATCAACATTATCGCACAATCTCTTTACATACGACAATAAAGCGGAGTATCAACACACTTTCTTCTCTCGTCAGAGTAGCTGATGCCACTTGTCTTTTTTTGAAAAAAAAAAAAAACATTTCAAGTATTTTAAAGTATTCCACAGATAGTTGTCTCGAACGTATTTTATCCGCTATTTTTCACCATCTTGTTGCAGGAGAGAAGGTGTGTTTGTAATGTACACTCAATGAACGACAATTGATTAGTTAACGTCCACAGAATGAGATACCCATAGGTTGAAAAGAACAAAATATTTATAAATAAATAAAAATTAAGCCTATCAATGACAATAATAAATCAAAGAATAAACAACATTAAACTGTAAAAAGCCAAGGGAGATAGGAAAATGTGCTTGCGTGAACCCGCAAGCAAGCAAACCCAACTTCTTGAAGGCTGTGGAAGGTCATTAGAGCCGTTGCAAAGGTAAATCCCAAGACCCACTACCGGTACTGAGACCACCCAACACCACGAGGTTTGAAGAAATTATTGATATATGGTCGCTAGTCTATATAAAGTAACTCAGTTTGCCACCAGAGATGGCCACAAATGACAGTTCTCCTCTTCCTATCTATATTGCTAACCACACCTTGGAAGAAAGGGATATCGACCGTCCACAACCACCCAACATATGTCTGGGGAAACGAGGGGTTTAGTTCTCATGCAGTAACATGGAACTTTTAGTGTTAATTCAAATGTTCTCTTCAGAAACTTTTATCTATCCGGTAATGAGGGCCATCTTACCCCATAAATTCATTCTGCTAAGAATTACGATTACCATCTGTTGTTACTATCTTGTCCTCAGATACAATTGTATTTTCAGTTGCTTTGTTAGACATTCCCTTCATCATCTCTTTTCTCATGAGGTTTTCTTAGTCTGTGCACCATGATAAAAATAATCAAGAAAACTTCGCTGAAGTTTCTCGGCCGAAGAAGCACTTTAAGTAATCCCCTGTGAAGACTCCCTTAATACTTAAATATAACTAAACGAAAAATTCAATCAGAGATTTTAGATATGTGATAGTTTTTCTTCAAGAATATCCATCACACTCACGCAAAATGCCTCTACACTGTTCATTTTCATTTTATATTTTTCTGTATTTGCTGACGATGGCTATGGCTCAAAGTCATCCTCACATGCTGGTTATATTTATTATTATTCCAAAAACTCGAATGCCCAACAATGAAACAAGATTTAAGATGAACAAGGAAGGTATAGACAGATAGATCGATATATATATAGATATCTAGATAGATAGATAGATAGATAATGAAGAAATTGGTAAAAGTGCAAAATTACCGTTATGACAAGAATTGAGGTTTAGATAGTTCTGACATGCGGTAAGGGTGACTGAGGAGGGAGTGAAGAGGTTTTGGACGGAATCTGTAGAGGTAGAAGTGTCGAGAGGGAGGCAAAGGATTAGATGGAGAGATAAAGTGACAGAGGAGTTAGAGAAGAAGGGCTTAGCAATGGAAGATGCTTCCAATCGAAATAGTTGGAGCATAAAGGCAACAGAGCACTTAACGTAAGAGATATAGGTGGGGATGAAGAAAGGATAGAAAGATAAAGGTCAGTGTGAGTGTTCCTCTAAAATAAGGAACTTAACCCAAGGGCGGGGTTATGACACAAACCAAGTTTATAGGGCACACCCTCCCTCCCTCCCCATCAACCTCGGCTTCCGGCCGAGTTAACTGGAAAATTCAGGCATAATTTAATGGGCAATACAGAAAGCGGAACGTCAGAAAAATAATTATATGACACGTCCATTACAGTTTCTGATGGGACACTTGAAGTGAAGAACCATTTCTCAACGAATAAGGTATCGGGGTGAACGTCTGAAAACTCAGAGGATAGGCCTATTGGGTTAGCTGTAGTGTGTGTGTGTGTGCGTTTATTATGTGGGAGGCGGGTGGCGCTAAGGATATCTACCGGCAACTTACAAAAAAAAGACTATATACGGTAATCAGAAGGTTGAACAAAGTAACATACCCAAAAGAAGCGCCAGAAAATAAATGCGGTAATAAAAAAATTCTGGCAACAAACGCCGTGTTCTTATGAGCATGTAAAGGAGGATTTTCATTGGCCGGTAAATCATAGAAACAGCAAGACGAAAGGCTAAAGGCCAGCTTACCCTAACAACTAAAGTTAACAACTAGTCCCTCGCCACGAAAGGCAATTAACTTTTATTATTACTTAAAGATGACAATTTAATCAATAAAATCAAGTGAAACTAAAGTACTCGTCAAAATACCGACTGTATGCCTAAAAAAAGTCATAATTACCTTAAAAAGATACGAATGTCCTTCGTTATGGTATAAAAATGTTTAAATCATTCTTATGTTTCCTGCTTTGTGAGCCACACTTGACACTGAAGGAATGTGAAGTTGCGTTCGTTTAACAGTATGGGGAAGATAAAAACTGATAAAAACAAAGTTGCGTTTCTTAGGGTATTCTGTTGAATTTTTTCCTATATATTTATAAAAACAAAATATTTATAAAATTAAATAAATAGCATAAGCTTATCAATTTTTAACATTAATTATCTCTCAGAAAATAAAATATTTCAAGTATATTCTTAGTTTGCAAGTGGGAATATTATTTCCGGTTGGGCAGAACGTTGCTGGACACATTAATGTGACTATAGAGTAGGCGATAGAATAAGTTCTGAATGGCACATTAGATGATTACATTATACTGATTATGGATAGATGACTTGATTTACGTACATACCAACCACACCTCCATACGGAGACGTACTGAGTTTGAGAGGTTTCAATTCGATTAATGGAAGTAAATGGAAATTTACATTAATGAAAACTTTCCTCCAGCCACCCTTGAGCAACCATTATAAGTTTCAGGGTACATATATTTGGAATATAATATTACTGTTTCCAAGAAGAATGACACAAAAAGTAATAAAAAATGTAGCAGTGACGTATACATGATGCGTCGCAGTCACGTAGGATGCATTTGTCCGGCAAGAAAACTTTTTTGATAATTTGACTGAAATCTTGAGAAAAAGTCAAAGTGCATCGTAGATAGCTTGAACAAATATGTTTCATCAAAAACAATGATCAAATGATCCACTCATAATACGCATTGCACTGACAGTCGACTTTCTATACTCAATAACGAAGGAAGAAGAAGAAGGCAGGGGGATTTACATTCGTAATGTCCAACGAAGAGAAAGGTAATTTCATTCTCTCCAAGTATTGTAGCAAAAGTTTACTTTGGTGTTGATCTTTTGAGTGATGTCGTTAAACTTGCCTTCCAGAAAGACTTGCACAAGGGATGGTGATGCGTGACACGGGGTGAGACGAGAACATTTTTTTCAGGAAACTTCAGAATGAAAATCATGGTCGACAGTTCAGAAAATCTAGAAACAAACTTCGTTGTCCGTACGTGAAAATGATGCGGTACTTCGCATTACGGCGATCAAATCTCGTGGTTGGCTTAATAAGAGTCAAAAGTGTCTCTTAATCAAAGCCTAGTTAACGATATAACTTATTTAAGGAGGAATTTTCCGGGTTAGCCTAGGTCGGCCTTCAAGGTTCATAGTTTACGATCCCAACAGGACACAGTTGCTAGGCTAGACGGATCCGTGATTCGATTTATGTCGTAATGTCGATTTACTTTTTCAATTTCGAGGTTGGCTAATCCCATAGCGGAACTGCCGGTACGTGAGTTGCCTGGCAAAGGTTAATGTAGCCTGTTGCAGGTGAATTGTTTACAACACTTAACAACTTCGTTGTGGCCCGACGAGTTGACAACATGTTGCCACCGGGCGAAACAATGGGCGAAGCTTAATCGTGCCATTAGGGATGGTTATCTGTAATCTTATATATTAGATAAGGAGTAATTTGCAGGACGAGGGGATCAGCCTCTGCATTGGTAATTTCGCTTCCGGGCAGAAATTTCGATGGGATGAAAGTTTTGCTGCATGCTCTAGGCTAATCCACCCAAAAAGTAACTTACCTGGTTAACTTCCTTCAATTTTTTCCTTGAAAAGTAACTTTTTCGGTAACTTTTTCAAAGTACCCAGTTGATGGGAGCAGTTATCTGTAATCTTATAAATTAGATAAGATTAGGCTAGGCCATTTTGATGGGTTTGACATTTTACAAGGCAATCGTGAAAAGTAGCCATTGTAGCCTATTTTAGTAAAAAATATTTTAGCTGATAAGAGCCTGGACTTGAATAGTTTCTTTGTTTTTTGACTGGTGAATTGCCGTCTGGGCTGAACTTCTTGATGAATCTTCATGATGTTGCTTATGCTAATAGTATTGTAATTGTTACACTTTGGAAAGGCCAGGACTAACTAATGATGAAGAAACGGTCTCCCTTGGAACATTTTGAGTATTGCCTGTAGCCTATTGGTTAACCAGGCGAGTGGGGAGTTAGCACAGCTGCCTTTAGTTAGTAATGATTTAGTCTGGTTATCCCAATGAAGTATAGCTGAAGAAAAACAACTGTGGTAAAACTGAAAACTACCACCACGCCCCACCGATGCAGTAACTACCAGTTTACTGGCAAAATAGGCACCGTGTTTAGTACCAGCCCCTTGGAGGATTAGCATAAAGCACAGACAAAAGACAGTAAATATTATAAAAAGACAACCTTAATCGTAAGCATAAATAAATGGCAGTAAATATTCTGATTGACAACTGGCAGGAATCAGGCCGCAGCAGTAGTCTTCAGTTTATCCTTGGTGAGGGTGGGAAATTTATCTTCAGAAATTGGAGAAAAGATGCTTGTGCTAATATGGAGAACAGATTAGAAGCGGGCCTATGACCTAATATTATGCAAGCTAGAGTATGCTAGGTCTGGGTGTGTATGGGTGTTTACCCAAATGCCAGAATTACTTTTAATGCGGGGTAGATAGTTAACAAAGCTGTTTCTGGGTAGGGTTATTAGTCAACGAGGTTTCTGGTTAGGTTACGAAGTTATTTGGTAAATGTTCATCATATGTAATGTAAAAGGAGATCATAGGCTTTAGCATATATGATACTGTGACAGAACTGACACTTGCCAGACTGTTCTGCCTGATTAACTTTGTACGTAAGTAATTCTGGGTACATCCCTCCAGGATTGAGATTCATGGTGAAATTTATCATTCTTGGCCTTGCTAATGGAGTTGGGTCACTTTAGATGTCACTGTTAGCGTATGTGCATGTAGCAGAGACTGATGTCATAAATATTTCCTTTGTAACATTAAGGTAGATTTAGGAACATAAAGACTTATTTATATTACAGTTAGAAAGTTGTAAACCAAGCAAAGTTCCAACTGTGGTCTGACAGTGCACTGAAGAAGTTTTTAGTGTATAGAATATTTGAAGAATGTTTGTGTCATGGATATTTTACTAAGGACAGCCCAAGGAGTTAGAGCATTAGTATTGCAAAATATGAAAGTTAAAAGACAATTTAGTTTTCCATCCAGTTTCAGGTATGTCAGGTGACTTATTTTCTTTAGCCATATTATCTTGAAGGCCAGTGAACGAGCTTTCAAAATGATATTAACATGTAGGAAGTTTAGAAAAGTGTACATTGCTAAATATTTGAAACTTCATCTGTTTTAGCTCCAGCATAAACTTTTACATGTATATTAACTGCAATATATGTGCACATATGCTAAGGCAGTTTGTCAGATTTCTCAGTATAACAAATCATCTTGTGTGACCCATTGCAAGGTTAGCCAGTTGCTCTTCAATTTCGTATACTCTCATTGTTGGTTCGTATCAGATACAGTAGGACATTTTGAAGATCTTAGGATTTTAGATTAGCGTATTATAACAAAAAACATTTTAGCAGTATTTTCAGTCCTTAAATTCCTGAGTATGCCTTGAATTCCTGCTTTGTGGATGGGTGTGGCCCCACAGATTTCTCGCTCTTTTTTGTTTTAATTGACCATCCACCCCATCTATATGTTGATTAAATGTAGATTTGGGTTTGGAGCAATTCATACCAATACAGTACTATGCACCATAGTCAGGTCCTTACTGGAACCAGTTGACTGATGATGTAGGCTATCTGTCCTGGATGAGAAGATGAAGCAGTCACTCTTCTTTTTCACTGCTAGTAAGAAGATATGATGATTACTGTAGCCAAAATGTAATATTACTAGTTGGGACCTAGTGGTACTTGTTATAGGTGAGGAAAAGAGATAATGTATATACTGCATACTATGGTAACCAAGCCATGATACTTCTTGTACCCAGTGAAACTCACTCACTCGTTGAAAAAAGGCAGATTATCCCATTCTCTACTGAGGGAAATTAAGATTTAATTACAGTATATATACCCCTTTGGGTTCCCAAGACAGAGACATAGTGTTTGCTAGTATGCAATAAAAGTGTGCTCAATTGTGCAGAAAATAAGAATAAGGTTGGACTATGGCTATTATTCCCTGCAGTCATTCAGGAACCACAGAGTCTTGTCTGTAGAGTTCAGCTTCATTTCTGGGTTGTCCGACCTGTGTCAGCCGGTGGTCACCGGGTGACACAGGTCTCTCCCCAGAAATAGATTTTTCCTTTGTCAAAATCCTTTTATTTGGCACTTGTGGGAATTAAATTCAGGTGAAATTCTATAATTTATGAGTTAGCCACCCTGATGATTGTGATTTGGAGGAATAATATCTGATAGAATTCCATAGCTTGTTGTCAGACTGCATAATTTGGATCTTATTCAGGATTCAGAAAGTCTGGCATGAATGAATAAGAGCCATCAGACCAATATTTCAAGCAGTCCTCAAGATGGTTTTCTCCCTGGGTGTTAGTGCTGTCAATTCTCATGTGGTGCTCTGTAGGCATTACTTGAGAGTGTTTGCTGTGTCCCAATAGCACCTGGCTGCATCCTTTTTTTCAGTTACTTACTTTACCTCCATTTGCATTTCCTTTTTTCCTTTTTGCTGACAAACTTCTCTTAAGTTTCTTCTTAGTGAAAGTGTGGGGGGTTTCTCCCAGTTGCACCTTTAGAGGCTTGTACTTCAACTCATTTATTTTCTTGATCTCTTTATAAAGTGCTGAATTTATTTGCTTGATCTCTTGATTAAGTGCTGACTGGCTGAAAGTGCCCCAGTGCTTAGCATTTGGCCTGAATTTCACCATTAATTTAGGATGGTTTGCTTCTTATCCTTTGAATTCCATAAGTATGGCTAGAGAAGTTTGAGGGGTGTCAGCAGAAATGGTTCATATCCAAGCATAATCATAGGTAGGACACTTGTTTGCATGTGACTTAATGCTGAGAACCAGGTACCAGGCAAAAGGTAGAATTTTATTGCCTCATTTTCAGTTTGTGTGTTGTTCAGTATTGTGCAATACTTGTTGGAATGATGAGAAAGCTTCCTTTATAATCTAAGTATGAAAACTATATAGGAAACATAGAAGAAAATTATGATAACCCCAGTCCCCTAGATGTTTTCTTTAAATGCTCTTTGTAGGAGGATATCCTGGAATCTCAAGGAATGCATGGAGATTTGGCTATGACTGCGCTTTTTGAAGGTTATATCCTGTACAGTATAAAAGCTTTTTGTTTTATTCAGAGGGCTTTCTTATTTCTTATTTTATATAAGTAACTTACCAGGTAATTACATAGCTATGAGTTCAATTCACACAGCAGCTTAAATTAAAAATTTGTGCACAGCACTTAGATTGTATAGTGTAGGTGACTAGTACCGCCCACCAACAGGAATACCAGGGACGACTTAGCAGACATCATCATTCTGTTCCTGCTGCCACTTGAGTAAACAGTGTGTCTGTGGCAGCTTGTTCATTGTTTGCCAGTTATATAACTGGATTTAGGTGACGAAGTATTGCTGATTTCATGTAGCCCTCAGACTTATAACTTTCAGGACAGTTTTATTATTGTTTTGTTATTAAGATCTGATTCGTCTTTTTTTTAATTTGTTATTAACCTCTTCTTTATACCAACAAGCTTAGCAAAGAGTAAACATGGCATTCGTTACAGAGCCAGATTTCTTGGCAGTGAAATACATTCCTGTAAGTCTCAAAAATTTTTTTTATAGGAATTGATTTGTCTGTATGAGGTACTCTGTGTACCCCATAATTTTTTTGTCGGTAAAGAAGCAGTTACATGATCACTTTCGTTTTCAGAGATTGACAAGTGTTAGGGCGGAACATAGGAGAGAAATGGTACCTTATTTTTGGTTGAGAAGGTTTTTTTAAGAATTTGCAGCTGAGTTTCAGCTCTGAGCGCCCAGTAGCGCTTGCCATTTACTGAGCTTGTAGAGCCTGAGCCACTAGCTTGCCTGGCACTAACTCATGCTCCGAGCACCCTGGAGCACCTGCATCCCTGCCAACTTCTGACCAGGAGTACCTGCCATCTCCCAAGCTGCTAGCTCGCCTGACCCCGTCTATAGCCTGCCACCAGCTCAGAGCACCTGGCTCCGACTCCCTGGTCCAATTTGTCTCGCCTGCTACTAGCTCTCCCTTTTTTTTTTTTTTTTTTTCCACTTGCTCTCACACCTGGCTCCCTCACTTCCTTCCCGTGCCATTGCCAGTTTGTGTCTTGGTTTATAGAAATTAACCTTGTAATGTAGAAGTCTTGTGCATTGGAGGGGGTGGCTATCCGTCCCGTTAGCACTCTTAGACCTAAGTCACTGTCCTGCTCCCTTAAACCAGGGAGAAGACATTCTGGAAGTCCAGTGATGGCTGATGGGAGTTTCCCGTGGGTAGTTGCCCCCTCAGTTGAGCCTGTTGCTGGTGTCAGATATCGACAGGCAGCCATTGAGAAGACGTCTCTCTGGATTTTGGTCGCTGTCTTGCTCTCCAGAACCTCCGAGAAGACATGCAGTCCAAGGGAGTCTGAGGGGGTTTGCCCCCTTAGTTGAACCTGTAGTTCATTCCCAGGTTTTGGCAGACAGCCACTGGAAAGGTGTCTTGATGGATGTGTAGTGTTAGACAGCCACTGGAAAGTTGTCTTGATGGATGTGTAAGTAATCATTCTTCAATTAGATAAGTCTTCACGAGCATCCGGCGCCAGCCTGCTAGTCTCCAGCACCAGTTCCTGTTCGCCCGGCACCTCTCCCGAATGCCGACACCAGTTACAGAGTGCTCAGCACTCTCCTTAGTACTTGGCGCTTGATTTTGCTGGAACACACTGCTATTCTTTCTTGAGTGCCAGTTCCCTCTCCTGCTTTTTCTTCATTTTCTAACCATGAACATCAGTTTTTCTTGGACAACTGACTTCTTCAATTCTGTTCGAAAGGAATTTGCTCAAAGGTTGTGAACGCTAGACCTGAGGATAGGGAAAACAACCAGAATCTCGCCCCCCCCCCCCAAGCCCTGGACTTAGGTCGAACCTGCAGTTGTGCCTGTCCAAGCTTAGACTTGCGGAAGAGAAGTTCCCTTTTCCACAGAGTCTGAGACTTTTTTTTTTTTTTTACTTGATCCATATCTGGGTGCTTTTAGAGTGGGATGCTAGAAAATGGAAGGTTTTGTGGTCTCATTTAGCAAAATTAGACAGGGACAGGAAACGTAAGGCGACCACTAGAGCCGAAAAACAAACAATAGATAGCAAGACCGTGGTTACTTCTGCTGATGACGATATTCCTGCTTTACCTTTACCTGCTCCCATCTGCTAAGTCGTTCCTGGTATTCCCGTTAGGGGGTAGTACTAGTCATCTACACTAAACAGTCGAAGCACTGTGCGAATTTTGAATTTAAGCTGCCGATGTGAGTGGAACTCATAGCTGTAATTACTTGGTAAGTATATATAAAACTTTATTTTATATATGTAACTTACCAAGTAATTACATTGCTTATAGTTTCACTTGCCAGCAGCTTAAAAATTTTGAAATTCGTGGCAGCACTAGTGTCGGTGTAGGTGACTAGTCCCCGCCCACTTTCGGGGTACGAGAGGAGCAACTTCAACACCATGATTCAGTTGTTTTCCTGCCGGCTCCGACAGTGGTTCAGTTGTGAGCAGTCATCTTAAATTTTGGCTTTCGTTGCTTTTCCTTTGAGATTCTTCTTTGGGTGAAGTACAGATAGACTATGGCTTTTGTATTTGTTAGGTTTTCTCTTAGTGAGATGATTAATTTTCAGTTTAGGACCTTTCAATTTGACATACAGGCAGTCCTCGGTTATCAGCGGTTAAGCGGAAATCAGCAATTTTCGGCACGGAAAATTGCCGATTTTCGTCGCTAGGCAAGCGCCATAAAACCAGATCGCCATTAACCAAGCCCGCCGTTAACCGGGGACTGCCCGTGCAGTACATTATAACTCAATTGTTGACTTCTTAGACTTGACCTAGTATGTCGACTGTAGCGCTGCTAGCCTATGCTATTGCAGCAAAGGCTGCAGTACTAGGCTGACGAAAAATCAGATTAGGATGGTAGAACATGGAGGGTTTTGGGGTCTCATTTAGTGAAATTAGACAGAGACAGGAAACCTAAGGCGGCTGCTAGAGCCGAAAAACACAGTAGATAGCAAGACCGTAATTAGTTCTGCTGATGACAATATTCCTGCTCTACCATTACCTGCTCCCGCTGTGTCACCTGTTCCTAATTCTCCAACTATTCAGCCTAATCCTTTAACCGGCTCCCTCGCTTCTGAACCTGATCCCCTTGCCAGCCTTGAGTCAAAACTTGTATGTAATTTTGATGTCGAATGGGGTTAATTGTGGATACTGTTCATGTCCTTAGTGTTAGTAGTGTCAGTGGAGGTGGTGGCTGCTCGTCCCACCAATGCTCCTAGGCAAAGGTCACTTGTGTACTCCTCTCCACCTGGGAGCAGTCATACTGGAGGCCCAAGGGAGATAGGTGGGGTCTGCCAACGGGCAGTCGTCACCACAGTCGGACCTGTTGCACCTTCCCAGGTCGCGGCAAAGGATAGCTGTTGGAAAGGCATCCAAACGGTCCACTCCCCTCCAGTGCCGTACAAGAAATTTAGGGAGCCCCTGCAGCACCCTTATTGTAGTTTCTGGGATCCCCTAAAACACTTTTTCACTTATACAACTTACCCGGTAGTTACATATAGCTGTCGTCTTTGACGCCACGGCAGTATTCAAATTTTCAACACCTAGCGCTATCGTTACAAAAGGTGATCCCTCTACCCCCGCCCTCTATCGGGTATCGGGAACCGCCCCAAGAACACTTCATTAGTTTTTGTTCCGTACCGAACCGGTAATCTCGGTTCTGCTGCTGGTAGTATTTCTCAACAATTCGAACTTCTAATTCCTTTTTTTTGAAGTACTCGGTTTGTTGTTTTTTTGCTGGCGCTAGTTATTGCTTGAGAGTTATTATTAGTTGACTATTATGTCTGATTCTGGTTCTAGTGGTATCCGGTTTTGCAGCAAAGGCTGCAAAACCAGGCTTGTTAAGCTTAGTCTAGATCCGCACACTTCAGTGCTTTTTCATGCAGGGGCAAAAATGTTCTGCTGATTTGACTTGTAACCAGTGTGAACTTCTAACTTTGTCTGACTGGAGTGCTTTGGGGAAGTACATGAAGAAGCTAGAAAGAGATAGGATTAGGAAGGCCTCTTCTAGGTCTTCGAGGTCAGGAGGTAGTCAAGAGGTTTTTGTAAATCCTATTATTCCTGCTCCCCTGTAGTTCCTGTAGTTTTACCTACCCTGGACACCGTTTCTCCCAATCCTGATACCGTGTCAGTCCCAATGCGTTTATGTCTTCCATGCAGAAAATGGGGACAATTTGCAGCGTTAGTAGACCGCAGTGATAATACCAGTGTTGTGCCTTGTGTAAGTGTTGTGGAGGAGGTAGCTTTTCGGCCCATTCACGCTCCCAGGTCTAGGCCCTGTCAGGCTCCCAGGTTCCAGGGAGAAGGCATGCGAAAAGCCGAAAGGAGGTGAGTGGGACCTGCTCCCAGTAGTTGCCCCCTCAAGCAGTCCTGTTGCCGCTTCCCAGGCTGCTGGCCCTCACCACCGAAAAAAGGTGAGGAGCGGAGAGTGTCGAGTGGATCCAGTTGGAGTTCCTCCCCGCCTAGAGGTTGGCGTTTTCGCGACTCTTCTAGACCTTTGAAGAGGTCTCTGTCTGCTTTCTCCATTGAAGATTCCTAAGAAGAAGGCTCTTCTGGAGGATCCTTCCCTCCTGTAGCTTTTTTGGGCAGAACCGAGAGGCTTTCCCGTCGGACTCGTCTCATTCGTTATCGGCGGATCCTCCCTGTCATTTCAGACGATTACATCTGATAGGCCTGCTCCTTTGGCGCCAGCGACTCCTGTGACTCCTGTTCCTGTGGCGCCTGCTCCAGCATTCGATGGACCTCAACAGCTTGTAATTGACGGAATTAACGCCCGTTTGGACTCGATTTTACAACTTTGTCTAAAAATCAAGTCTCTTCTTTGGCTCCTCCTACGATGCCAGCGGCGCCACCACATCGCCTCGTTCTATCGCCTGTAGCGCCGCCGCTGCGCCCCGTTGGCGCCACCTTTGGCTGCTGTGCCGATTGCGCCTCCTTTGGCGCCTCCTGTGATACCAGCGGCGCCGCCGTATTCGGCGACTATGTCTGCCGCTCGTAGCGCCGCCGCAAGCGCCTTCATTGACGCCTCCTGTCGTTGTGGTAACGAGCTTTTGGCGCCACCTTCGTTGCTGCTGTATCAAGGCGCGCCTCCTTGGGCGCCCGATGGCTCCTCAACAGGCTCAATCTCTTTCGGTGACACAGCAAGAATATGTCACTAGCCTTCCAGAAGTCACTCGTGTAACTCAAGTCTCAGTTCAAGGAGACTTGGATGAAGATGTTGTCCAGCTGGACTTATCCCCAATTTCTGACGAACTCCTCTCGGGCTTAGAGGAGCAGTGTAAGGAGGAGAAGTCTCCCGAACTCTCTTCCTACAAGAAGCTCTTGAAGTTCTTTATTGAGAACTTCCCTGATTCCTTCTCGCCTGCGGCTCCTCCGTCTCCTGGGTCCCAGTACAAGAGGGACAAGGCTTCTGTTTCTTCTTCGGACTTTACCAAACTTGTCCTGTCCGTCTCGCGAAGAAAGGCCTTAAGAAGATGGATGCTTGGCTGGCCGAGAAGAGGGAAATTGGAAAGAACGTCTTCTGTCTTCCCCTCCTCGTCGTTCCTTCCAGAAACGAGTTGGTATGAGACTGGGGGAAATGTTTTCCCTGGGTGTGGCTGCCTCCCCACAGGGGACTTCTCCAGTCTCATGGATGCCAGTAGGAGGACCGCCCACCAAACCTGCACAAAAAACTTAATTCTCTGGATGGTCTTCTTTACGTCCTCCGAACTGGATCAAGTTTTCAAGAGCGTACATTTGGACTCTTGAAATTGTGAGCTTCCTGGACTGGGCAAGCGGCCTTAGCCAGGAAGATTAAGGATTTTAATCTTCCTTCCGAGCTCTTGGATGATGTGGTAGGAGTAGTGGATTGCATGGATAGGGGCATCTGCGACAGTGCAGTAGAACTGGCCTCTTTATTTACGACAGGGGTTCTCAAAAAGAGGCAACTTTGGTGCTCCTTCCTAGCAAAAGGTGTTTCTTCAAGCCAGAAGTCGGCTCTCTTGTTTTCTCCTTTAAACAAGGCTCATCTGTTTCCGCAAGAGTTAGTTGCTGCAATTTCCCAGGCATTAGCCCAGAAGTCAACCCAGGATCTTTTGTCGCAGTCTGCCAAGAAAGCGAAGAGACCTGTGCTTTCTACCGCTTCTGTGCGTGTTTTCCCCCTTCTTTATGGACAGTATAAAGGAAGACCCCTAAACGTGTTTTTGGCAGGGCCAGAGGAAAAGGCAAAGCCACGCCTAGAACCTGGGACGGCCCCAGAGAAGAAATGAACCTTTGTCCTCCATTCAGCTGTAGGAGCCAGACTGCAAAGGTTCTGGCAAGAGTGGCAACAGATCTCGGCAGACCCTTGGACGATCCAAGTTTTAAAAGAAGGATATGCCATCCCCTTCCTTTCCAAACCTCCTTTAGTGGAGGCTCCAGTTTCTTTACAGGCGAGGGCACAACTCCAGAAACTAGACGCCCTTCGCTCAGAAGTCCGAGCCATGCTGGAGAAGGGCGATAGAACAGCTTCATGCCCCTCTATCTCCAGGTTTCTACAATCGTCTGTTCCTGGTTACGAAAGCATCAGGGGATGGAGACCCGTCCTGGACGTGAGTCGTTGAATGTCTTCATTCAGAAGACAAAATTCTCCATGGAGACAACTCAGTCGGTCTTGGCGTCTTTACATCAGGGGATTGATGGTTTCGATAGACCTCCAAGACGCTTATTTTCACGTCCCGATACATCCAGCTTCAAGGAAGTTCCTGAGGTTCGTCTTGAGGGACAGGTTTATGCCAGTTCCGTTCCCTCTGCTTCGGGTCTGTCGACAGCCCAGCAAGTTTTCACAAGGATCCTGTTGTCAGTAGCCAGACATCTTCACCTGGAAGGAATTAGTTTCCATGTACCTCGACGATTGGCTGCTCAAAGCTGCTTCGAGGAGAGCTGTTTGGAGGACCTATCAAAGACTCTTCAATTAACGGTCTCTAGGCCTCATTATCAACGAGAAGAAGTCTTGCCTTACTCCCAGTCAGCAGATTGTCTATTTGGGAGTGAGTCTGGACTCTCAGACTTTTCAGGCTTTTCTGTCCAACCAACGGATAGCCTCATGCCTGCAGAAGATAGAGCGACTTTCTGCAGAGGAAGATTTGTTCTTCCCGAACGAATGGATGAGCCGTGGGAACCTTAACTTCAGTGGAGAAGTTTGTAAAACTGGGGCGCTTTAAACCTGAGACCACTGCAGTTTTACCTGCAAGAGAAGTGGCCCAGGAAACAGTTCCGGACTCCTTCACATTCGCCATTTCGGAAAAGATAAAGGAGTGCCTCCGTTGGTGGAGGTCAGAAGGAAGGCTGTCAAAAGGACTTCCTCTTCAGCTTTGAGAACCCAGACCTAACTCTTTTTCCGACGCCTCGGACAAGGGCTGGGGAGCGACTATGGGGACAAAAGAAGTTTCGGGCCAGTGGCAAAGAGAAGAGAGAAACTGGCATATCAATCGAAAAGAACTAAAAGCGGTTCACTTAGCCCTGTTAGCCTTTCAAAAAGAAGTGGAAGGCAAATGCCTTTGGTCCAGGCGGACAACACGACCGCTCTGGCATACATTCGGAAACAGGGGGCACTCACTCAGTGGTCCTCTACGAGACCTCGAGGGAGCTTCTAGTTTGGACGGAGGAGATCGGGACCAGACTAGTAACGAGATTTATTCAAGGGAGAAAAAATGTAGCAGCGGACCTTCTCAGCAGAAAGAACCAGGTCCTATCCAACTCAGTGGACTTTACATCCCCTAGTTTGCAAGGAGCTTTGGAAGATATGGGGACGCCCGCTCATAGATCTTTTGCAACCGACAAAACGACTCGGCTGCCCCTTTACTGCTCTCCAGTTCCAGACAACAAAGCGGTTTTCGTGGATGCAATGTTCATGGACTGGTCGGACCTGGACCTGTATGCCTTTCCCCCGCTCAAGATCCTGCGGCAGGTAATCTCGAAGTTCTCAAGCCATCGAAACGTAAGGATGACTCTGGTGGCTCCATTCTGGCCGTCCAGGAGTGGTTCCCGGACCTTCTAAACCTACTGTCAGACTTTCCGAGACTTCTGCCAGAGAGACCAGATTTACTCAGACAGCCGCACTTTCAGAGGTTCCACCAAAACTTGTCCGCTCTTCATCTTGTCGCCTGCAGACTGTCAGGAGACTCATCAGAAAGAGAGGCTTTTCAAGAGAGGCTTCGAAGCTATCGCGAAGCCAAGAAGAGAATCCTCCGACAATGTTTACCAGGCGAAGTGGACACAGTTTAGGTCCTGGTGTCGAAGAGAAGGCGTGTCTTCTTCTTCGACGCCTATAGCCCAGATGGCCGATTTTCTCTTGTTCCTCCACAGAGAGAAAAAGCTTGCTGTACCTACCATCAAAAGGGTATAGAGCCATGTTAGAGGTCTTTCGACATAGGGGTCTTGAAGTGTCTTTGAGTCAAGACCTTTCAGATCTGATTCGATCATTTAATACGTCAAAGAGAGACCAGAAGAGACCAGTGGCGTGGAATCTTGACGTCAAGTGCTGAGATGGTTACGGTCTCAGTCCTTTGAACCGATTTAATATCCTTGAAGGATCTCAAAAAAAGACTCTTTTTGGTAGCTCTGGCTACCAACCAGGAGAGTAAGTGAGCTACATGCGATTGACAAGAGAGTAGGCTTTGCTAAGGGGAAGGCAGTATGTATGTCTACTCTTGGTTTCTTAGCCAAGAACGAAGACCCGTCTAGACCTTGGCCAAGAGAGTTTTGAAATTAAGGACCTTTCCCAATTGGTCGGTCCCGAAGAACCCGAAGGTACCTCTGCCCTGTGAGAGCTCTCAAGTTCTACGTTCAGAGAACGAAGAAGCTCAGAGGTCCCAATGACCACCTCTGGTGCTCGGTTAGAGATCCTTCGAGGCCTCTCTCTAAGAATGCCCTTTCTTTCTTTTTGAGAAGCCTGATAAAAGAAGCTCATGAGCAGTGTGCTGACTCGGAGATGAGTATTCTTAAGGTAAAAGACGAGATTAGAGCTTGTTTCGACTTCTGTAGCCTTTAGCAGAAACTTATCTGTGAAGGACTTTTTAAGTCCACCTTTTGGAGATGCAAGTCAGTGTTTGCATCGCATTATTTAGTGGGACGTGCAAACTGTTTTCAAGAGTGCAGTACGCTGGGGACCTTTATTGCACTGACACGGTGTTGGGGGGTGAAAAGGAGTCCGCTCCTTCAACTAACATTTTCACCTTGGTGTTGGGGTTGTTGTTTTTTGAAGGTTGCCTGGAGATACATGATGTGTTAGTATCTTCCAGTTTTTAATCTTTGGTATTGGTTTTATGGTAATGTTAGGTGATCCTCGTTTTGTTGTTCGTTGTACTGCGCCCTGATCAGGGCATCAGACTTGTCCGAATTTGCAGCCATGTTCTCTCACGGCAGGTACTGTTTTTTTATTGTGTCCGACACACGGATCCCTTTATATCCTCTCGGCACAATATAAAGGCCAGCAGACTACAGAGGCAGTAACCACTGAGTCAGCTACCTTTAAAGGTAAGGAACCTATGTCTAACTTGTTGCAAGTAGATAATTCCAAGAATTTTATTAGCTGCCAGGGCCCCACCTCCTCAAGGTGCCAATCAGCTATATGTAACTACCGGGTAAGTTGTATAAGTGAAAATGAAATTTTTATGATAAAATAACGTTTCACTTATACTTAGAGTAGTTACATAATCATAACCCTCCCTCCTCCCCTCACCTGGGCAGTTGGGCAAAAACTTATGAAGTGTTCTTGGGACGGTTCCCGAGCCCACGATAGAGGGCGGGGTAGAGGGATCACCTTTTGTAGTTTCCAGCGCTAAGCGCTAAATTTGAATACTGCCGTGGCGCCAAAGACGACAGCTATATGTAACTACCGGGTAAGTATAAGTGAAACGTTATTTTATCATAAAAATTTCATTTCTCCAGTGTATCCTGTGCGTGAGGCCAAGCATTCATCTGCTCCGAGAGACTACTTGTCGTCTCACGAGTGCCCAGTAGCGTCCGAGCTCCCAAGGGCAACTGATCTCCCAGCAGTGCCCGGATGCCCGGTAGTTCCCGAGCTCCCATTACCGCCCGTAGCGCCTGAGCTCCCATTAGCACCCGTTCCTCCAGTTATGCCTGAGCGCCTTCCCAAGCCACCGAGCACCCTTCAGCACCCAAGACTCCAGCTCAGACTCCTTATGCAGATACAACAGGCCCGTCGCTAGCTCCCATTCAGCGTCAGCTGGCGACATCTTAAATTTGCTCAAGAGAGAGCCGCCTCCTTCAGCCCAGGCCCCTCAAGGTTTGCTTCTATTCCCCGTTTCGTCGGAGGATGAAGGTGAAGTTGAAGTGGATCAGGGCTCCCCTCTCACAGCTTATGCAGCGTTATTGACATGCTGCAGAACTTTCCAGGATTCTTCTCGCCTCCGACCCCGACCTCCCCAGCTTCAACGTTTTTCATTAATTACAAGCCTTCCGACTCCTCCAAGTTACCGAAGATGGTGCTTTCATCTTCCGCTAGGAAGGCTCTCAGTGATCTGGACGGCTGGCTCTTGGGGAAGAGAGAGCAGGGGAAGTCTTCCTTCAGCTATCCTCCCTCTCATCTAGTGTGCTGGAGGTATTCTTCTTACGAGACCGGAGAAGCTCCCTCACTAGGAGTGGCTGCCTCCTTCAAGGGAGACTTCTCAGGACATACTGACTCGTCTAGGATGTCAGCCTTTGCCACTGCTAAGGTGACGTTCTGCCCTGCAGAACTTGACCACCTTTTGAAGAACTTGTTGAGGATTTTTTAAATTTTAAGCTTTTTAGATTGGTCAGTGGGGGCCTTAGCCTGCAAGATGTAGAATTGCTCTTTGCTCTCTGACGAAGTCGCATTGGGTTGGCTGAATGCCTTGTCATGCACAGATGGGGCATCAGAGATGGCTCTCGAGAGTTAGCCTCTCTCTGCGCAATGGGAGTTTTGAAGAAGAGAGAGCTCTGGTACTCGTTTACTGTGAAGAGTGTCACAGCTTCTTAGAAGCTGCCCTATTGTGTTCTCCTCTTGATTGCCAGCACCGCTTCCCTCAGTCAACAGCCAGCGACATTTCTTCGGAACTTCAGAAGAAAAGTACACAGGACCTTTTATCTCCCTTCGCTAGACATCCCAGGGAGTCTGCATCGACAGGTACCAGGACCCATTCTCCACTTAAGCTTCTGCCCTTATGAGGTGGCAGACCCAGAGCCCAGTCTAGCCCTAGGATGAACCTGTGCTTTTCGTCCCCGCCATTTAAGAAGCCCTCTTCCAAGCCTGCTGCTCGAAGTGAGGATCCTCTCTTCCATGCGCCAGTAGGAGCCAGGCTCCTCCGTTACTGGGAGAGGTGGAGCACAAGAGGAGCGGAGAAGTGGATTGTGTCAGTGCTGAAACAGGGCTACTCCATCCCATTCAGGGAGAAGCCCCCATTAGTCAACACTCCGACGAAGTGTCAGCCCTCCTTGAGAAGACAGCCATCGAGGAAGTTGAAGAAGTCCAGTCGGACAGTTTTTACAACGGTCTTTTCGTAGTCCCCAAGGCATCAGGGTTGGAGGTCAGTACTGGACGTAAGCGCCTTAAATTTTTTTGTCGAAAAGACAAAATTCAAGACAGAAGCAAGTCACTGTTCTTTCATCCATTCACCGCGGCGACTGGGTGACTACTATAGACGTGCAAGATGCTTATTTCCACATTCCTATATATCGGGAATCCAGGAAATATCTACATTTTGTGTTTCGCAACATAGTGTACCAGTTCCGGGCCTTATGCTTCGGCCTTTCAACTGCTCCGCAAGTGTTCACCCAAGTCCTTGCTCCACTCCAAGTGGCTTCATCAAATGGGGATGGACATCTCCCTCTTCTTAGACGATTGGCTCCTTTGATCGCAGTCAAAGGAGAGGTGCATGGAGGACCTTCGGAAGACCCTTCATTTATCAGAAGAGTTGGGTCTGCTAATCAACCTTCAGAAGTCCCAGCTGGTTCCATCACAGACGATTCTCTATTAGGGGATAATGATAAACTCAAGAGTTTTCAGGTTTTTCCGTCACCCAAGAGAGTTCAGTCATGCCTGAAGAAAGTCGACTAGTTCCTCACCCGCCAAACCTGTTCGGCGAACCAGTGGATGAGCCTTCTAGGTACCTTAGCCTCCGTGGAGCGGTTTGTATCCCTAGGAAGGCTACATATGAGAATTCTTTACTTTTATCTGTGGGCCAGCTGGGACAGGAAATCTCATCCAGACACGTTCATCTTCTTCCTTTGAACCCCAACCTAGACTTATATGCAGACGCATCGGATCTAAGTTGGGGAGCGCTTCTAGGCACCCAGGAAGTGTCAGGAACTTGGTCCCAGGAGCAGATTCACTGGCACATGAATCTCAAAGAGCTGACGGCAATTTGGCTGGGATTTCAGCATTTCGCTTCAGTAATCTGCAAACAAGTAGTGACCGTACACTCAGATACTACAGCCCTGATGTGTATAAAGAAGAAAGGGGGGACCCATTCATTCTCCCTTTGTGAAGCAGTGAGAACCCTCCTTTTATGGGCAGATAACGACCGGACAAAGTTGGTGACGTGTTTCATCCAGGGCAAGCTCAATGTCTTTGCAGACGGGTTGAGCCGTCACAGTCAGGTGCTCCCCAGAGTGGACTCTCATCCGCAGGTATGCGAGGATCTGTGGAAGCTGTGGGGGAGACTTCTTATAGATCTGTTTGCGACATCCAAGAATCATCATCTACCAGTCTTTTACTCTCCAGTACCAGACCCTCTAGCATGGGTGACAGACACCATGCTACAAGACTGGTCGAACAAGGATCTCTACGCCTTCCCGCCATTCTGCATGATGCGAGAAGTCCTCGGCAAGTTCCGCAACCACATAACGTCATGATGACCCTAGCGGCCCCGCACTGGCTGCGACAAGAATGGTTCCCAGATCTCCTCGAGCTGCTGACAGACTTCCCAAGGTTGTTACCACAGCGACCAAGTCTGCTCAGACAACCTCACTTCAGGCGGTTTCACCAAGGATTGCCCACTCTGGCCTTGACAGGGTTCAGACTGTCAGGAAACTCCTCAGATAGAAGGGTTTTTTAAGAGCAACTTCAGAGGCTATTGCCAAGTGTAGGCGCTCCTCTTCCGACAGAGTCTATCGTGCCAAGTGGACAATCTTCAGAGCCTGGTGTAAAAGACATGACATCTCATCTTCTAAGACGTCTGTAGCAGACATTGCCAAATTTCTCCTGTACTTAAGACATCTAGGGGCCTGTCCTCTATGATCAGAGGATACAGGACTATGCTGAGTTTAGTGTTTTGGCACAGAGGTAAGGATCTCTCTGCTATTCAAGACCTGTCCGATCTCATAAAATCCTTCGATACCACCAAGTCCAAGGGGCAAGAGGCCGTCTCTTGGAATCTGGATGTAGTTTTGAAGTGGCTTTCCGGACCTCGCTTCGAGCCTCTTCGTTTTGCTTCATTATGAGATCTTACCAGGAAGACAATCTTTCTTGTGGTGTTAGTGACTGCCAAAAGGGTCAGTGAAGTGCATGCTCTTGACAAGAGAGTGGGATTTTCCCAAGGTGATGCTGTATTTTCCTTTACCCTGGGCTTTTTAGCAAAAAATGAAGACCCTACCAAGCCCTGGCCTCGTACCTTCACTATTAAAAGCCTGGTGGAAATACTAGGCCCAGATGAGGAGGAGAGAGTTCTGTGCCCAGTGAGAGCACTGAGGTACTACTTGCACAGAACAGAAAAGATTTGAGGTCCTAAGAGTAATTTGTGGTGCTCAGTTAGGAATCTGTCATGTGCCCAATCAAAGAATGGCTTGTCTTCTTGAAGGATCTGATCTCTGAGGCCCATTCTCAGGTTGGAGAAGAGGCTTTAATGTTCGCCAAAGCTAAAGCTCATGAGATCAGAGCTGTCTCCATGTCTTCAGCCTTCCAGCACAACCTGTCTCTATCATCAATTCTTCAAGCAACTCACTGGAGGTGCAATTCTGTCTTTGTGACCCATTATTTTCCTGATGTGGAAACTACTTTTGAAAATTGTAGTACTTCAGGGCCATTATCCGTGGCTGGCATGGTGTTGGGGGAGGAAGTGTAGGAAGCCTCTCTTCCTTCCTTTTCTCTTCACCTTGAACGTGGGTGTTGAGTCGTAAAGGGAGCCTGGGGGATACTGTGTACCTGGAGTCCCACCAGTCTTAGCTTTAATGGGTGGGTGGTGGTTTTATATTTTGTTTTGTAGGTGATGCTTGTGTTCATTGATTCTGGTCATTTGGTTGGTCAGTATGTGCCCAGGGCAGGGGCAGCTGGCTTCTTGTATACTTTGTTAGTAACCAGGCTCATCCCTTGCTGCAAAGTACCCACTGGTGTAAAGGTGCGTCTGGCCAACTAGCCACACCCTACATGGTTAAGATGAGCACTGACCAGAGGCAGTATCTACCTGCAGCAGCTCTCTTACCAGGTAAGGAACGACAAGCATTGTAACAGTGCTAATTTAACTCATTATCATCCATAATGTTGGAGTAGTTAATCCATATATCCCACCTCCTTGTCAATTTGGGTTTCAGCAATGTAATTGCTAACTATGTTACGTATATAAAAATTACATTTTTGTGATAAAGTAGGATTTGCCCTCCCTCCTCCCCTCCTATGGAAAGAAGGGCAAAAAAAAAAAAAAATGAATCGTGCTGCTGAAGTCGCTCCTCTCGTACCCCGAAAGTGGGCAGGGACTAGTCACCTACACTGACACTAGCGCTACCACGAATTTCAAAATTTTTAAGCTGCCGGCAAGTGAAACTACAAGCAATTTAGTTACTTGGTAAGTATAATAAAACTTTTTCCTAATAAAAATGTCATTTTAATACCCAAAATGTTGAGGTTGATTACCTATGTTTGGAAAGGATCCCATTACAAATGAGTAAGTCATTGAGAGATATGGTACTCAAAGGCTTAAAAAGTGTTCAAGAGTGTTTGGCATGTGAAGAGAATAGGATAAGCAATCTGTTTGAAAGTCAAAGTAATGAAAATATTATGACCCATGTCAGTGTTAAGCTCAAAAAATCAAAATTATAAGTGCATAGATGAAGTTCTGGACCAGACAGAAATTCAGAAAACAGCCTTAACGACAGTTAAGGGTCAATATAATATGAAATGATTATTATAATCCGTTATCTTGCCCTGGCCATCAGATACGACATACTAAACTTATTTTTCTAATGGAAATTGGGCGTTAGAATTTTCATGTAGGAGAAATACCATCAGACAGGGACTTCTACTTATTATAGGAAGCTCAGTTACAAAAGATATATATTTGAGAAACCAGTTGTAGTACCACACAGTATTGTTGGTAAGCTAAAAATAGAACATCTGTTGTATCTAGGAATACTACTTACTACATTTGAGTGGGGAACTGATAATGATTACTCATCATTTAATGAAGTTGATGTTTATGGAGTGTTAGGAAGGTATGGAACCATCTTTCATATAATATTTTTCTGTTTAAATTGTATCTCCTTCCTCATTGATGTTCATTTATTTCCATTTCAGTCTGTCACTTTCATAAAACAGTTTTATCTTTCTAACAGTACTTTGGTAATACTCATACTACAACTGCTGCTACTACTACTACTACTGCTAGTACTGCTGATACTTTTTAGAATTTGATGACTACATTGTATATTTTGCAGTGACTATCTTTCCTTCTATCTCTAGACTTTGGAACTCTCCCTATCTTCTTCTGTGTTCCTGAGTCCTTCAGCTTTTCTGCTTTGAAGAGGTGGGTTTGTTTTACCTTATGGGGTCCAAATTAAAATCTCTCCCGTTTTCAATTGTCTTCATATGAAGTACAAATTATTGATTTACAAATGCTTGTCATTACCTGTCTTAGCATGTTGTACCATTACCAGAATTCAGATTTTGTTAGTAGCATTATCTAGTGAGTTAAGAAGTGCTGTTTTGGGGACAGCCCCTCATTTGGTGATGCCTTCTCTTTATTCGTAGTGCCTCTAGAGGCAACACTTAAACTGCATTGCACCTTTTATTTAGGTAATAAATAAGTCTGTTAACATGCATTCATATTTCCACAGGAGTAAATGTTGGTACTGTACTGTGTTTGGTGATTGTACTGTATATTATTTTATACAGTACTGGTATTATCTCTAAGTTTGGCTTTGTCATTACTGTAGTTGTGTGTGAGGTGATCTGTGTCTTCATCTCTTCTCTGCTTGTACTTTTGAGTTTACTCCAACAGATTAAACAAGTATGTGCTTGGATTATTGTTATGGCATTGTAATTTTGTTGTACCGTACTTTGGATGCATTGAAAACATGATGTGTCACTAGTTTTTGTAAAGGAGATGCTTTGGTAAGGATATGTGCTGGTATTCACTACGTGAATTGTTTGCACTTAAGAAGCTATGTACTGTATGTAGATGTGAGTTGTTGACAGCTAATGAGCTGAGGTGCTATAAGGAGTTAAATTTTGTATGCCCAGACAGATAGAACAAAATTGTGACCCTAAGATATGAGAAATTACAGGATTTATGTAGCTTCTTGATTAGGAAATCTCATTTGCATCCATCAGTATCAAAATAATTCTCCACCCTCATGTTGCCAGTTATTATCCTCTTCTTTGGAGTCCCATGCACCCCTTGTTCAACCACCTGCCCTGTAGGGATTGGTGTATCTGAAAGCCAATGCTTTTTTCATATACTGTACCTGGAATTGTGAACATAAATGTTGTTGGGCTCTTGTAAGTTTTGTCATTCTTGCACCCTATTCAATTTTAGTGTAATATCTTAAATAAAACATGAAGTTGTAGTAAGTGCTGAGAATAGTGTGAAGCATTATGAAATTGCAGAGAAAAGGAAGCAAAAACCACATGCTTCATGTCAAGTGTTGTATCGCTGTCGGAAATGATTTGTCCTCCCTGGATGCCCTCAGCCTCCAACGGTCTTTTATCATTTAGGAAATAGGGTTTGAAGATATTTTTTGCTTCTTAACAATGACGATTGAAATTAAACTACACATTTGAAGAAGACAGTCTTGTTTTTGTTCACAAGTGTTGTTGAGACCAGCCTTTTACTCTTCCTGTGCTCCCTCCCATGCCTCCTGTGACCCCTGGGAGACATTGAGTGGTGAAGTGGCTAGAGGAGGCACCTAGAGGGTCATGCTCTTCAAAGTGGGGCAGTGACATACCAGATTCTTGGCTGAAGGAGCCCTGCATATCAGTGAAAGGTGCCGACATGCTTACCTACATTTCCAAGCTGAACAACCGAATTATCAAAGAAGTGGACAGTGGTGGGCTTGCGTGCATGGGAATTTTGGATCTGAAGGGCCTGTTAAGAGTACTTGGACAATACAAACAGTGATTCTGTTTCTTAATGATATTCCACCAAGACTTTCAAACTTGCAGCCACGTCCAAGGCCCTGGGCCAGTCATTAGGGTTGATGTTGGATTTCTCCATTATCTCGATAAACATATTGAAGACCATGAGCTTGTGCTTGTATAAGAGCTCTTGTAAAATGACCTTGTTGTCGTTGTCTTAAAGGCTTCCTTGTCACCAGCAGCAGCGGCTGCAGCTAACGTGCTATTGGACAAAATTTGAAAGACAGGGTCACCACCATCGTCATCGCCCAGCCACTCATGTATCCTGAACCACAAAGTCCATCATGGCATCCTCTTTATAAGCATACTGTTCCAAGCGTGCTCCAGGATCTGTATGATGATGACATTCCAAGCATCTTCAGAGTTGTAGAGGGCAGACTTCAGTAAATACTTTTCAAAGATTCTCCAGTTTCTGTTTCCCCCGTGTATCCTTGCTCCTCCTCATCCTACAACACTACCTGCACCTCCTCCAAGAACATTTGCCGGCATAGCTGTTTTGTTGCAACAGTAACACCTTAGTCCATTGGCTGAATGATTGCATTCGTATTAGCAGACAAATAAATTACCCTAATTTGACCTCCATCACCAACCAACTGGGTTGCATTAGGATGTGCAAGCACATCGTCCATGAGAAGCAAAGCCTTCAACGCATGTCTAGCAACGCGTAGTTCTTGTGTTTGATGACAAACAATACTATCACGAAAGTCAGTATGGAAACAATCGATAACGATTTAGGACGTGGACTAAGCCTTCGCCATATGATACCAAATCACTGGGAGCCTATCCACCAACCATCCAGGGCATATGTTTAGTTTGCTTGTCCACCTACCACTGGTTTACAACAGTGGCTGTGAATAACATCTGCACATAAAGTATACTGGGTAAATTCTTTTTCTTCTTGTCAGCAAAGTGTTAGTGGGTAGGTAGTGATGATAGAGTAGACCGGTTTCATCAGCTTTGTAGATTTGCCTTAAAAGTGTCTTTCTTATGTTATCAGCTCTTGCAATGTCTGGTAAAATTCCTCTATTCCCCTCCTCAGAAGCATCCAAAGCTTCATTGTGAGTCTTCTAGTTAGAAATCCCATGTTGAATATTCAACTGAAACAGCCAACCTTCGGATGCCTTACAGTCTGCAACCTCATGCAAGCTTATGAACTCCATAGCTGCAGCCTTCAACTCGGCTCCGCATGTGTGCATGCTAGGAGTCGTTTGCAGACGAAATCAGATCAAGGTTGACTCTTCAATGTCTTCATGACAGCCTTTTGCATAACCTTATGGACCTGACTCCTGGATGTCTTCTTTCCAAAGTCCATCACATACTTTGGCTTTCTGGGGAAGTCTTGATATCATGCAGGGTTGACCGAGCAGTGCTGTACTCATCCATCATATATGACATAGACCATCCTACCTCAGTTATCCCAACAATTTCTAGTTTCTTTTACAGGGTTACAACTTTTCTCACCCTCTTAGGATGAGCTAGGACCATACACAATGCCACACCACAACAGTAATAGCAGGACCTGCAGTGTTGCAGACACTTCAACAAAACACATATGTTAGGGGCAGAGCATCACGTAACCACTCACGAATAGTTCAAACAAGCAACTGATCTTGCACAACTGTACAGAGAGGGGAAAACTCTCTTTGTTACCACATGCATTGATACTTCCTGGATGTAGTCAATTAGGGAAAGATATAATTATGGCACATAAGGTCTATCAGCCATTAAAAAGCAGAAAATCACAATGATATAGTATGCATTTCTGCCAATAGCGTGAAAGCTTACAAAAAACTTGATTGCTTACCCACCCATGCACTTTCTACCATATACTATTGAATTTATGACTTATCCATATTCGCCAGCGAGAAGCAATAAACAAAGTGCCTTATGCCAACGTCTTATATGACATCATGCTTTTAAGCCCGTAAGTCATGAAAGCTCATTCTTTGTCTCTTTTTATCCTCTATATTGGTTTTTCATCATATTTGTTTATTCATCATATTAAGCAGTGAAAATTACGGTTTGAGAAAACACAAGAGAAATAAAAAATGAGAAATGATTGGGGAGAAAGGGAAAGTAGGTGTGTGTGTGTTTTATTGGCTGTGCATGACAGTGTTTCCTACTGTTGTATCAGTTTTCTCTCTCTCTCTCTCTCTCTCTCTCTCTCTCTCTCTCTCTCTCTCTCTCTCTCTCTCTCTCTGTGCATTGCACTTAATTGCTATATTGTATTACAAGTTGCAGTACATAAATATCCTTTAATAAAATGTGAAAAAAAGAAAAACATGTTAGGCTGTACGTATGCACAGTAGGATTTCTTAGCTTGGTATTGGTTTTCTCTCTCTCTCTCTCTCTCTCTCTCTCTCTCTCTCTCTCTCTCTCTCTCTCTCTCTCTCTCTCCTTTTTTTATTTTTGTGTTGTGCATGATTATTTCATTACAAGTTGAAAAAGCATAAATAAAAAACAAAAAACGTGAAACATAGGAAGCTCTAATGAAGTCAAATGCCTGCCTACTGCTCCACCCATCCCACATGTCATTCCCTATCCCTGTCAGCATGAGAAATTCCCTACCTGGCCACTCACCTTCCCCAACAACCCCTTCTCTGCATGCTCATTCTTGTAAACTGCATTACTACCACTCCCCTTCCATTGTGCCTAACTGGACCACCCTCCCCCCTAAAAATACTTTCCCTGGCCTCCACCCCTTGGAGGAATAATAGCTTATGGAGATGCCCTGACCCTTGATGTTTACCAGTCAAAATGACAGTTCTCTATTCCCAGGTTAATTGCCACCACTATGTTGGAATTTGGAGTCTGTTCTAATCAGACCTTTGTTTACAGAAAGTAACAATTATTTTGCTTTTCGTTATTGATGGCCCTTCCTGTGCTGCTTTTGGATGTATGCAAAAATTCAACAAGACTTCAAATCCATCTTTTACATTTCATCGGTGAGTGGCACATTTTTGTGAAAGATGAGGCCATGAGGAATGAAGGGGTTCGCGCTTCAAGACATGAAAACCAAAGGACAGTACATCGAAATACTCACGTTAATGCTCTAAGCACTAGAGAGAAGAGGACTTTTGTCAGACAGCATTGAAAGTTCATTCACACAGTGAAGTTATACCAAGTGTATTTGAAGCTTTTCCTGAACATTTGCAGCCAAAAACTTCAGAAAGGAAACTGCCAAAGCAACACTAGAAGCTGATGTTTTGACATCTGAATGCCCAGCACAAAATTCACAAAGTAAAGTTAAGAATCCAAAGAGGAAAATCATACATGTTGAATAGAAGTTGAGTGTTTCAAGAAGAAAATAAAACTATTTCAACAGACCAATCGTCGTCTTCTAAAGAAAACAGTAACTTGAAGAACGTTATATGTGAGCTAAAGCGGAAATTGCTTGTAAGTTATGAAAGTTTTGTTGTTCTAGAGAACTGTGCTACAGGTGTTGCAGACCTTTTGAAAAGACAAACTGCAAAACATAATGAACGTCTGCTACAAAACAAATATTTGCCAGCACTGCAAAGTTTTGCGCTAACACTGCACTTTTGTTCTCCAAATACGTATTGGTACGTAAGGAAGGTTTTCGACACTTGGTTGCCACATCATAAAACATTTGCAAAATGGTGTCAGCTGGTTGAGGGGAAACCAGTGTTTACTAATTATTAATGTTCAGTTTTGAAAACGAAAGCCGAAGCTGCAGCGAAAATGGGTAAAAGTGTTACAGTACAGTATACAATATGCTATTTAACCTATCTTCCGGAGTAAGTGGTCGACTCATATATGGGCTCTTCTTTTATGTTGTTGAAATTGAAAATGAACAATGTAACTGTGTCAGAAAATGTTTAAAAATTTTACCTGAAAGTTAACAAAGAAAAAAATGTATAAAAGAGAGTTATGATTAACAATAACACTAGCATGGTAGGTATCTTTGGTTCCAAAGCTCTTTTTACCAGTCAACGAGGGAGTGACCGCTGACTGACCTGGCATCCTGGGTTCAGGTAAGGACTCGGAGGCAGGGCATCTCCATAAGGTAGTATTCCTCCAAGCTCCACCCCAACCCCCCTCCCCATACACTTTCTCAAATTGTTTGAGTGTAAGCAGTGTTACCAGCATTGCCAACCATCAGAGAGCAGATTTTTCAGTTTTTTTTATATATAAATAAATATATCTTTGGTCCCTGGCTCCAGTTGTGTCCAGATAATGTGAAATCAGATATTTGTGGGATTACTGTAATTATAAAAGGGTTTTTGAGAAACTGGTGGGTGGAAAACTTTGCCAGTATGTATTCGGGAAGGTCTTTAGTCTGTGTCCCCCGGACAGAACTCATTTTTAAAGACACTTCGGCTATAAACTGGTAAGCTTGCCAATGAGAGTTGAAAGTTGTAAAACCATAGACCTAGTTATAGACATCTGGACATATTCTACTAAAGCTGAAGTCATTGTTGTATTTGGTTTAGACTATTTCAGACCCACACTTGAATACTCTTTTGTCCAATGACACCACCACTGTACCCTTTGTACAAGAACTCTGCAATATGACCTTTTAAGTTCCTCTTAGGGTATAGGCCTTGGGTATGTACAAGAACTCTCTAGGGTGACTTTTTAATTCTATTTAGGGCATTGGCCTTGTGTGTCCGCTAGTACCCGAGTCTTTTCCTGGATGAAAGTTAAATTGCTAAGTCATTTGTTTCTTCTGTAAGTCACTTTCTCATTAGTCTCTTTGCCTAGTCATTTATATGTACTTTTAGAGTATCTGGTGAATTCCCCCATGGATACCATTTTACCATATGACTGAAGAACTGACTTCCCATACACTGTTGACATATTTTGTATGTTTCAGCACACAAGTAAATTTCTTCATGCAATTGTAGGACATCCCAAGGTATATGCTTGACCCCTGTTCAGCTGACGAAAGTGTTAATTAACATGGTTGGACAGGAGTCATTTTTGTCATGGATAAGTATGACCCTTGTTGTCTGCAACCATCTTGGAGAGTAAATTGATACCTGTTTTTCTACTAATTTGTTCCAACTAAATTATCTACAGCCAAAACTGATACAGCCTCATGTTCATCTCCAGTAGCTACTACAGTTTGTGAATTTTAGTGGATCTGTACCAAGCCAAGTGACCCTTTTACTGTGATTGTTATCTTTTGGGGAAGTTCCTTGTTCATTCCTCCTGATTGTGGGCTTTGTTGCCTTTTAGGGAAGATAGTTGTGTCAGGGAATAAATGATAGTATTCAAGAATTCTCCAGGTACTGTTCCTTTATGAAGGTCGGTTGCATTACTATGGAAGTACAGTTTAGTACTGTAGTTTATTTTCTCTTCCATCTACCAGAGATGTTACCCATAGATATTTAAATATCTGCATCATAATTCCTGTGAAGCAGTAGTTGGACAGGTTGTTTACTAATGAACTTCACAAGCTTTATGGTCATCCTTCATTGCACACTGCTGAATGAAGTGATGACTAGGAATCCATAATTAAAGGTTTGTCATTGTACTATAGTGTCACGTTACTTGCTTGTTCCTGTTCCAATATTGTTACTTTCTCTTTTAAATACTCATTCTGCTTCATAAAGCACTATGTAGGACACGTCATATCTGCAATAATACAAGAAGTTGTCTGAAATTTATTAATATTTCTGGCATGTAAATTGAAACTTCTCGAGACTAAAGTCATTTGAATAATTAGATTTAACACCTCCCATAGAAATAGCTATTTGGCTTTAGTAAAGAAGTGACATGCCATTGTAACATCACAGAAAAGTTGTTTTGAGTTTTTAGTTTTTCAGATACAAATCAGTATATAACAAGGATTTCCAATTCTTTCTTCATCAGTTGAGTTCAACTTACTGTTCTCTGCAGTTTCAAAGGGAAAACATGTTAGCTAGTGAAGAGGGGCCTTTCCAATGGAGCTGTTTCACTTGTTACTCTTGTTGAGAGGCAATTTGAATTCTGGAATTGGTCAGATCATCTGAGACTACCAAAGAAATCATTTGTAGAACAGTTGTTAGTACCAAGGATAAGAAATGAATGTATTTTTTATTGTTATATGTTTATTTTGCTTAGTATTTACTGGTAATTTTCTGTGAAACTGCATAATTTGATTGACTCCTGAACTCTCATACTATCAGGGAAAGTGTCAGGTTTTTCACGTACTGTATATGTTGTGTTGCAAATCTAATTGTATGTTTTGAATCGTACTATTTGTTGTGTGTTTGAAGGGTGTGTTATCATTGTCATTATATATAATTTGTATAAGGCCTGTACTGTATTGGGCTTGCCATGACATATTTTTTAAATTTCTGTTTCCTGTTGCTTACATTTTGCCAGTTGTTTTTGAGCAAATAGATACAATATTTTTTAACTAAATTCGTTTTGGTTCCTGCTCAAATATGAACCTTCTTCTTTACATAGGATTTAGCTTGCAAAACCGAGCTAAATCCTGTGTAAAGAATTTCAGGTTTATATGGTATGAAGTACAAAGTACTTTAGAATTTACTAATTCATTCCTTACAGCAGTATATTGTGAAGTAAAGTTTACAGTATTATATTCTCATCATCTAATATTTTATATCTAATATTTTTGCAGTGCTAGAGTGCTTCAGACAATCAATCATGCCATGCTTGTGCGTTTAGACTACAGATATACACTAACACTATTACAACTTTGTTTTAACAAATATTTAAATATGAAACCTCACATGTAACTTAAAAGAACTGGACTTCCTCAAATATTGGTAACTTTCTAATGCTAGTCAACATTTAGGAAGCAGGGAAGTGTCATTCCAAACAACTGGTTTTCTTCATCTAATCAGATCGGCGTAAAACTAGCTTACTTTGTTTAATGGCCATATGATGTAGTTGCTGTGCCGTATCTAACATCTGACCATGGTTGTGGATTCAGTTAACTGTAGTTGGTGTCAGCTGATCTTTCATCGGAATATTGTCTTCTTCAACCTTTTGTCTTGGCAACACTGCTGCTGATAATGGCTACTCAATAGCTTAATTCGATCATATTCGTATGTAATCAAATAGACTTTGAATTTCTAACAAAGCATTTATTCATATGTAGAACATAGAATTATAAAAAACATGCAAAAAAAAAACTTTAATAATAAGTAAATACTTTTGAGTTACTACATACATACCCAGGCCATAATGATATAAAAATTACATACCAGTAAGAAATAGTGGCCAGCGTTACAGTATATGAAAAACCAGACAAGGCAGGCTGAAGGAAATTATCTACTGTAACTTGACATGCGGATACAGAGCTTCGACTGAAACTGAACTACTATTGCTTTTATCCCAATGTGGAATTCTACTGTAATATAATGTAAAATTTCTTGTGTGTAATGGGCTACATATATTATACAAGCATCCTTTAAAATGTGAGACCGTTGTAAATACTGTGTGCCAATTGACTTGACTGCTTAATATTTTTGCATTTTATAACTGACTCAATATGTAATAGGAAATAGGACTGCAGACTCAAGCCTTTGCTTAGGTTTATTGGCTCTGACTACGAATATTGTTCATTAATATTGTAGTGGGCAAAGCTGGTGTGAAGTAAATGTGCATAGGCCATCGTACAAGATTGCATTCCCCCTTATTTGTTAATCCAGTTGAAATTTTTGAAAACCTATTATTGGAGGCACAAGTAGAGATGTTTTTGTTGATTGGCTGATTTTACCTCGAACCAGGTAACAAAAATGAAGGTTAGATGATGAGTGATAAGAAATGCAATTTTCGATGAGCATTAAGGTATAAAAGGGTAGGGTGTAGTATTTCAAGTTCACATTTTTATATGAAAAGTACTGCATTTTGTCAGTTAATCAACAGTTTAAAAAAAGTCTGGGTGTGGTCCTATATTAATGATGCTTTAAGACATTATCACCGTTATCTCTCTCTCTCTCTCTCTCTCTCTCTCTCTCTCTCTCTCTCTCCATTCATATGTTATTTTCTATCTTTGCATTTTGTTTGTTTCTCTCTCTCTCGTTGCTCTCGTAAGCATGCATTTGTTATTCTCTCTCATGTCTTTCCTCTAGCATTTTTCTCTCACCCTCTGTCTGTGGGCTGGACATCCAGAGTGTTGCCATGACTATATGTCAGTGATTGTTAATTTTTAGGGGCAGATGAGTTGAAACAGAGTATAATAGATGCCCTAGTGAGGTCTTGGAGGTTACACCATTTTTTAAATTATATTGATGATGAATTATTTTTCATGTGGAAAATGTAAATTTAAAGAAAACCTTGGGAGGGGTTTTTCTTATGTAAAGTACTGTATAGCCAATTCACTTCATATAATCATTTTGCAGTGTTATTCGAGGCACTGGTGTTGAAGTAATATGGTGAAATTTTGATGTTTGAGGATAAAATAAGACCCAGCTTCTTAGTGTAAATATTGATATACAGTAAACCTTCGGATTCACGTTCTCATGATTTGCGGACTCGTATTCACGGATTTCTCTTTGGAAGGATCTACCCATAATTTGCGGAAAATTTGCCCATTCGCGGTATTCTTCACTGAGAAATATTTACTAAATACTGTATTTTCGTCTCATTTTCATGACTAAATGCACTTTTTGTGATAAAACTTGAAATACTCGGGTAATGCTCGAGTTAACGATAATTCACCTTACGATAATTCGATTTTGCAGTAGGGTAAGCAATTAATACCAATACCGCAATATTATTTGTAAAATATTTTTAAATTTTGCGCAGGTGCAGGCAGCAGTGTAATCAGGCAGTGAGAGAGAACAAATTACAATAGACAACTTTTCCTCCATCTCTTTACCCCATCTTCTAGGTAAAAAAATAAAAGAGAATGATAAAAGTATTGTTAGTAACGTTATACTCTACGTAAATGCGTACAGCCATAAACAACCGGCCAAGAAACTGTTGTTTTGCTTATAACCGAATCGGATAACAACAGCCGTTTACCTGGTATTTCAACTATTGTACGGTAATAAACAGTTACCGTATGTTATGGCACAAATGACGTTAAGTAGAACAGGACTGATATATTTTTACACTACACCCTTATTTGATATGGATAAAAGCTCGTCAAGGAAATATACTGCTAATTTAAGCTGCAAGTTGTAGCTGAAACTGTTTCTCAATGTTCAAGCAGCTAATGACTATACTGTAAATTATCGTGCATCGGCAACATGGATGGAACTCAATCGTAATTAAAATGGGAGAGAAAGTATTTTAATCAAAACTACTGGGCATGAAAGAACACGTTACTGTTATTTTTACGCCAATAAAAGATATGTAAAGCTTGTATTATGATGAAATAAAGTGAAAATAGCAAATGGAATCTTGAAATTTTTTTACACGAAACAAACTGCCATCGTCATCTACTAACGAAAATAATAGATAAATTAATTTCACAACAAGATGTATTGTAGCTATATTTTGACTTAAAAACACTTCGTATGACGAAAAATAACCTTGCCCCATATAAATAAAGTATCTAGAGATACATTTACACTAACTAGAAGCAAAAAAAAGCACCCTGAGCTGCATTAAACTCGGTGAAATAAATGCGTAAACATTTCCAAACCAAAACGTTGATCACTATGATCGCAATTTATAATACAAAAGCAGTATAAGAATATATACAATAGTATTGGATAAAGTGAATTAAGGCATAATATTTTAAAAGATCCATGGAAAAGATGCATATTTGTTATGTTGACATTTGTATAATACTATATGCGAATATAGAGGAGAGCATAATGTAGGCTATGCTACCATGTATGTAAACAATATACCATAGTGTAGGCTGAGCTAATTCTTGTTTGTTATTCAATTTCTCTTTGTATTGAATTATAAGTCACTTTGCATGAACCTCCAGAATTAGCTGATATTAATAATTACTATACCATGTATGTAAAGAGTATATTTTATAGTGTAGGCTAGGCTACCATGTATGTATACAGTACATGGCACCGAATACTCTAGTGTAGGCTAGGCTATGTTAGAGATACGTTTTGTTATTTATGTTTTTTCCAACAAACGATGGTTTTTTTTTTTGGAACCTAACCCCATCGTAAGTAGGATAATAGTATAAGCATTTTTAGTCTGTTTTGTGTGTGAACTATCAAAATAGGCAGTTCTAAGTGTTTTTAGAAAGGTTCTAAGTATTCACTGGTTTTAGCTATTCGCGGGGGGGAGCGGGTACGCATCCCCCACGAGTACGGGCTGTTTACTGTACCTGTGTTTATAAAGATGTGCTTGAAATCTTGAAGCTCTGCAAGGGCTACTGTTCTCATCATGAGAGGGGATGTAACTAAATTTTAGTTACATTCCCTTTGACAATAAGGCCCACAATCCTTTCAGAGCTTAAGGATTTAAGTGTATCTTTAAATATACTATATATCAAGATTTACACTCGAGGAAAAGGGATATATTTTATCCTCATCTTTAAAAATGTAACTGTTCTTCATAGTCTTCATTATGATATTTAGTTATGTATTGGGGATTTCAGTTCTAAGCTAATGAGAATGGTGTGGATGTGATGTTTTTCATAAGGACAGCATGATGTTTCTGAAATTATATCAGTCCCCTGATTGTGTTCAGCTGATAAAGAAGCTCTTATATTTTTGTTAATGTAATGGATGTAATTCTAATGTTTCTCGGGTATTACTGACAAAATTTGTTGTCACTTCACTTAGGTTGATATTTCCTCAAATAGACCTCCTAGCTGGCTGGAAGATGAGAACTCACACTTGCAGTTCCTTGCTCAGAACTTCTTGCTTACTATGGGAGTTAATGGCACTTTAGACTAAGTAGAACTACTTGAGGACTCCAGCAACAAAATGTTTCCTCAATTTAGGTCAATTATATATCAGAATCTTTACATGACCCAGGTCCTAGTTAGGTTGCAGTGTTCCTTCCTCCCCAAGAGCAAGAAATAGTTTTCTTTACAAGCAGGTTTTCAGGAACACACTTGGACAGTTCACTTGGTCATATTTACTTTTCCTCCCCTATTCATGAATTTGAGAGTTGCTTCTGTTTGCCGATCACATTATATGAAGAACATATGAGGTCTACACCTCTGGAGAGCAGTAGGGCCTTTGAGATTTCTTGTCAAAACACTAGTATACTGTAATGGCAACCTGGTAAAAAACTTACTTTTGCTCCTATGAGTGAATATAGTATTCCTCTTAAGCTCAGATGGCATACAACATCTTTTGTTCATGATTTGGACAGAGATCATATGAATATGTCAACATGCAAGCTTATCATCCGCAAAGTAATTGTCATGAGGACCCAGAGATAATTTAGACTGCTATAGTTTTTTTTTTTTTCCCAACTTTAATGAAAACTCCAGGCAGCAGGAGAATTAAAATAAAGCAGAGTACAATAGTCATGTGTTCCTTCCCTGTGAAGAAGCTGCAGCTATTTTTGGTTGAATGAGTTTGTTTGAACTGACTTTTATTGGGGATGAATCTTACGTACTGTTAAAGTTAGCTTATATGTCCACACCGATAGGCGAGGAGATACAAGCTAACTTTAACAGTAGGTAAGTATCCAGATAATAAATTTTATTATGAAAACTTATATTTTTCAGTAATTTAAGCCACTATTATGCAATGAATGACTGTCCTTGGTGGATGATTGCAAAACTCTTTTGAATTGTAGGCCCAGTCAAATATGAGTTGAGTGAGAGAGAGAGAGAGAGAGCTGTTTCACACTTTGGATAATGACCAGTGTCTCTTTAATTTTCTTAGTTTTTTTATAAATATTTACATTGGGCAGTAGTTTGTGTTAATGAAACGGCAATTATCAGGGTTTGATTTCCTGGTGCCACTATTAATAATTTCAAATTTAACTTTGAGAGAATATTTTAATGTAAGTAACGGCAATGAATCTGGTAGAACAGACTGTGACACAAATGGCTGTAATGAGTAGGATATTCCAACTCCATTATTTTAGGTAAACAGACATTGAATGTGACTATGGTATCTCCTTTCAATTATGTTTTTTTATATTTAGTTATATATCATGTCTGGGTGATGACCTTATAATCAATGCTTTCAAACTCTGGACTGTTCCATAACCCATGTGCCATTGCCTCTCCCTGTCATGAGTACTCATAACTGAGGGCACACATTGACACACGTCTTGTGTTTGTCCTGTATTTTTTGCAGCTGGTTTAAGATTCTTGAGGTTATCATTCTTCATGTATATTGTTCTGTTTTTATGAGAATCCCTTTATTATATATCATGAACATAGTTTTGTATTAATGTATAGAGTAATAGAGTTTTGTTTATGTTGTAGCCTGTACACAATTAATGTCTCTTGACATGCTGCTTTTGCTTTTATTACATACAGACACTCTCTTTGAGGAAACCTGCTATGATAGTTCATGGCCTTCTAATTAATTTCATAAGAATATTTGCTTATGTGTAATAATAAAAGTAAAGTGATTGTTTTGGAAAGTGTATTTTTTTTTTACCAAGTAGTATATGAGTCTGGAAAAATTGTACTTAAATATGTTGGACATTTCTGTTAGTTTTTAAATGTATTGGAATAAATCTTATAGACTCAAATAATTTTCTGATCTTGTAGCCACCTCAAATTGAATTTTTTTTTTTTACAGTAATCAATAATGATGATCAGTCCAGTTGTAAGAGCACAGATATTAGCAACACATCAGTGTACAGTTGTAAAGTTGCCACCACGGAAAGTGAAACTAAAACTGAAGAAGCTCAGCAGGAACCCTCTCCGGAGACCACATTGCAACCATCTGATGAGAAGGACGAGAAGCCAGATACTACAGATAACCAGGTAAAGAATATCTCTCTCTCTCTCTCTCTCTCTCTCTCTCTCTCTCTCTCTCTCTCTCTCTCTCTCTCTCTCTCTCTCTCTCTCTCTCTCTCATAGGGGGGGCCAGTGCCATCAGTGCACCTCACGTAGTGCCATGTAGGCCATTACTAACAGGCGTACTTCTTGGTACAAATGTAAGAATTTCTCCTCGTTCCACTTTTAGATCCTTTCGCTTTGCTTCATCTTTTTTATCTGGATCATTTCTATCTTGCTGTCTGACTACTCCAACTCCTCCTTTTCACTATCTTCAGTGCTGAATGTCCAGAAGTGCCCAAGTGCTTTGCTCGACAGTTTAAATTTCACGAATTAATCCAAATGCTAAAAGGGAAAATGTTTCAAAAGAACATTAATGATATTAGTAATGTGTTTTGTACTTTGAACCTTTACCCATTTAGAAAATATTTCAAATAGACTTAAGTTTAGTGTATAGTAAGTTTTATTTTAAGCTTTATGAAGATTTATTTGTGAAAGTTGTTTCAAAACTGATGAGAAATTTACTGCTCTGAACGATATCTTTTGCAGGTACGTCATTAGAGACTGTATTATAATTTTTATATTGACTAGTTAGTTGTGATGACAAGCATTATTTTAATGGTAGATTTTGTCCTAATACTGTCCTGGTAATGGTAATCAATTTATATTTATTCTTTTGACAGAATATAGTTGGTGGAGAGACTGTAAGTTTTAAACTCATCTACAGTAAGCAAAAATATGACATTGAGTTTCCAGTAGATAATACAATCAAACAGCTGAAAGAACATCTAAGCTCCATAATAAGTAAGTTTATTGTCTTCTGTTTTGGATATGTTATTTTTTTTATTTTTTTATTTACTGAAATTATTTTTGAATGCTTCTGATCCAACTCTTCTGAAGAGGTTAAGGATGATGATATGTTGTAGTTGGATGACAGGTAGCTCTTTGTTGGAGTTTGAGTTCCCCACCGTGGGAAATGTTTCGGTTTTTGGATACATTGAGGGAGGGGTTGTACATACACCCAAAGAGCAGGAAATAACCTTCACCAGCACGTCAGTGTTCTGGAAATGCCAGAGATGGTTCTGACACCAAGCATTTCAAGATCAGTTGATAAGTTATTTTGTATTGTTGATGAGTGACAACACAAACCACAGTGGTGTATGTCAACAAGCAAGTAGTGATGGTCTCCCTTCCTCTTTCAGTGAATTGGCAATACAGTTGTATGGGTGAGAGCAAGACTGATGTTTGGTGAAAACAAGTGAATGGTCTGTTTTCCACACATCTAAGCAGGAGCTCTTCTTCTGTACCCATGGGCCACTGTAGAAGAAGTCTTTCAACTTTTCATAGAACAATCTTCTTGCCTTTTCCCTCAGTCAATTGTTGGTAATCCTTGAGCTCGGGTTTACCCTGGTGTCGTCTTGTTGATCACAAGTAGAGCGATATCCCAGTTGTTGAGGTGCCAAGAGAGATATCCTCATGGGACACTGCAGTCCCATCTGCTGAGGTACCATCATTTCGTGGAATTGCATGGCTGGAGACTATCCAGCAGCTCTTATGAAAGTGAGGCTTCTCATGCCCAGATTTCAGGTACCATTCAAAGGTCCCCAGCACTTGGTGCCATTACAGGGGTATCTCTCAAGTCACAGCCACTGTTTAACAGGTTGCTCACTTCCTTGTCCACTTCCATGGAGGTAAACTCCACTCCATCTTGAGATCTCCATGTTCTTATGGAGCCTTGAACAGCCTTACACCCCATGAGCATGGGCATCTGGAGTGGGCTGTAATTCACAGGCTCCATAGTCTTGCCGAGGTGCCATATGAGCCAGTGGGGGAAGTTTTAAACAAGAGGATTATACTTGAGGCTGTTTTTATGCTAGCTTCAGCATTAGCAAAGGGAATACAGGCTGTCCCTGGTTATCAGCGATCCGGTTTTACAGCACTTGTGTAGCGACGAAAATCAGCAGTTTTCGGAGCCGAAAATCACCTGTTTCCACTTATCAGTGCTGATAATTGGGTATTGGCGCTGATACATACGTAACAGAGGCGGTTATCAGCGATTTTCGTTTATCGTCACGTCATCAGAACGGAACCCCCGCCGATAACCAGGGTCTCATCCTTGGTTTAGGATACAGAGGGCTGGGGATTACTGTAGTTGTCATTCATGGTGAAAACTCAAACCCTTCAGTCATAAATGAGGGATTTGAGAACTTATTAGTTCTCTCTCTCCAGGACTTTCTTGATAAAGATGAAGATGAAATGCATTTGTTCTCTGTGAGATTACAGTTTTATCTATACAAAATTACCATACTTAAGCTTGAGTGTCAGCAGTTGTTCATTAGTGCTGGTAGTCACACAGTTGTGGTGTCCAAGAACACCATGTCATTCTTTGTTCACAAGGTGATTAAGTGGTCATATGGCTTGTCTGCAGAGGGAAATTATCCTTTACCCTGGGCAAGAGTCCACCATAGTGGGATTATTGTCCCATCTTTTGCCTTCAAGGAGAACTTGCCAGTGTGTCAGGCAATGAGGGCAGGTGTCTAGTGCTGCCTGAGTAGCTTTATCTTGTTTACCCCCTGGGACACAACCCAGTAGTTCTAGGTCACCTCCATAGAACCTGTTTTTACTGCTTAACTTGGGGAGCTGCTTGAGCTTCATTGGACAGAAGAGCATTTTGCCTCAGGTTCATGAGTGTCTTAAGGTTGTAGTAAATGAAGGATGAATGGCTTGCTTCTTTGTTTCTCTCTTTCTTCTGTCCAGCAGCCCAAAGCTGTGTATGCACCAGTTTGGCCAAATGGAAATGAGTTTAACTGTAGAACATTCTTTCTATGTCTTAGTCACTGTCCACATGAGTTGTCCAGTACAGTACTGTAGATAATTAAAGGAAAAAACACCAAGTTTTGTAAGTTGGCTCTCAAGTCAGTCATGGAAGGATGATTAGGTAGGTCTCTCTCTCTCTCTCTCTCTCTCTCTCTCTCTCTCTCTCTCTCTCTCTCTCTCTCTCTCTCTCTCTCTCTCATCTCATATATTACCACTTTTTTCTCAGCACCATGGAAGCAAGACTGAGATAAACAAAATATTTTTTGTAATTCATCCTGCTTTGACTAGTTTCTAAATATAGCTCTAAGGGTATTGCTTGCCAAAGATGGTGGTTTTGGTGGGAAATGGAGGGCCTTATGTCATGGGTATTGTGTGGATGTGGACAGTGGATGAGGAAACTGCATTTAAACAGATGATTATTATAACTCATTAAGTATGCAAAGGAGAAAATATGCTGGAGTTGTAGAGACCATATGTGTCTGGTTACTGGTAATGCCCATGTGGTTTTGGCTTTCATCATGTTTCCGGTGTTGAGTTTTGACTTGAGTATCGCCTTAAGTCTCTGCATATGTTCTTTCCTGATAGTCTCCTTTATCTCTGGGTGTTTTATATCCTCTCCTATTATTCCCAGGTATTCTATTCCAAACTCCATCCTGATGTCCCCAGATACAATCCTTACAGTCTGGATTAGGGTATCTATTTCCTTGGTGCTCTTACCATACAGCTTGATGTCTTCCATGAACATCAGATGGTTAATTCTGTTGCCTCCTTTCTTGAGTTGGTGCCCAGCATCCATCTGCAGTACTTTTGTCATGGGAATCATGGCTACTATGAAGAGTAGTGGGGACAGGGAGTTGCCTTGAAAGATCCCTCTCTTGATGTTAACCTCTGCTAGTCTTATCCCAGAGCTTGTAAGTCTGTATTCCAGTTGTGCATTGTATTTTTTAGGAAGCTGACGATGTTTTCCTCTGCCCCATATATTTTCAGGCATTCTATTAGCCACATGTGCGATATCGTCGAAGGCTTTCTTGTTGTCAATCCTTGCCATGCTTAGGTTGGTTCTCCTTCCTTACTATTCTTCGTTACCATTTTGTCTATCAGGAGCTGGCCTCTTGTGCCCCTACACTTCCTTCTGCAGCCTTTCTGTTGGTGGGGGATGGTGTTTGTATCCCCTAGGCAGTTGTATAGCCTTTCACTGATGATACCTGTTAGTAATTTCCGCATTATTGTTAGGCAGGTGATGAGCCTGTAGCTACTTGCTATGTTTACCTTGCTCTTGTCATTCTGTAGTAAGGATGTTCTCCCTGTGGTCATCCATTTGGGTGCGTGGTGGTTTGTGATACAATGCTGGAGGAGTTCTGCTATTCGTGAGTGTAGGGCCTTGAAGTTTTTAAGACAGTATTATTATTATTATTATTATTATTATTATTATTATTATTATTATTATTATTATTATTATTATTATTATTATTATTATTATTATCATCATCATTTGAAAACATACCCCTAGAGCAAAGAGAACAATGCCATTTAGCTGTCTGACAGTTCCCATAGAATAATGCCCAGGTAGGTGTGTAGAGATGTACAAAATTAGAGGTTACTCATTTAATGTTATTATAAATTACTTTAATGAAATAATGAAGTCCCATTGCCAGACATTCAAAAAGCATATCTGAGGCATTTGTTCTTAGATGAGAAGTGAATATAGGAGGAAGGTGAAGCTGAAAAAGCTGGAAATGTAGGCAAGCAAGAACCAAAGGGAGCTGATGAAAGTTCAGGCAGGATGCAGTGCAGATAGAACTGAAGGGGGGGCTGCAAAGAACCTTTAATACCATCTATAAGGTGTTGCGCAAGGCATGGTGTAACCAGTACTCCATGTATGGCTATTAGATAGAAATTTCTTGCACTGTTTTCTCAACCAGTATACTTTCTGTAATAGAGGAAGTCTTAATACTAACAGAAAATCAGTTATTGTTTTCCACCAAGCTTTCTTAGGAGTCAATCCTCCTTTTACTTTACTTTAATAGGCTTTATATTGTTTTCCACCAAGCTTTTTGAAGAGTTAATCCTCATTTTACTTTAATAGGCTTTGTTTGTAGCTAAGAAAGATTTTCTATATATGGTAATTGATGGGAACTTTTTGAAGATGTGGGTTTGTGTTTCTTGAAGATTTTTAATATGCTGTGCCTTTTTCTTTTAGATGTGCTACCAGCTATGCAGAAGGTCATGATTAAAGGGTTAGCCAAGGATGAAAAAACCCTAAAGGAACTAGGTGTTACTCCTGGATCTAAGGTTATGGTAGTAGGCTCAAAGTTAGATGATGTAGTCAGTGTCAACAATCCTAAAACAGAGGTATGTTTTGTGTTTAATATGTTTTTATTAATATAGCTGTTGCCTTACATATAAGAATATATATATTTTTGTAATAAATATACTGTAGGCCAGCCCTGTGAGAGATCAAGAATTTTAGTTCAGTGGTTTAGTCAAAATATTTTTGTAACTAAAATATAATTTAAAATTTAGTGAACAATTCATTTACAGTGTTAAAGATAAATTTCATGTAGGAAGGTTTGAATTGGTTTGAACTGACATCATCATTTGCTAATTTTAATGTTAACTATGGAAGTATTTTTTAACAAGTTATCCTTACAAATGTTGGGGGGGAGTGCTGTCAGTGCACCTCATATGGTGCATTATAGGCAATATTAAAGGGTGTTTGCAGTGTACTTTTGGACCTGACTGCACCCACATTTTAGCCTTTTGCTTTACCTCCATTCCCCTTTCTTCCATCTTGCTGTCCACCCACTCCAACTCTCTAATTTCACTGCCTTAAGCACCGAATGGCTTAAAGTGCCCCAGTGCTTGGCTGTATATTCAAATTTTCATAAATGAAATCAGACCCTTACAAATGTAGCCCCTTAGATTTGACCTGTGCTTTTACATCAAAACTCGAGAGAAGACTGTGCTTTTGTCAAAACCAGAGAGGAGCTTTAAAAATTGTCAGAAACTACTAATAATTGGTGAGTGCATATTAAGGGATTACATAAACAAAAACCATTAGAATATCTGAATTGCGAAAAACCCTGCTGTTTCCAAGATGACACCAGAGTAGCAGCAAATCCAATCTAGCTATAGTCAAACAAAAGTGACAACGAACATGGCTGTCAGTAGCTGTGTTGCCAAACTTCTTCCTGACTTATAACCTCACTAGAGTTAATCTGCATCCCTCAATTCAGGGTTCTTTAATCTGGTCATAAAATCCTACTTATCCCTCCCACAGGCAGTCCAGAAGAATGAGATCATTCTAGGACAAGGACAACTTAATTTACAATCTACTGTCACTTGAGGAGTCAATAACAGTATTCTTTTTTATTTCATTTCATCATTTATTTTCATCAGTGATTCTGGGCTAAATACCTGGTATTTGTATAATTCATTTAGATGGTTAGAAACTGAATCATCTTTGTGATACCCTGTTATCAAAATAGTGTAATGTATGATTTCAATTTTTCATTTACTTAATATAAATCATCCTTTACTCATCATCAAATGTCAGTTCTTTCGCTCATTTTATGTCTTCAGTGCTAGAAATGCAGAACAATAGTGTCAAGCTGTTTACCCTCTCAGACCTGGTATAAGGAAGATGTGGCAATGTTCTTAACACATCTACACGATATCCAAACTTAGGTCAAGGTTTAATGAATCAAATATGGGAAAAGTGGCAACGTCTAAAACGTACTACTTATTCGTAGTCATTTTAGTTTGACTGTAGTCCTTCCCCCTACTGGGAGTACTGATTGAAGTTGCCAGATAAACCACCTTGCTGCCACATCATAGTCTAGCTAGTTTCAATTTCCTTCAGAAAATATGTGATGGTGCCACATCACCCACTTTGTAAAATCAAAATGTTAGATTTCATACAGGAATCAGGAAGACATTACTAGTCGTTTGTTATTCTCCATTCTTTGACTGTGGCTCTGTCCTTACTCTGTCATTCAGAGCACCTTTATGTGCTATACTCTAAATATTTTATATATTTGTTACCACCTCTTGTAAATAAACATTATTTTCTCACTAGATGTACAAGATATTACAGGATGGGTAAGTTGGTGATTTGGTTAAAAGTACAAGAGTTACAGAAATGAGAATGTTTCTATTTTATCCAAAAAAGCTACTCTTCTGTGATACCTTCATTGACAATCAGCTGTGGTTTGGGTAATAGCTGATTGGAGTACATGCATGTATAAATGCTTATTCTTGTAAGTGTAAAGTTTGGACTAGGAGACACAACCACATCTTGGAGGTGTATCCTGATTTGGTTTTACTTGGGTTGAACCCTGTTGTGAGGCAAGTTGAAATGAGTTGCCTAGCAAGGACAAGAAATAGGATTTGTAGTCTATCCCACCTTGGGCATAGCACATTCCCAAGCAAAATCAAGAAGAAAGAAGCAGACAATTCTTCCTAATTTTGAGACCCCAACAACCAACATGAAGACCAGGCAAAATGATAACAGACTAATTCGTTTAATGCTTGCTGTTACATAGGTTGGCATAACTTACATCAGAAATGATGCTCTTGGAATGTGATTAGGTCTAGCTTACGAGATTCACCAATATGCTTGTTGAAATGCATTATGTACCCCTTTGTCCTCCATGCTAGTGGAACATTATCATCCATGCTGCAGTTACTCTCATTCTCACAGCTCTCTCAACTCCAGTTTCACGTGCCAATGTGTTCCCAATTTAACAAAAATTCTCTACCTGTGTTGTAGAATAGATCCTAACTTCTGTCTGTCCCCTATTTTTCTTGTGCATACTGGCATGAAAAATATGAGTTCACCCAAACTCATATCCTTGTATTTTTTATTTGCTTCCTTTCCAGTCACCTTATGCTTAGTTTGCTTGGACCAATTTTCAGTTCTTCTCGGTTCCACTCCTCTACCTATTAAATTTCCACTTCTTCCTCAGATTCTGCTGTTAGTACCAGATTATTTGCATTGAGCATCTCCCGGGGGCCCCCTTTTTTATGCCCTCTTTTGTAACTTCTGCCATTACAGTGAGAAACAGCAAAGGGCTCAGCACTGATCTGTGGACACCAACATTTATCTCAAGTTCTTCCAAGACTACCTTTCACTGTCTCCACTCTAGATTTAGTGTTATGGTAGAGCAACATCACTAACTTAATGATTTTGGGTATTCTCTAGCTTTGTTATACCCATTTAATTATTTCTCTCTCTACTTTTGTCAGATGCTTTTTCAGTACCTACAAATAACGTGGTATAATCTCATCCTCTTTTGTGGCACTTTTCCTGTAGTTGCCTTATTTGATGACTGCTTATATTATTGATCTTTGACATGAAGCCAGTCTGGTAGTTATCAGTTTCACTCATTTGTCTTGATCTTTTCTTAACACCTTTCCTATATGTTCATAGAATTCTCAGGGCTTCTTTTTCCTCTATAATTGCCCAATTGCAGTGCATCCCCTCTTTCTTGGTTTGCTATGAAAATCATTTAAAATTCTCATTTTTTTTTGTCATGCAAACCATTTTTTCAAGTGAATTCAATTTATGCCTCAATAATAAACAATGATAATGGTGGAAAACTAACACACAACTTCAATAGAGACAAACTTTGTAATTATTATTATTATTATTTTTTTTTTTTATCACAGTCATCCTATTCGACAGGGTGGTTTTTATAGTGTGGGATTCCGGGTTGCATCCTGCCTCCTTAGGAGTCCATCACTTTTCTCATATGTGCGTTGTTTCTAGTAGCACACTCTTCTGCATGAGTCCTGGAGCTACTTCGGCATCTAGTTTTTCCAGATTCCTTTTTAAGGATCTTGGGATCGTGCCTAGTGTTCCTCAGGTTGTGGGTACAATTTCCTCTGGCATATCCCATATCCTTCTTATTTTGATTTTCAGGTCTTGATACTTAACAGTTTTTTCTTTCTTTCTCATCTACTCTGATGTCCCATGGTACTGCCATACCAACAAGTGATACTTTCTAATTGATTTTGTAATCGTCACATCTAGTCTGTTGGCATGTATCACCCTATCTGTTCTGATGCTATAATCCCAGGGAATCTTTCCCTGATCATTTTCTATCACTCCCTCAGGTTGGTGTTCATACCACTTATTACTGCAAGCTAGTTGGTGTTTCTTGCACAGGCCCCAGTGGAGGGCTGTTGCTACTGAATCATGCCTCTTTTTGTTCTGTGCAAGCGCCGGATATTCACTTGCTATGTGGTTTATGGTCTCATGTTTCATATTGCACATCTGCATATGGGTGAGGTGTTATTTCCATCTATTGTTCTTTGAACAAACTGTATCTGGTTCTTAGGGCCTGATCTTGTGCCACTGTTAGCATTCCTTCTATTTCCTTCTTGAGTTCTCCCTTCTGTAGCCGTTGTCATGTTTCATCGCTGGCCAGTTCTTTAGTCTGTTTTGTGTATTGTCCGTGCATTGGTTTGTTGTGCCATTCCTCTGTTCTGTTTTTCATTCTCCTGTCTCTATATTTCAGGGTCTTCATCTACTTTTATCAGTCCTCCCCATGCACACCTTAGCCACTCATCTTCACTGGTTTTCAGATATTACCCCAGTGCTCTGCTCTCGATGTTGATGCAGTCCTCTATGCTTAGTAGCCCTCTCTCCCCTTCCTTTTGTGTTATGTATAGTCTGTCTGTATTTGCTCTTGGATGTAGTACTTTGTGTATTGTCATGTGTTTCCTAGTTTTCTGGTCTATGCTGCGGAGTTCAGCCTACGTCCACTCCACTACTCGTGTGCTGTATCTGATTATTGATAATGCCCATGTGCTTATGGCTTTCGTCATGTTTCCTGGTGTTGAGTTTTGACTTGGGTATTGCCTTAAGTCTCTGTATATATTCTTTCCTGATAGTCTCCTTCATCTCTGGGTGTTTTATATCCTCTCCTTCTATTATTCCCAGGCATTTATATCCTGTCTCATCTGTGTTTGATGCCATTCCCATCTGGTAGCTTTATCCCTTCAGTCCTTGTTACTTTGCCTTTTTGTATGTTGACCAAGGTGCATTTTTCTATTCCAAACTCCATCCTGATGTCCCCAGATATAATGCTTACAGTCTAGATTAGGGGATCTATTTCCTTGATGCTCTTACCATACAGCTTGATGTCTTCCATGAACATCAGATGGTTAATTCTGTTGCCTCCTTTCTTGAGTTGGTACCCAGCATCCATCTTCAGCAGTACTTTTGTCATGGGAATCATGGCTACTACGAAGAGTAGTGGGGACAGTGAGTCGCCTTGAAAGATCCCTCTCCTGATGTTAACCTCTGCTAGTCTTATCCCAGAGCTTGTAAGTACTGTATTCCAGTTGTGCATTGTATTTATTAGGAAGCTGGTGTTTTTCTCTGCCCCATAAATTTTCAGACATTCTATTAGTCACCTGCAGTATCATGTCGAAGGCTTTCTTGTAGTCAGGCCATGCCATGCTCAGGTTGGTTCTCCTTCTCTTATTATTCTTCATTACCATTTTGTCTATCAGGAGCAGGTCTTTTGTGCCCCTGCACTTCCTTCTGCAGCCTTTTTGTTGGGGGAAGGGGGAAATGGCAATTGTATACCTAGGTAGTTGTATAGCTTTTCACTGATGATACCTGTTAGTAACTTCTGCATTATTGGTAGGCAGGTCATAGGCCTGTAGTTACCCTACAGCTTGATGTCGTCCATGAACATCAGATGGTTAATTCTGTTACCTCCTTTCGTATTATTATTATTATTATTATTATTATTATTATTATTACTATTACAGTAGTATTATTATTATGAATATTATTTATTATTATTTATTATTCAGACGATGAACCCTATTCATAAGGAACGAGCCCACAGGGGCCATTGACTTGAAATTCAAGCTTCCACAGAATATGGAGTTTATTAGAAAGAGGTAACACAAGGTAAAGGGAAATACAGAAAGAAGAAATCACTTACTGACCCTTTGTGAACGGGCATTGTCAGTTGACAACTATTTAGAGCTTTAGGGTTATTTCCGGGTATTGTCCCCTGATGGTCATTTCACGCCATACAGTGTGAATGAATTTTGTGGAAAAAATGTTCAAATCACTTCAATGGGCCATAAATGACTTCTGGCAACTCTAGAGTAGTGAATCAGCAGTCAGTGCTAAATACAGAGATCAATCTGACCAGAGATTTCATGGGGAAATGTATTGCACCTCCCCATCCCAGGACATCTCGTAAATATTTTACCGTAAAAATACTCAGAATTTGTTACTGATTTTAGTTTTTATCTGTTATGGTATTGTGTGAGCTGTAATTATAATTTTACAAAATAAGATTTAGAAAATTATTAGAAAAAGCATTTATAACTTGGTAGGATTGGCATATTTTTAAGACTGTCTTGGTAAAGAGGCCCCACACAGAGTTGGAAATATTCACTTTTAACATTCTGTGGAAGGTACAAAAAATTTTGCAGAATTTTTTTCTTATACCATTGGCATATGCATATCTTCCTCTTACTATTTTTTTTTTTTTTTTTTAGCCAACCTTACATTTAGCCCGGTCTAGGGGTGTGCTTAATATATGTTTAGCCTATCCTGTAAGGGTTAAAAAGAAAAAGTTAATTGAATTAATAAATTGATAAAAGTGAAGAAATTTACCAAATTGCAAGGAGAATTGTAGTAGGGTAGTAGTGTATTGCATCTTTGCTTGAACTTTTGAAGTTTCATTTGTGCAACATCCTCAGGGAGACTGTTCCACTGTCCAGTGGTGTGAGGCATAAAGGACCTCTAGAATGAGAAGTTTGACAGTGAGGCATATTTACTGCATATTGGTCTTGCTGATCAGCAAATCTGGTTGCTCTCAGCAGGAAAAGGGGATCAGTGATCAATTGTAAATGTGAAAGATCTCTGTTAAAATACATTCATGAAAAATTGACAAACAAGACCTTCTGTCAATGGTCCAAGTCATAACTGTTAACATTAGGAAACAGGAACCTATCATCATAAAACACTCTATCTAAAAGAGATAAAAATCTCTGACAGAAGCAGACAGCCACACCAGAGAACAGTATTCTAGTAAAGGAAGGTTGCACTGATTTTGTCAGTTTCATAAATGTGATTTTGTGTGGCATTTGCTGACACACTCATTAGATGTTTCTCAAAAGTACCATATGAGTCAAAAGTTACACCAAGAATAGTTGAAGCTTCAGACTCATTCAGCAGAGTCCCATCCACCTGAGGGGGAGGATGGGATGGAAAATCTGTATGAGATCTGCTAATCAAGAGTTTTATTTTTATTAAAAAATTAATGGTGGACCAAGAACACTACCCTGTGGAACTCCAGACAGCAGTTTTTGGTTCACTAAAGATTCCATCAACAGCAGCTTGTTGCTGCCTACCTGTAAGGAAATCTTGAAGTAATCCAAAAACATATCCACCCACTCAGAGATTCTGAAGTTTATAAATAAGTGCTTTGTGGTTTACTAAATCAAAAGCAGCACTAAACTCCACACTCAAAACCCTCATCGAGGTTCTCTTGCAAATGGTATGTCAAGTCAAAAAGAGCATCTCGGGGTACCTAATTGCTTCCTGTGTGCATATTGACTATCAGTTAACAATCCTTTAAATTCCACATGTGTTTCCTCCGTTGTAGGTGTGCTTATTTACTACAGAAATTGAACAGGAGGTTTAGTAATCTGCATATTTTTTTTTTGTATCAAACAGACCTATTGATGGTCAAAAAGATTTTGATTTCAGAATGAGTAAGTAATATAAGGCGCATTACTTTCCACAGACTTTCCAGTTTTACAACTCAGTAATTTCCTTTGCTCTCTTCTTACTTGGTTGTCCTACTCCAAATTTTTCATTGCTTTATTCATTCCTTTTGTTAATTAATAATTTTAGTCTCTCTTATTAGTCTAGAAATGTGATTTGGAAGTCTGATTACATTATTTTACAATCAAGCATCTTATTTATTTCAAACTTTCATATGAACCCTAACCTGCTTCCGTATTGGCTCCTGGCTGCTTCTGCAGTTGTCTGCACGAGCTTTTTTTCCAATAGCATATACACTCCTCTGTGCGATACACTTCAGCTGCTCATAGGTTAAGTATTTTCTATCAATCTGGGTTTGCGTTACTATAGATATTGGCCTTAGCAGCATGGACAGATTTTTACTTTAATGATTTGCATTCTATGAAATGTTGGATTGTATTAAAGAATTTATGTATTTATATTTTTTTAATGATTAAAGATTTATATAGTACTGTGATGAAAGTAGGATGCAAGCAGGATTATGGTTCAATCTAAATTATTTTCTTGGCAGAGTACCACAGCTGAGAAGTCAAGTACTACAACGTCCACAAAAGAGCCTCTTTGTAAGCAAAAACAGCACCGTAAGATTCTCGACAAAGGTTTACCAGAAGATGTAATGCCTGGGATCAAGAATAGCAAGGTAGTGACCTACATATTGAAATTACAATAAACCAATTATATAGAACAGTTCTATAATTGAGACATATTCTGTATATTTTCATGTTAATCAGTTATAATTTTTAACTATTTGATCGTATGTTAATGCAACTTGGAAAGGTTTTATTAGTTATGCCAGCCTTATTGGTAAATTGAAAAGAGTCAAAGCATTGTGCTTGTATGGTGGTAAAAATGCCTTGGTGGGCTTGATATTACTGTACAGTATTACTATTAGTTTTACACTTGAATACTGAAAAGCTCCAAAGTAGCGCTTAAGGTATTTTACTGTTTTATGTTTTCTTGTTTTAGCTGTAAAGTAAAATAAAATCACATAGGTCTTCATTTTTTCAGAATTTTATAAAACACCATTTTACCATTTGGTTTAATTAATTTGGTCATGATAAATGTAGAACTAGGTGATCTGGATGAAATTTGGATTGGCCTGACATGCTTTAAATGAGATAAGCTGATGAGTTTTTAATATTAATATTGCAATACACTCCCTGAACACCTGAATTAGCCCTTAATCCCACTAACTCGAACAACTCTCAATTACCCATCCCACTATAGTGGGAATTTTAACAGCCAGCGTTACCAACACTGCAGGGTAAAATCTTGTCACTTGAGCTACCATACAAACGGTTGGCAACACTGACACAGGTGTGCGCCCACATGCCCCATTTTCGTCAGTTGCTTTTTGTTCGCGCTGCTGGAAGGTTGTATCCTTCTGCAGTGTGAGGTTTTAATCCTATTGCCCGACTTCTCATTGTATTTTGGACTTCTGGTGAAAACCTGGATTGTATTTAATGGTTTTTCTCCTGGATTTTCTAGATATCTTCCACGTGGAACGTCTTTTGGATTTGGACGGCTTCTGCTACAGATCAGTTGATGGATTTAGCGAGTTCAGAGGTAGTCAAACAGATAGAGGATAGGATTGCAAGTAGTATGGAAAATTTAATAGCTAGTCTTCTTCAACATTTCTCAGATAGGGATAGTAGTAGTGTTACGATGTCTAATCCTTCTTCCTTTTCAGCTCCCCTGCCTGTTCCAGAACCAGCCCTAGCAGGTGCTAAGGGTAATGGCAGAACCGCAAGCCTCCGAGTGGATAGGGTCTGCCGGCCCCCTCGGCACGGAGCAGGCAGTGAAGGATCCCCCAACCCCGTGTAGTATTGATAAATTTAATGTTGATAATGTTTGTCAGGATCAAGATCCAGGTGTGATAAAGGAGGATAGGTCTGGATTAGGTAGTGAGGAGAAGGTATTAAGGGTGCAGAATCGTTCTCCTGGACGGGTTCCGGTTTCGGGTTCGAGTGGTTTTTGTGCTCTGGCAGTAATTTCGCCTTCATCACTTCTTTTCGGTCTGGCTCAGTCTCTAGTCAATGTTTCAGTTACGGTGGTGCAGAATCCTTCTGCTTTTGCTCCTATCTCATACTGGTGTTTCCCCCTTCTCTGTGTTTTCTACTCCTCCATCTAGTAAGGCGGATTCTGGTGTGTCCTGTCGGCTTCTAAAAGTAGTTTGCGGGACCTGCAATTGGATGTGGCGGAATATGAGGCGGATTTGCTGGGTCTTTCAATGAGTACAGACCTATGGAGAGAGGTTATTTTTTTTTTTTTTTAATGTTTTCTCCAACATTAAAGAGTATGTGACACAGTAGTGGCCAGAATTCATGTCGGATATGTTTCAGGATTATTGAGGGGTGGCAGATTTGGTGTACCTTCTGTCCTTTTTGTTCTAAGTTTTCTTCTGGGTTATCTGTTGCTTCATCTCCTGCTCCCACATTCTCTGTTGCTCCCTTTTCAGTCTCCTCTTCGGCCTCTTCTTCTTCTGCTCCGGTCTTTCCTGCGGCTTCCGCATCTTCCATTTTCCCCTCCTTCTTTGACTTTGGTTTCCTCCTCTCAGGTAACTTCCTTTTATGCATCTGCTATTCCTTTGCCTCCCTCCTTTCTTTCCTCGGTACTGTCCTCTCCGGTAGGAGGAGCTTCTGGACAGGTGAAAACAGTTTCGGCAGATTTTGGGCCGCAGGCATCTCATGTTCAATCCCTTCGGGTATGCACAACCCCTTGCTTCCGCTTCAGCAGCTGTTCCGGTGGTATCAGGTATTTCACAGGATTCACCTGCTGCTTCCAGTTCGGGTTTGCGCTCTGCAGTTTTGGCAGGGCTTGCGGTACCTTCTTCGAGCTTTCAGCGGCTTTCATCGCCTGCATTTCCGCGGCGGTAACTCTGAGGGTAGCTTCTGCCTCATTCATTCTCCCTCCTCCTTCATCATCTATCCCTCCGCAAGCAGTTTCGTTTGCGCATCCTCCCCCAGGATTTAGTCATGTGGGTTTGGCTACTCTCACTTGCCTTCCCCTTGGTAATAATGGGGAATCCACTCCGGGTTTTTCTTGGTTCAGCCTTCTCTTCTTCCCGGCAGGTTCAACTATGCGGATTCATCTCCGGGTACATGATTAGGTGTGGGTGCGCAGCATTCTCGTTAAGGTGGTCCGCTTGCGGACTCTTCATTGTTGTCTGGGCTTCATTCAGCACTTCTTCCTTTGTCGGTCTTTGACTGTTCGGACATTGCAGACAGGATTCTTATCCGGAGGTGCAGGAGATTCTGGTGGACATAGGATGTCCTCTTGCCAGCAGTAACGATTACGGACGCATGCTTGAGTATGTTACTTCTTCGTACCCTCAAGCAAGAGCTCCGGACCTCCCGGTTTAGTCAATTCAGTCTTTCTTTTGTGAGGCTTTTTATGGCACTAAGCCAGCTCCTGCCTCTTTCTTGTTAGCTGGTTTGGTTTGATCAGGTTAGACAGGCTTTGGAGGCGGCGGACATTCGTTTAGCATCGGTAGTGGCTTCTAACAGACAGCACTCCTCTCTCCGCATAGGATGATTTACACAGTTCGAGGTAACCCTTCGGCAGGTGTCATGTTGCCATTCAACGAATTGTTTGAGGCAGTACTGTCTCCGGCATCGTCTCGGCTCGTAGGGACTTCTCTTAGGGAAGCAGGTGCTTGCAGGATGTGTTGCGCAATCAGACTGAGGCTCTTTGCGCACTCCCTGGATCATGTCGGGTTTACTGTAATGGGGTTCTAAAGAGGGACAGCTATGTCCCTTCGGATCCTTGGCTGTTGGCAGCGTAATAAGTCTATCTCAAGGGTTCTGACTCACCAGGCGAATGCTCTGGCTTAGTCTGCGACGTTTGGAGCAGGAAAGTCGAAATTTCTATCTTGGTCATCTTCCCCCTCAGTATCCGGACATTCATAAGAGGGTTTCCTTAGAACACCATTAGCCTTAGCTAATTCTTGTTCAAGGATGATGACGTAGTCTTATGACGAATGTGGTTGCTTCGAACTCATGTCTCCAGTGTTGGCAATTATACATCGTCAAGGATACAGTGTGTTGAGGTATCTAGACGATTAGTTGATCCTTGCCTCCTCTCTAGAGGAGCTAGTAAGAGCGAGGGAATTCTTATGGAATTTTTAACCCATTCAGGTAGGAGGATTCTCTCTCTTCCTTTGAGGGTTTTCACAACCCTGGAGAGGATCCTGTCAGTCCTTCAGCAGGTAGCGGGTTCCCGTCCAGCAGGGAACGGCCAGTATCAGCTTGGAGAGGCTTGGGGGAAAATCTCTCTCTCTCTCTCTCTCTCTCTCTCTCTCTCTCTCTCTCTCTCTCTCTCTCTCTCTCTCTCTCTCTCTCTCTCTCTCTCTCTCTCTCTCTCTCTCTCTCTCTCTCTCTCTCTCTCTCTCTCTCTCTCTCTCTCTCTCTCTCTCTCTCTCTCTCTCTCTCTCTCTCTCATTCCAGAGTCTCGTCTCCGGATGCGTGCTCTTCAGGTATGTCCGGGAATCGCTGGGACTTCCACAACGAGAACGCAGTTATAGACGGGAGCGATTCTTGCATGTTGGATCGTCTGTGGTGGTCAGAAGAAGTGCATCTGGCACCGGGAAGGTCTATCGACTCCCCTCATCCCGACATTCATCTGTACACAGATGCCTCAGATCGAGGTTGGGGAACAACCTTGGAGGAAACCCAGGCCTCTGCCCTCTGGTGGGGGTTCGGGAACGAGAGGAGTCAATAAATCTTCAGGAAAATCAAGTGTTGACTTTCTTTATTTGAGAGACGTTCAATTCAGCCTCATAGCGTGTAGCGGCGAAGTCTACTATCTAGGGTGCGTTCATTTAGCTGAGGTGGTATTTGCTTAGTGCGGAGGTTCGGAGGGTTATTCTATTCTTAGGTTAACCAAATAGAGGAATTCCTTTTAGTCTGTAGAATTCTTGGGCAACAGTGATAGTATAATCACATGAACTTAGGTTCAGTATGTTTCAAGTATCTTAGTCTTTGATAGTTTCCCTATGAGAGTCCAGGGGGTGCTCTAGTAGGCTAGGCTATTTCGTCAGTGCTGAGATACTTCTTCGCTTGTCGATCGTCAGGCCTTATCCGAAGGATCAGCGGCTTGGCACACTGCTTCATTTCCCTCCATACATGAGAGGATATGAATAGCCACATGGGAGGTCACCGTACTCCTCCATACACGAGAGGTTCTGAAGAACCAAATGGGAGGTTGACAGACCGAGACAGTACGGACCTGATGGGCGATCTAAGTACTCTCCAGCATGTCACATCACAAAAAGCAACAATTGATAAAGTGAGTGTATAACTAAATAGGTATCCTATGCAGAGCAGATCGGTGAGCTGCCAGCTCTGTGGTTGTGAAAGGGGGTGTGCCGCAAACTTGGATGGTTCTTCTGGAGGGACAGCGGCTCTGCACTCTGCCTCATTCTCCTCCATACATAAGAGAGGTTCTGAGGAGCCACATGGGAGGTCGACAGACCGAGAGTACTGACCTGACTGTCGATCAAAGTACTCTCCAACATGTCTCTTCACTGAAAACATTGATTGATATGGTGAGTGTATGGCTAAACGGATATCTTGTGCAGAGCAGATTGATGAGCTACCATCTCTGCGGTTGTCAAAGGGGCATGCAATAGAATTGATCCCTCCTCCTCTAAATGTTGTTAATCGGGCTAATTCAGGTGTTCAGGGAGTGTATTGCAATATGAAGTTTTCTTAATAAAAAACTAATATTGTAATACCTACCTGAACACCTGAATGATTCCCACCCTCCTTTCCCCACATCAATTTTGAACTTGAATAAAGCAATTGACGAAAATGGGGCTTGTCGACGCACACCTGTGTCAGCGTTGCCAACCATTTGTTATGGTAGCTCAAGTGACAAGATTTTACCTGCAGTGTTGGTAACATGGCTGTTAAAATTCCCACTATAGTGGAATGGGTAATTGAGAGCTGTTTGGGCTAGTGGGATTAAGGGCTAATTCAGGTGTTCAGGTAAGTATTATAATAGTTTTATTATGAAAACTTCATATTATGATTAAAAAATACTCATAGTAGCATGAGTCTTGAAATGGAGAAACGAGTCCGGTTATGTTTTGATGAATATATTGAAAAAGAGAATCAGAATCCTGAGCGCTGTCTGTAGAGGTTTGTTTTTAAGTGTATGTATCCATACATAACTCTGGATTTGTTTCTCCAATATTGTGATTACAAAATCTGAATATTGATGTCTTTGAAGGACATTTGGAATGTAAAGTTGTTGGTACCTCTGATTCTTTTAATCCAAAATGAAACTTTTGTGAAGTTTTATTTGTTGCTTTAGAATTATTCTATAATTGGTATATAGCCATATGTACACTTCTGAAAGGAAAGCTTTAAAAAAATTATGAACCTTTACAATTTGGCAGCTGCAAATTGTGAGCCATCAGTTGACAGCTGTAGATTATTCGAACTGAGGTTAAAAAAAGAATTTTTATAAGGCAGTAATACAGAAGATAAGTTAGCAGATATCTTTGCAAAATTTGTTTTTATTATGCAGACTGATGGAAACAAGGAAGTAGAGTAACAGGTCTTGAGATTTGAGTTTTGTACCTCTCAGGTGCCTTGATAAGCCCTTGTAGGCTTTGTGAAAGGTTATTTGCAGCTGCCATTGGACCTCAGCTGCATTGTTTTCTGTCTTGTGCTTTTCATTCATTACCATTTGCCTCTTCTTTCTCAGACATCTAACTTTATTATCTTGTTCAAGTTTCAATATTCCCTTAAGAATGAATCCTTTGGGCAAGCCCTGCAAGATTTTACCAAATTGACTCTTTGAGTCAATCTCATTAAAGTATCCTGTATTTGATAAAGCAGTTATTCATATACAGAACAAACCTTTGGTCTTAATATATAATAATAATAATCTTTATTTTGCCCCATGGCCATATACATGGAATTTACAAATACAATACACACAATCTAGATACATAAGGCAACATAAAAATAATTATTGGCAATACCTGCAGAGTTGCTGAAGAAGTAGAAAAAAAATAGAATTCATAACAATAATGACAGTAATTATATGGAGAATAATAGAAAAAAAATTTAAAATGATGATAATAAAAAATACAGCTTGCAGACGATTAATTTCCATCTGGGGACCTTACGTGGTTACAGAAGTCAGGTCCAGAAGACTAAATACTGTATGAATATTGAAAATTGCAAAACTGTACAATGATAATTAATCACAGTAATAATAAAAAGTAAAAATACCAAAAATAACAAGAAACACAGAATAATAATAATAATAATAATAATAATAATAATAATAATAATAATAATAATAATGACAAATTCTAGAGATGAAACTTCAAAATAGCAAAAATAGAGAATAAGGCTTTTAAGGAATAGACGCCTCATTATTCCATCTTTCCCACAATTCAGATCTTGCCGCACTGCTTAGGATGCTTTGCATGAGCGAATTGCTGCTGTTTCTCAGTCGGGTGATCAGACTGGACATTGTTCGCCTCAAAATGATTTTCAAATTATCCAGGTAGTTTTCTATGAACATCTGCATGGCTGAGTGATAGCGAGGAGTGTTTGTGAGGCATCTCAGAATGCCATTGTGAACAGCAGTGTCTCTTGGTCTCTCGGGTATAGTTCGTCCAAAGGGTACACCCATATATACTGTAGCAGTACGAGCAGAAGAGCAGCAGTTAGGGAAAATTCTCTAGTGCCTGCTGGAGTCTGGTTGAAGACAGTACAAGGATTTTGGTGGCAATGGGAGTCAGCCATTATGGGAGTAGGAGGGAGCAGCGCGACCTGCCTTATCCCAGCTATGCCTTGATAGCAAGACAGTGCTGCTGCCCTCTCTCGCAAGAAGCTGGTTATTTTGCACTTACTGCCTGCAATACACCTCAGCATTCTGGGTTTTTTTTTCTGCTTTTTTTTGTTGTGTGATTCTGAGTGATGTTGTGTTATCTATGTGTATTTTGCATTTCTAGTAATGCAAGCCCGTGAATCAGCTAGCAACCCAACAAAGGTTCCATGGTCAGTCTTTTTGGGACAACTTCAACAAAAAGGTTCCACTGTATTGCTCTGCTATCCCCAATTGTACTATTACTTTTTCACTTATTCTCATAATTCAGTTTCATTCTACCTAAGCTTTTGCTTCAGCCAAATGGTAATCTGATATTCCTCCAACCCCACATCCACTGTCCTGGAATATAAATGCCCTTATGCAAAAGTTCGAACAGTTAGAAGCACATACCTTAATCCTTCTCCTTTACGTCTACAGTGGTAGAAATTGTGGTGCACAAAGTAAGGCCTTCAAAACTCTCCGGGGCCTTGATTGTTTCACATTGGCCTCAAAAAGACTGGTTCCCAGGTCTTTGTCCTTCACATTTGATTCACTAACGATTCTACATATGTGGAACAAGTTACACACAGTTCCACTAAAGGAGTTTTCATCAAAATCTAGAAACACTTGAAACTACAGGCATGAAGATTATCCAGTGAGACCGTATGAGGGAAGAATTTTTGGCAACAGCAGCTGAAGCTATTGCAAGACTCAGTCTTACGTAATCAGACTTTACCAGTCTAAATGAAATTCCATCTGTAATGGACAGAAGGGGTATTGATCTGTTGAAAGTCTGTTTCATATTTCCTGATCTCTTAGGCATTGGAAGAAAAGCTTCAGCAATAAACGGATGCAATAGCTCAGGCTTTTTGAGCACTGAAGGATACCTTTTTCTATATAACCCTGCAGGTTATTGAAACCCCCTGAATCGGATCTTTTCATTGGTTCTGAAAAATTTTATAAAATCCTGGAATTAGTTTTAGGAGCAACCCTCCTAGGTTGACCTTGTTCTTAACAATTTCATCTTATTAGTCTTTGTCACCACTTGCAGGGTAAGCAAGCCTCATGCTCTGTCAGGTAAAGGTACTCAAACTAGGACTGGAACTTGATTTGACCATGTTCACACCATGTTTTTAAGCTAAAACCCAAATAAGGCTCTCCAGGTGGTTCCACCACATTTCGATTCTTTCTTATTCCTCCCTGGGTACACAAGAGGAGAATTTCCTCCTCCGTCTAATCATGGTAAATTGCCTTTCTTATTTGTAGAACCAAAAGATTTTGGAAACCATTTTGAAGGTTGCTTCTGTCCACTGGTCCAGTGCAAAAGCAAGGTGCTAGAAATAATTGTTCTCTCTCTTAGGAGACTAATGTTGAAGATTTATGAGAATTTTTCAGGTGAATAAACAGCCAAAGTTGAAATTCATTAGATAGGATATTAGTGACAACTAGACTAATTCAACATGATTCTTCAGTTTTTTTAGACGCTGGATCTGGTGTCAGACAACCTATGCCAGCGAGACTTTACTCATAGGTTCTTAGAGTCTTTTATCCTAAGCCTGGTTATTGCAACAGGTCATGTTTGGGCAATTCATCCTTATCTTAATCATCCTTAAGGGGATCCTTTGGAGCAGAGTTTCTTAAGCTTCCCATGCCTACAGTCATTGCTTCTGTTGTATAATTTTTTGTGAACTAAGATTATTTTTTTTTAAACAGTATTTTTAATGGCCATCCATCTGACCCAGCTTGTCTGTAAAAGCTTCCTGACCACAATGAATAGTTTTCTAGGGGTCCGGGGGAACCTGGGTGTGCACATACTAGCCTATTAAGGGTAAAAGAGTGTTACACTACTGGTTTTGGAGTGCCTGGACTTGTGCAGTTGCATGAATGGCTAAATTAAAAGTAGTGGGTTTGTATAGTAAAAATTTTGATTAGCAGAAAATTTATATGTACATATTAAGTAGCTGTACTGTATATGGATCCTTAATTTTGTCATGCTCTTTCAATTTAGGATGTGTTACCATCTTATCCCCTCTCTGGAATGCTGAACAAACATGGGGGAAAGGTTCGACTGACTTTCAAATTGGAACTGGACCAGGTTTGGATTGGCACAAAAGAAAGAACGGAAAAGATTAACATGAACCACATCCGTCAGATTGTCTCAGAAGCAATAGAGGGATTTGAGCAATATCATATTATGGTAAGGAAATTAAATTATATTATAGTCTTAGTTTTGCATGCACTTGAGGACTGAATTTTTTCTGCAATATAGATGTAGTATTGGTACCATGGATGATTATATTCGGATAAGGTTTTCATGCATACAGTTTATGTATGCTTGCTTACAAGGAAGTACAGTCATACCTCTTAAATCCGGGAACCTTGGGATCAGGTCGCTGCCAGACCACAGAAAATCCCAGAATATAGAATACAGTGGGTTCTGCAATAAGTTGGAACACACTTCAAAAAATGCTTATAACTGCCTGCTTTAATAGTTCAAACACCAAGTATACCTTAAACTATCATCGTGAAACCCTTTAATATAATAATTTCAAAGTCATCTTACAACATTACCCTTGAAAATATACAGCTTACAGCTATGTGTGAAAACAAAACTCAAGGATCCCCTACATTCAAACTCAGCCATTTTCTCTCATACAGTATTGAAGCTGTCCCATTTTCTTTTTTCAAGATAGGGGAAACATTGGGAATTCACAAGTAGAGTTAAGTATTTTACAGTACTTAAATATTTAAATATAAATTAAAAAAAAATTGTAAATGCAGTCAAGTGGTAAAATATTCTCTTGCATGAGCGTGTTACAATGATTTACTAATTTTCAAATATTAATATTAATGTAAACACAACAAAATATCGATAAAATTTTATTTCACTAACAGAAGCCATTTGTACTGTACAATATATTAATCTCTTATCATAATTTGTATATTAAAAATCGATCGTCTCGACATTTGTAATATTTAATTGAGAATCAGCTGATTGAGACTGCTACCGAAAGAATTAGGAAAATAATTTTTAATTGCTAAGAGAAACAAATGTATTAATGAAATTATTATTTTTGATTTTGTATATAAAAGTTTTTGATACAGTAATTCATATTTCATTGAGAGAGAGAGAGAGAGAGAGAGGGGTTGAACAGGTTCCACAGAAAAACCTGCGATTAACTGAAAAAACCTGTGATTAACTGAAGCTGCAGTTGCTGATCTGCAATCTAGTGGGGACCCACTGTACACCCCTAAAAATGAAGCCCCTATGTAATCATAGTCTTGCAAGCTAATTCCACATACAAATAGCTTAGTTGCCGACTTAGCCTACTTGGCTAAGTTCTGACACCACTTTTTATCATTTTATTGCTCATATATTTTCACTATCATTTTATAACTATACTTTTCTTTAAAATAGTGTACTTTAACACATTCAGCCTACATTCCTGAGTTAGCCTAACCATAAGTCAACTACTTAACTTTGCTCAGAATCTGCAGGTATTATCGGTGACTTTCATCTCCTAAATTCACTATATTCTTAGTTATTGCTATTAGTTTCTTTGTCATTTATTTTGAAATGACAAAAATAAAGATTGAGTTTTGGTGATCACTCGGTGTATTCGTTGTCAAAAAGTAAACAAAGCACAGTGGCATCTGTTGAGGAATATGAACACTAAACATTTGCTAAAGGGGGGTGATAGAAACAGTTTTTAGCATAGATAAAGATTTATGCTTGCACCTGTTACCTCTATCATCATCTGATCTCTTGGGCGGCATATCAGATGGGTAAATATACAGCTATATAAAAGAAATGAGGTCTTTTAAGCACTCTGAGTGTAAGGAATTCATGCATTGCCAAATGTCTCATTGTTTTGACTAAAAGTTTTGATTTAGTAGTCTTTTCAAGTGGAATCTTTAAAAAAATATATTTATGCATTTAAATTTAATATCGAAAACATATTTGACTTCACACATTTTTGTTACTAACAATTATTTTCATAAAAATAAAAGAGATACAGCATAATTTTTGCTGTTACAAAGTTTAAACAATATGTGTTGCTGCCTTCATAGCCGCTCAACAAACTAATGGTGGCTGATTCAAAATTGAACTGAGCCATGGGAGTTCTCGGACTAAAGAATGCCGGTTTTAAGAGGCGCAGCAGTATATGTATGCACAAGTATGCACTATGTGAACAGATAAGGATAAACTCTTTATGGTTTTTATTAGTTTTAAGAAACGTAACTTATGTAGTCTGGCAAGAATATAATAATCTGTATCATTGACATCATAAAAATTGCTTGTCTGACAATTTGCTTAATTGTCATATTTTTTTCTGCTTCAGGGATTTCAGCTAGGACCAACGGAAGCCTCTAGATACTGGATATATTGGGTTCCTGCTCAGTATGTAGATGCCATCAAAGATACAGTTTTGGGTAAATGGTGAATGTAATCTACTGCATATTTATAATCACACCTTTTTATTAATTGAATATAACTATATTTTTTGCCATAGGTGAAACAAACTATAAACTTACCATGGAAAGGATCAGTTTTGATGGCTTTTGCTTATACAAGGTTCTATGGTAAGGTTGCTCAGCCATACTCCATATTATCTGATTAATAAAAGTTCCTTAAATTGTCATCATATCTTATTTTCCTTCAAGAAAATGGTCAGAATTAATTACCCATTCATCTTAAGATGACAGTCGAGTTTCTTTGCAGTGTCCTTTTGGTCCTAGCTGCTAGCTGTGTTGCTGCTCTAGCATTATTTTTCATCAATTCCCTGTGGTCTTTTCCAACACAGCTGTCCATCTTCTTGCTCCATTTTTTACTCCTCAATCAAGGAAAGCCATTTTGGCCAACCCTAAGAGTCTAGAGATGTGACTCTGGTCTGGTTAAACTACCTGGTAATTTACTGTTGGTAGTTGGCAGGGGTGACAAGTTAGTGAACAGTATGCAGAGTTGGTACCTTTCCAAAGTTACAGTTGTTAATCTTTGACATCCATTACAAGTCAGTGTTTAGTACAGGTCAACAGTGACTTCGCTTTGCATCAGAGATGACATCATCACATGGCTGGAAGGGGGCAGACTCCTCGCCAATTAAGCAAAGCATCTGTGAAGACTTCTGGACTTGGTAGGTAAATGGCCATACATTTTGTCAAATTACAGGTTATCCAGGCAGATTGTTACCTCATCAAAAAAATTAATATTTTGTGTGTCTCCAAGCTAGATGTGTAGGGAGCACAAGAGACAACTAAATTCTTTAGCTGTTACGACGTTTGAAATTTCAGGTATGTATTGCCAGAGTTATTTGTGTCACCATAGGGTGAAAGCATAGTTGACTTAGCCTTGGTTGAGTGATGGTTTTTAAGTATGTATACCATGAGTTAAAGATTTTAGCCTTACATCAAATTCTAAATCATTCCATTTCTAGATAATCACTGTGTTTGAAAGTAGTGTTCCTTCCTCTAAATACAATATAGCTAGTTCAAGTCATGGATTGAGCCATTTGTTATGGATGCTACTGAATTTTACAGTTTGCTTTTGGAATGTTATTTTCAGTCAGAAACATTTGTATAGCGTGGGATTAAATGAGAAGTCACAGTTATGATGACATACAAAAGAAACTTGAAATCCTGTATGGTGTACAGTACTCATTCAAAGGATTTTAAAGGACAACAGGGTTGTTGAAAACTTTTCAAGATTGAAAATGTGCAAGATGCATTTGTATTCCTTTTTGAAGTCTTACCACATCACTTCTACATCATTAACCCTTAAACTCCTATTGGACGTATCATACGTCGACTAAAATTGTCTGTTGGGTGCCGAGTGGACGTACCGTACGTCGACTACAAAAAATTTCAACCTTCGGTCAACTTTGACTCAACCGAAATGGTCGAAAAACGCAATTGTAAGCTAAAACTCTTACATTCTAGTAATATTCAATCATGTACCTTCATTTTGCAACAAATTGGAAGTCTGTAGCACAATATTTCGATTTATGGTGAATTTTTGAAAAAAACTTTTTTCTTACGCACGGGCGGTAACTCAGCCGAAAATTTCATAAATTCTTTCGTCATTTTGTCGTAATTTTTGCACTGTTCAATATTAGCCGTTACATGAAGTTTTATATATGAAAATGTGTGCAATTTCATGTACAATACAGCAAAATACAACCCATGGTTGTAGCTTTTATCAGTTTTGAAATATTTTCATATAAACCACGAAAACTGCCAAAATTTCAACCTTCGGTCAACTTTGACTCGACCGAAATGGTCAAAAAACGCAATTTTAAGCTAAAACTCTTACGACCTAGTAATATTCAATCATTTACCTTCATTTTGCAAGCAATGGAAGTCTCTAGCACAATATTTCGATTTATGGTGAATTTTTGAAAAAACTTTTTCTTATGTCCGCGCCAGAAATTCTTTAAATCACGTTGTCGTAATGTTTGCACCGTTTTATATTAGTCGTTACATAAAGTTTTTATATATGGAAATGTGTGCAATTTCATGTAGAATACAACAGAAAATAACTCATGGTTGTAGCTTTTATCAGTTTTGAAATATTTTCATATAAATCATGATAACTGCCAAAATTTCAAGCTTGGTCAACTTTAACTCGACCGAAATGGTAAAAAACGCAATTATAAGCTAAAACTCTTACATTCTAGTAATATTCAATAATGTACCTTCATTTTGCAACAAACTGGAAGTCTCTAGCACAATATTTCGATTTATGGTGAATTTCTGAAAAAAAGTTTTTTTACGTCTACGGTTTTGTGGTAACTCGGCCGAACATCTCGGAAATTCTTTTCGTCATGTTGTCGTAATGTTTGCATCGTTTTACATTAGTCGTTACATAAACTTTTATATATGAAAGTGTGCGCAATTTCATGTAGAATACAACAGAAAATAGCTCATGGTTGTAGCTTTTATCAGTTTTGAAATATTTTCACATAAATCACGATAACTGCCAAAATTTCAACCTTCGGTCAACTTTAACTCAACAGAAATGGTAAAAAAACGCAATTGTAAGCTAAAACTCTTACATTCTAGTAATATTCAATCGTTTAACTTCATTTTGCAATAAATTGGAAGTCTCTAGCACAATATTTCGATTTATGGTGAATTTTTAAAAAAACATTTTCCTTACGTCTGCGCTGTAACTCGGCCGAACATCTCAGAAATTCTTTCGTCTCGTTGTCGTAATATTTGCACCGCTTTATATTAGTCGTTACATAAAGTTTTATATATGAAAATGTGCACAATTTCATGTACAATACAACAAAAAATAACTCATGGTTGTAGCTTTTATCAGTTTTGAAATATTTCCATATAAATCACGATAAATAGAAAAAATTAAACTTTCGGTCAACTTTAACTCGACTGAAATGGTCGAAAACTGCAATTGTAAGCTAAAACACTTACAGTCTAGTAATATTCAATCAATTAGCTTCATTTTTTCAACAAACGGAAGTCTCTAGCACAATATTTCGATTTATGGTGAATTTTTGAAAAAAACATTTTTTTACATCCGTATGCGTTATTTAATTCATGCATCATTTTGTGATAATATTTTCTCTGTGTTGCTTTGATCTTTTTAAAATTTATATACCAAAATCATCGCAATTTAGTGTACAATACAACTAAAAAAATTAACTCATTAGTTTTTAACCGATTTTGCTTACAGCGATTTGTATACAATTATATCTGAGTTTTTTTTTTAGCTGTCATATATTCCAATATTTATATTTGATAATGATATTTTTTCATTTCTGATGGTTGCATACTAAACTTCAGGCAATGACAAAAAAATGAGCCAAAAATGAACTCTTAATCTTAAAAACTAAGTGTGCTGTGATTTTTGAAAAAAATTTTTTCGCTTCGGCGCTAACTCACCGAACGCCGCCAGCATACGGGAGACGTTTTTGTAAATAGGGCTTCGGCGTTAAAGGGTTAATGTGCTGATGCTCATGTCAGTGCAATTTAATGTTTCTTCAAAACTTCTGTTTTTATTTTTACTTAATCCTGTGATGTCCAGTGTTGTTTTAAATTAAGCCAACTTTGTGTTGGCAAGGGTTCGTACTCTTGGGCGGCCCATAATGTCCAGTGTAAGTTTTTTTTTTAAATAACCAAATATTGCTTGTTATTTTCTACACAATGATAGCGCATGGTGTGATTAGGGAATAAAACAGGGTTGTCGCTAGGATCAAATGTGCATTAATTGTTGTACTGCATGTACTTAAGTTTTATCCTTGTTATTTTACTTTGAAAAATATTAATGCACATTGCTACCATTTGTTGTGTAACAGGTTTGACAAAACACAGATTACTCGAGGAGTAATTTCACGTCTTAAAATCAGAAGTTCAGGGCACAAGAGAGACTACAAGGTGCCTTATCTCTGAGATTTTTTTGAAGTTATTGGTACATAATACCAATAACTAATTGTTGAAAAACAATGCAGCTGCCTCTTCTGCTGTATTTTTGCCTAACCTAATGCAGTTGGTACATAATACCAACTGCATTAGGGTAGGCAAAAATACAGCAGAAGAGGCAGCTGCATTGTTTTTCAACAATTAGGAATTTGGATGCTATAATTTCTATGTTCATGTGGTTAAAGAGAAAATGGTAACCACTTGCTGCTTCCAGCCAAGAAGCTAAATAACCTGAATGTGCTAGCAGGCATGACCAGCAGTTGTGATGACAAAAGGAATTCTGTTTTGGTAGTTATCTCTGATAAAGGAAACATCTCTTGAATGCCATTATTACAAAGCCCTGTTGTAAAGCCTGGCTTACACATGTTGACCCATTACTAAGTGAAATTTAACAAGCATAGAGATTATCTTTGCGAGGAACCAGTCAGGAATACTAGCTTATACACTTCCACTACCAGAATTTTGTCTAGATTTTACTATTAATATTGCTCTCCCTACTCAAGGGAATGAGTATCCATGTTGTTTCATACAACTCACAATGGGTAAACTTTTAACTTAGAACTATTAAGCCCTTAAACGCCTAGTCTCTGTTTACAAAAGTGTCTGTCGTATGCCGGCAGCGTTCGGGAGTTAGCGCCGAAGCAGAAAAAAAGTTTTTTTCAAAACGCAGCATGCTTAGTTTTTAAGATTAAGAGTTAATTTTTGGCACCTTTTTTTGTCATTGCTTGAAGTTTAGTATGTAACCATCAGAAATGAAAAAAAATATCATTATCATATATAAATATTGGAATATATGACAGCGCGAAAAAAAAATTTCATATATAATTGTATACAAATCGCGCTGTGAGCAAAACGGTTAAAGCTAACAAGTTATTTTTTTTTCGTTGTATTGTACACTAAATTGCGATGATTTTGGTATATAACAAACTGTAAAACGATCAAAGCAACACAGAAAATATCACAAAATGATGCATGAATTCGTAACGTGCGGACGTAAAATTTTTTTTTCTAAAATTCACCATAAATCGGAATATTGTGCTAGACTTACCGTTTGTTGCAAAATGAAGGTAATTGATTGAATATTACTAGACTGTAAGTGTTTTAGCTTACAATTGCAGTTTTGGACCATTTCGGTCTTGTTAAAGTTGACCGAAGGTCGAATTTTTTCTATTTATCGTGATTTATATGAAAATATTTCAAAACTGATAAAAGCTACAACCATGAGTTATTTTTTGTTGTATTCTACATGACATTGCACACATTTTCATGTATAACACTTTATGTAAAGCCTAATATAAAACAGTGCGAAAATTACGACAAGGTGACTAAAGAAATTCTGAGATTTTCAGCCGAGTTACCGCGCGCGGACATAAGGAAAGAGTTTTCTTCAAAAATTCACCATAAATCGAAATATTGTGCTAGAAACTTCCAATTTGTTGCAAAATGAAGGTAAATGATTGAATGTTACTAGAATGTAAGAGTTATAGGTTACAATTGCGTTTTTCGACCATTTCGGTAGAGTCAAAGTTGACCGAAGGTTGAAATTTTGGCACTTATCGTGATTTATATGAAAATATTTCAAAACTGATAAAAGATACAACCATGGGTTGTTTTTTGTTGTATTTTACATGAAATTGCACACATTTTTATATATAAAACTTTATGTAACGGCTAATATAAAACGGTGCAAACATTACGACAAAGTGACATAAGGATTTCTGAGATTTTCGGCCGAGTTACCGCGTGCGGATGTAAGGAAAAATTTTTTTCAAAAATTCACCATAAATCGAAATATTGTGCTAGAGACTTCCAATTTGTTGCAAAATGAAGGTAAATGATTGAATATTACTAGAATGTAAGAGTTTTAGCTTACAATTGCGTTTTTCGACCATTTCGGTCGAGTCAAAGTTGACCGAAGGTTGAAATTTGGCACTTATCGTGATTTATACGAAAATATTTCAAAACTGATAAAAGATACAACCATGGGTTGTTTTTTGTTGTATTTTACTTGAAATTGCACACATTTTCATATATAAAACTTTATGTAACGGCTAATATAAAATGGTGCAAAAATTACTACAAAGTGACGGAAGAATTTCTGAGGTAGGTCGCTGATGCTCTGTAGTGCGAGAAGAAATAAATTCGCGCATGCACGGCTTGGTAACACTTGTAAACAAAACAACAGCGTGATCCATAAACTCCCAGCATCCCTCAAGGCACGTAATTTAAAATCTTTTGCAATCGCAAACTAGGCCTATAACTATTTTTCCGCGAATATTTAAAAAAAACTTTTTGTAGTCGACGTAGCGTACGTCCGCTCGGCACCCAACGGACAATTTTAGTCGATGTACGATACGTCCAGTCGGCGTTTAAGGGTTAAAAAATGCAATTCAATCGGTCAATAATGAGGCAGCTACAAGAAAAGAACAATGAGAGGGAGAGATTATACCACTGATTAATGAATCCAATCTGTGACTAACATCTTAAAACCCAGGTAACAATCAGTTAAAGCAAACATATCACTGGAGTATGGCATTTTTCAAAACAAAAAAGCAAAGCAATCATGTTGAAATGCTTCTGTACATTTTTGAATTGCCCGTACTTATTTGGCCTATGAATATGTAACAGATAACCCATACTATGTATGCAGGAAACATGTCAACACCAACAGTTCAGCGTACATTATAGAATGTCCAAACTTAACCAAAAACAAATGTCATGTTAGTTAATTAGTTCTTAAATGATTTTGAGCTAACAGTGAATTTCAAGTTTGGTAACGTTAAGGAAATCATATCAGAATCTTCAACATTTTTAACTTATCCAATTACCAAATTTTTAAAGAACTGCCATTAAAGAAATTTACATTTTTATATTAAAGACAAACCTTTGGGCCCACCCTACAAGAGCCACATGTTTTAACTTAATGCTTTGGTTAAGATAACACAAAACAGTGGAGAAATATAGCCAATGTGAGGAAATATTGGTAATTTCTTACATGTCCATATGTGAGATGTTTAAAATCAGTGGGGAAAAGATTGATCTGCACCAGAGTTGCAGCAAAGAACCATTTTATTCCCTGGAGGAGGTGCAGAATTATCATTACTCAAATAGTACAGAGTGAGGATTATACACTGCAGCAGCTACACCCTTGATCCTTGGAGCCTGAACCTATTTCTGGCCCAGACATTGTAAGGGGTTGGGAGACCTTCACTAATGACACAGGAAGAGCACTAATTTTCACAAATACTCTTATTGGAGACTTCAGAGATGAACTATCTCAGGAATAAGGGAAATCTGATTCACACATTTCATGGACTTAAATTGAGATCTTTTAGGCCAAGGAAAACATTAAATAATGGTTCCTTGTCTGTGAGCAATAGCCATGAGTAACAGTCTGCTTGACAAGAAGGTGATCATGACAACAACAACAGTGCATCTTGAAAGGTCACACCTCTCATTACTACCCCCTTTGCTGGATACTAATAAGAAGGACTGTTACCAGGGTCCATTATTGGAAATACCTTCAAGCATTTTAACCTTTTTTGACATGTAAGATCTCAGCTTCCAAAGTACAGTGTTTTCATAGCATTTATTGAAATGCTTCCAACACAACAGACATAATGGGTTACATGTAGTGTTCATTGATGACCCTGGCACTTGAACAGTTTGGTTAAGTACTAAAAATGTTATTGAGGATTCTTGGCACTATCCATTTGTTCACAAGATAAATTGCATTCTTCCTTGTATTTAAATGAAGTTGTCACCAACTTCCCATGTACTTCTTTAACTCAACTGAGCTCCAGTTTTCAAGAATAAGTCCAATTTCATTGTAAAAGTTCTGCAAGTCTGGAAATGTGACCGGGTAGTCTTGGCCAAATCTTTTATAATAAAGAAACCTTCTTATAGGAAGAGTCCTCAGTTTCCTGTCTCTTTTGTTACAGGCTTCTAGGGGACTGCTGTACCAATCTTCGCCATTATTGCTTTTCAAAAGATTTTCAGTCTACAGACAATCCTCCTGGATATATTGTGAAACTTCTGGCACAGAGGCTAGTGTTTTTTTTTTCTATCAATCTCTCAAAACTTCTCAGCACTCCTCTATTCAAAGGTAGCTTTTTTCAGCGCTGGCCTTGTATCGAGGAGGAATATAAGTGGTACAGTTTACTAGTTCACTGAAACTTAAAGTACACAGTTAAACTTCTGAATTGGGTATATCTTAAGTTGCTGTGATTGACTTCTAGTCCAACTCTTTCAAAACCAGCAAGTTGCACAGACTACATGGCAGTCGCAAGAGTGCAGAAAAGCTCCTTTCCCTTTGTTAACTTTCAAAGAGGATGGGAATGAGAATAAATCATCTTTTTGTGTTCTAAGAGGGACCTTAGGAATTCCCTTCACAGGGTAAGCCATATATCAGCAGATGAAACACCTTTCATGACTCAAGTTTACAGCAAGATGAACTGCTTAAAACTAAAATTGTGAGGTGTGAGGAGACAGTCATTTCAAATAAAATCAACTTTAATGGAATACACCCTTGCCAAGGTCAGTGCTTATTAGGTCTTCAGTTGGAAATCAATGTGTTTCATGTAGGAAATGCTATTTCACTCAATTTTCATAAAATGTTATGGTAATCAATCATTCTCCCAGCGTCAAGTTGTGCAGTTCAGAGGTGACATCAGTTTAAATATACATGTAGATTCACAATTGCAACCAGCAATTTCAATTCTCTATACAGATTCACACTTGCAACAAGCAATATCATACAACTAAAGTTCTGTGGTTCCCAGGCAACATGTCAGTATTCATAATAAGTAATACAGGTTCACAATTTATTCATAATAAGTAATACAGGTTCACAATTGCAACAAGCAGTGCTAGTAAAGTAAAAAATTTTGGGGTCATGGAACATGTGTTTAAAATAAATGTTGGAGGCAAATATCACAGGGCTGGGAGATGTCTGGAATGTAACCTATCCAGTAAGTATTGGTGGATCTGAATTCAATAAGGTTAGAAATACAAATATTTCGAGTAATATTTAATCACAGCATAAATGCACCTTCTTCAAAGGACGAGATTATAGGTAATGTAGTAACACTGGGGATTTTTGGATAAGACCTCACAAAAAGGTAATAAAAGGCACATCTTACTCTAGGGGGAGAAAATCCTTTTAACAGCATGCAATCAGAACCAATGTGAAAAAAAAAAAATTCACAACACGTTCAGGGGCATCATAACCAACCACCCAAAAGTAAGTAGTTTGCATCAAAATGACCCTAATTTGTGTTAAAATTTGGACTGATCTTGCTTTAAATTGCTGGGGATACATTGTACACAAAAGTAATAAAAATACTTTACAATTTTATGCATTACATAACTGTGATCTTTATAAAGATCAATTAGAATTGGCTAAAATAAAAGCATTCTAGTTGGTGTAAAACATGTTAAAATGCCAGTAAATTATTAAAGTAAATAGCTGCTAAAAAATAATTTTCTTTAAAATTTTCCAGAACAAGGCTTACTTTTTTAAATCACTGTATCACACCCACCGGAGACCTCTAATTATGCAAGTCTGTTGTCCGAAGAACACTGCATGAGAAATTTTACTGAGGTTATATCAGCTAGCAAAACATGTTACTCTTCTTACAGTAAATTTTTTGCCTTGATTGCAATTAAAACAATTACTACCATAAAAGGAATGGTTATTAAAAATGACAATTACTATGTGCAATTAAAAGTTAAATTTACACATATGCATGTAACTTGAGAGCTGTGTATATATTTTGAAACCATGAATGAAATTTACTTAATATGTACTGTACTACTTAATCTAGTATAAGTTGATACTTTGGTACAACTTAATAAAAGCATCATTTAGCACTGAAGATATAAATCACTATTACTGACCAGTACATTTAACACTAATATAATTTAACAACAAAGTGTGCATGAATGAGAGAAAATTCTGAGTGTTTTTCAAAAACACGACAATGTAAAACGATTAAATCAGTCAAGTCTCAACCTATCTAATGATAATAAGTTTTATGATCTTCAGTTTACCATCATGACGCCCATTTCTCGTAAACTAGTAAAATCATGGTTTTACTAAAATGTATATGGAATAAAAGATAAATCAACTAAACTATTTAAAAGGAATAAACATTAAGCACCTTACACCTTGCATAACAGTAGTATACTGTCTTCCTTCGTAATTAGCGCACAGCAGGCGAGACATAACAAGTAAAGTGTATCACCTTGTCGAAAGTTGATTGCAGTTACCATTATGATTGCAGTTACCATTATATATATATCGGTAATGTTCATTAACTTTGTTACATCAATGATGGGTAACAGACAGTAAATGCAATAAAATAATGCTGGAGTTGTTTCAAGAGGGACTGTTTAAAATCCACCAAAGCCTAGTTGGGGGAAGTTAGGGAACCGGAGTGGATTGAAGCCATTAGGGAATGGGAAATTTCTCTGGTTAAAAATGGCTTGATGTTGTCGAAAAATGTCTTCCTGAAGCTGCTGTTGTTGTCTTTGAAGTTGTTCTTGCAACTGCTGGTGTTCAGCTTGGATCTGTGAAGAGACCTGTGTTATTTTATCATTACAGTATTTTATACTGCTGTGATATCAAAATATAGAATACACACTTTTAAGGTTCATTCAAAAGTTCTTGCCTTGCCCAAGAAGCATACAACTAAAGTGTGACTGCAGATGGTAACCGCTTCTTTAACTACAATTATTTATACTGCAGGTGCAAGCAAAATCCTGTAATGGATATGTAGGTAATGCCATTAGTAAGTATTGCAGGAAATTCATTAAGACTAAGTCAACATATTTTGGAAGAACACCTTCCTATTCCGCTATCAAGAAAAGGAGGTGGTGAATTACAGTGAGGGTCGAAGCAGCACAGAATACGTCCCCAGTCTGAATGTCCATAACCTTAATCACTGAAAACAGTTAACCAAAACCACAAGGCATCATTGTTCGTGGGCTATTTTGACAAATGGCTTAAGAATGAGTAAGTTGTCAGCAAAGTAGGTACTATGAATAATGACACTTTGGTAGAAGCTAATTCTGATTTTCTACCAAAGATAAACAACAAGCTTAGATAGATTTGCAACTTCAAACCTCAATCAATGATTCAAAACAAATTGTGGAAACATGGTTTTCCACCTTAAAAGTTATTCACACAAGAAGCATCTCCCAGCAAACTGATGACCTTTGTGAATTGCAGATGTGCCCTTGCCAAATCGTCCATTTTCTTTCCTTCTGAAGAACTCCTCTGCTTTGTCCCATCCCCACCCTCCTAATTGGGGATTCAGATTATTTAGAAAGTAGTTGAGATAACTATGTTTTTATATAAATCCATTCATCATGAACTGGTGTGCTCCTTCCTTCCCTGCTCTCCAAGATGGAGACTGGCTCATTCTGTTGAGCATCACTGATAAGTACAGTACATCAAGTACATGGTGAGCTGGTTGGGCATAAGCAGTTGAACCGTTCTTTTTAGAACTTTTGGCTTTGTGCACCTGGTTGCATCCTGCACAGTTAAAGACTCTTGATGAAATGTTGGTTTTAAAAACTTTAATTACCCACTAGTTTTTATTTTAAAACAAAAAGTTATTTTTGTTTTCAGACTGCTTACAGTATGAGTCAAATCACAAAAATCTGACAGTTATACATAACTTATGTTACATGTCTTCTGAACAAACTATGCAAAATTGAAATTTCTGATGAATGGGTACCCATGGGGTGTCTATAAACATAATGTTGCCTTATCTGGAAGAAGCCTCCATCACAGATGGGAAATAATTCTTGTGCCTTTTTTTTTTTTTTTGGTATATTCACTTCAGAGTTTAGGCATTCATATATTCTACTCTACTTTGGGTGAAAAAATTACTATCATACAGTATTTATTTCCTTTTGGCACTATTCCATCATATGGAACAGGCAATGAAAATATATATTGTACTCATTAGTGCAAAAGAACTCATTAGTGCAAAAGAAATGATTAATTGTATCCTTGAGATAATTGTCATCAGAAGGAAAAGTTTTTGATTTCCTGTTATGCTGAATTGTGTGCCATTGAGGTTGGATCTATTTTATAAATCTTGTGTGCGACAGAAGCTGGGTCTCTCTCATAAATAACAAAATTCTAAGAGTTGTCATTTGTCAGCAATCACACACAATTTTCAGTAAAAGCCAAATGATAGTATTCTTCAATAACAAAGAGGCTCAGGCTCTCTCTCTCTCTCTCTCTCTCTCTCTCTCTCGCTTGATACTTACTGCATTATAGTTTTGTTGAGCTACCAATTGTGCAGCAGCTACAGCTTCCCTACACTGCCGCAGCTCCGACAAAGGTTCAACTTGAGCATTGTTGGCATCTGCATTTATTTTACCATCAGGATATTCTTCAAACTTGATCTGGAATTGCATTAAAATTTACAGTGGATTAAAAATTTTTCAAACTGCTCAGTAGTGAGACTTGCAAAATTATCTGATTATTGACTTTGTAAACAGAAAATCAAAGAAAACGCACTACTTCAAGCTTAACCACTGAATACCTTGCACTTGCAAAGGATGGCAAAGGATGACTGAAGATATAATAATCCTTCCCTAAACAATAAAGTTAGCTATAATAGTATGACAAATTTGGTGATGCTGTATCGCTTAATATTTCTTTAATGAAAAGACCAGTCTCAAAAATTTCATATTGTACCTCATGCTAAAATGCCTAGAACTTCAACAGCAGTGAGTAGGAAGCTAAATGTTTCTCTAATTTACTTTTTGTACTTTACTGAAATAATCCTATACAGGTATAATATTTTTACATTTCAATATTGATGCTATTATTCTAAAGTTCAATTTTATCTGAGCTGCAAAAATATCTGACTCACCTTATTCTTCAAGGTTAACTTAAATTTTATATTTCTAATTATCTAATCTGACTGAATATTATAAGTAAAATAACAGAATCCAAGTACAACAAGCATAAGAAGAAACATGACAAATCTAGCATTCCAAATATTGTAGTTCTACCTAACTACCTTATACTATATAGATCAACAATTCGCCTTACTTTTATGGACTGGCCTCTGGGGTTTATGTAGGCACATTCTCCTGTAGTGATGCCATTTGGACCAGTGCTGACGCTCTGTGCTGCACCTGACTGGCAACCACTTGCATCACTGGACGAGCATATTGTTTGGGCCACTGCTACTTGCGCTCCGCTGACCTCCAAGAGGCAACATGCTACTGCCAACAAAACCAGCATCATCCTCTGTTCAGTCATCTGTAAATTTATAAATATTAATTGCTTTAAAAACAAGCGTTTCACACTGAGTACTGTTGTTCTTCATGAATGCAGATCCCTGTAAAGAGTGAAGTATGCATTTTTTACGATAGTAAGGCGCAAAACATACTGCAGCTGCAAATTTAAAAACAATTTTCAAAGGACTCATTTCAAAACACTTCCACTGTAAGTAAATAAGGTGAAAAGCTTCTACGAAAACCCAGCTATTAACTATACTAAATATACGAAGATATCCTGTCATTGTTACCGAAATTCTGATTAAATTTTTAATTAAAATACAATTCAGACAACGAAGCCTCTCTGAAATCTTACTTTTTAAGTACTGAATGTTATTTGGCCAAGCCTCAATTGGATGGGTTCCTGCAACAAACAAAAGTCATACGGCATTCCCAGTCTGATAATTCTTGTTTGAAGGGACCCCTTTCTCTTTTCTCCCTACAGTTGCACTTATAAGGCAACAGGCGTTCAAGCATTCTACCTCGGCAAAAATTCCTGACAGTTTAGAAAAAAATTAATAAAATTTACCCCGGGAACTAAACAATAATAGCATACGTATGTAAAACATCGGTATTCCTAAATTTTCAAACCTGTAAACACATGAGTGTTATACAAACGTCATATTAATACAACAGAAAACTAGGCAATACCAATTTTCAGATGGTAAACCCTCCTTCGCCCAAACCAAACAAATTTCAACCTATACTTCGACAGCTTATTTGACTTCTGTGAATATTAAGTTATCAAAATTATTTACTTTCATCTCAACGACTGAGTACTAAGGCTTGTCATCTCTCTAATGTATTAAATTTATCTCAATGTCTGTGTAACGCCGCTAATGATCACTACTAAACAGTTTGAAATGATCCTGCAAATACAGTGCGGAAATGTAACAACTCGGTAGGTGTAGTTTTACTTGCGGACACACCAGCAACTAACAATAATAAAATAAAACGGTAGCAGCTGTTGCGCTAGTCTCCAACAAGGGAAAAGGTTAATGACACGGACAAGTAAATCTGAATTAGCTAAGAACCACTGCCTCCCCCAATATCGAAGAAGACATACTGGGACCTACTAACCTAGTCCAAACGTGCTTTCTCAAACAATTCGGCTTTAAGACAGCATCTTTAATCATAATCATATGGCTAAATAAACATTTAACGAATCGACGTTATAAACACCAGAAGCTTAAGATCGTTTGCTCTAACGAACGAGATACAGTATTGTTGAAATCTATCATCTCTAATATCTACATGAATATGCTCACCAATTAGGTTAGATAAGCGCAAAAATAAAAATACACAGTAAACCGAAAATGTTAAGAACAGACTCTAGGACAATTTGTTACTACAATATAATGCAACGAAGGCCATGAAGGTGAACCCAGCTGTCAAAAGGCGCTTCTTAGATAATAAAAAAAAAACATCCATCATGTGGGAAATCCAGAGGGATTACACTGCCGTTTTGGTATAAAAAAATGTTTTGCAACATGAAATGTAGAATAAGACAGCACATACCATACACACCAAAGTGAGAAAAATTAACCCATAACTAGGCGAGATGAGCAAAGCTGGATGGAATCCGGCAGGGCGGAAACAGAAATTAAACACAGGATGCAGATAAAAACAATCCGGAAATCAAACTGCGCACACAATTCTTTCATCCTCACTCCTGCATGCGTGTTAGAAATTAACAAATTCAACATGAAATGATTCAAGCAAAAACAAAAAATAAAAATAACGATCAAAACCACAGATGGATTCGTCATACGTGCAGTAATGATTCATCTGATGTGATAATGCCCGGAAATTCTCTCTCTCTCTCAAGTTCAAACACGACATCAAATATCAGCAACGCAAAAAAGGAACGTCATACTGTAATGTGAATGGGAAAAGGGATATAAAATGTGATGAAGCACGGAAAAGTTTTAACATCATTTGCACAAGACATCTACATAAAATTCCGGAGTATCTACAGTACATACGCCAAGAACCATAAATGAGTACTCTGCCGTTACTTCTGTAATAATGTGTAATATTCCTTGGGTGAGACAAGGGTGAAAAACGGTTAATTTCAGCAAGGATTTGCAGTGGAACCTGAGAAAAAAGGGAGGAAACGGTAAACAGTAAACGATTTGCCCTCTACCTTTGAAAGGTTTCATAAAGCCTAAGCGAATAAGACAGGGAAAACTGAGGCCTTGTCTGCTTTGTCTTGATAAGGAAAAGATAAACCCCAAAAAGGCAAACAGGCTTGTTCCAAGATCCTGATCTTGGCTTGCCCTATGAACCTGAAAGACTGTAAACTGTAAAGGTCAGTGAAAATGAACCGGGGTAAAGATTCCCAAGGTTTCCCCGGCAGGGGTGTCATTTCAGATTTTTGTTTGGGGGGGGGGGCAAAGACAATTTGGCGAGCCTAATCAGCTGTTTTTTTTTAGCTATTTTATGTGCTTCTTGAAGCACATAAAATAGACAGATAGATATAACTTAATGTGATGACACATTTGAATTTCGTGGGAATAATGGAAAACCAGCTGCTGTTGCTTCATTGTGGCTTGGGGGGGCAGATCCCCCCCCCCGTGAATGGCGCCCCTGTTTCCCGGTGGATGGAAAGAAACGACGCAGAACCGTTCCACCACAGAATGACTTATTTCCACTTGGTGAACGATTAAAAAGCCCTGAGAACAAATAGGTGAGCATAGCTCATGTCAACTGCATCCAAGGGGTGTCATGGCATCCAAACCAATACGAAGTCGGTCACAGATACACTAAGAAGCCAAAGAATGCAAATAAAATATTCGATGAGCTCGCAACGCCCAGGATATTAACATTGTTCCAATGACTGGAAAGAAGAGTCGACAGATATTCGAGATGACTTTAGAGAAATGTTATTCGGGAACTCTTTATGCCATAAACAACAGACAAACTGACTGAACACATAAGGGCCAGTGGGAAGATCTCCAAAAAATAAACGATTAATCTGAACTAGACTGAATGGAGAAGTCCTTGCGAGTAGGGTGTCCAGACCTGCCAAAAAACTGAAACTGGAAGAGGCTCTTCAAAATCATGCATAGGCATAACTGAAGAGTAAAAAGTAGGTTGCAATGGACTGCAGCCCACTCATGGGAAGGGAGGTTTCTGAGTATGTATGACTTAACGAAACTGATAAAAATATAGTTAAAAGATATCTACCACAATTACCATGGGGTGACAGATTAACCAAAACAATAATAACAAGACTTCGGAGACCGCTAACCTCCGTCAAAGCTGAGCAATCCACACTACAAAAGGTTCCTTCTCCCCAAATTCACATAACTAACCTAAAAGTCGATTTCGTATACTTCAAAACGTATGACGAACATTAAATTCATTTACGACCTTTAAACATGAGCGTGAAATGACTTAACTCAATACAACACTATCATTAGCGGATTATGCATGCCTAATACGAAGTTTATATCTTATATACTTCAAAAGTTATGATCAAGGTTAAGTTCTTATATGACCTGTGAGTGGGACTTGACCCCACTTTGAACACTGGCACCATTAGTGGATTATACGTATAATCCACTCATGGTGTCGGTGTTCAAATATGAAGTCCGTTCTATTCTTGTCGAGTTCAACAGTTATTACCAAAGTTAAATCCTTATTTGACTTCCGACTTCTTACTTTAATCTTGACCTCACTCTGCACTCTGAAATATTGTGAATCAGACAAGTCAAACATGAAGCTTCTATTTCATAGTTCAAAAAATGACTTTCAAGGTCGAATCCTACTGACCGCTGGCCACTAAGTGTGCTTTATTAACGAAGCCTCATTGTCACATTGTAACTCTCTATCTCCTATAGTTCGAAAGTTATGACTAGTTTAAAATCCCAACTGACCTTTGATCCCCTGAAAGGTCAAAAGATACATTACCGTCTCTCCCAAAATAGAACCAGCTCTTGCGCATCACAAGACCCACCTCTGGTAAGATTTTCTTAAAAATCCCCCAAAACAATCCCCTGGTTAGAAGTAAAAATCCAGAATATGCAAGCACTTGATGACCAGTTATCTACATTGCGCAAAAAAGGTGTTGAAATTGTGACCACGAAGATGAGGTGTGACAGGTGTGCAAATTACTTTTAAACACTACTGATGAAATTTGTGCGTTAGGTTACAGAGGAGCCGTAATGCTTTGGAAGATGTTGCATCAGAGAAAGAGAGAGAGAGAGAGTTGGTTATATTAAAATAACACTTCGCAAAAAATTCTTGCCGAACCATGGAACAACGTCTATTAAAATACCTCTGAGCTCTATAGTCAAGACGGCAGTAAATGTCTAATACTTCCAAGATATGACTACAATTCAGTGTGAATTAAACCAAATAAAAAAATCTAAGCACTCGGTAGTCCCATCATTGGCCAAGTTTGTCAATAAAGTGTCATTTACTTAAAACTTTCACTGTAGAGGCCCAAGTTTGTACAGTGATGCAATTAATGAGGTCCTGGAATATTAAGCAAATAATGTAATAATTAACTGCATGTGCAGTTATCAAGCTGCGCAGGATACAAGTATTTCTTGAGACTAATTTCTTTTAGTTGAAATACCCTACGATTATCGTTATATTATATATATTATATATATATATATATATATATATATATATATATATATATATATATATATATATATATATATATATATATGTGTGTGTGTGTGTGTGTGTGTGTGTGTGTGTGTGTGTGTGTGTGTAGTGTGAGAGAGAGAGAGAGAGAGAGAGAGAGAGAGAGAGAGAGAGATAAGGATAATTTAACGAAAGTTTAATTTACGGTATTTCAACAAAAGAATTATAGCCATACGCGCCAAATATCAGACGTTGGCACCACTGAATACCGGTTTCCCTCCCAGGATATAGCTCGTGATATAAACTTAATCCGTTATAACACGAAAACTCCTTTTTTCCCCCCAAATGTATAAGAAAATCGTGATTGCAAAAACCTTCACAAATTATCTGGTTGTGTTGTCATGTCATAGGCTACGTTTGCAAGGAGAGGAAAAAAAAGAGAGAGAAAAGGAACAGCGGACACGCGATATGAGAATACTTCTGGCGGAGGGAGTGAGGTGGGATGGGAACGGCTGGCGAGTAGGATGTGGCTCAGGAAACATCTTCAAGTCGTAGATCTGGATTCAAGCGGATGCATCAAGTTAGGAGAGCACGCAATGGGATGATACGCAGTTCAAGTGAATACATTAGAAAAATACTTGCTACTCGAAGCAAACAAAGAAAAAGAATCGCAAAGGCCTAGGTCAATGAAGAGCTTAGTAAAACTTTAAAACGCTACGGTACAAATGTTATATAACGCTACTGCTAAGAGCATGCATAAAAAGAAATATTACTGATGGTACTCTAATGTAGATTTTTAAAAAAACCTAGCATTCTTGTTAATCCCTGATCACTTCGCCGATAGGTCATTCATAATGTCTGTTTACGCTTTGACTTTTATTCTTCAAAATTCTCCCCTGCTCCCTTAGCCTGCCCAAAATATTTATAATCTGCGTATTGATAAAATATTTATAATCTACTTATTAGTAAGTACATAATTACACGAGATGTCCTCTATCAATGAATTGCAAATACGCGTATGCATGTATGCATAGGAGGGCAGATGAGCTCTGACTAATGCTGAAATGTGTTCCTACCGGGAGAAATTAGTATGAAGAAGCTGACCTCTGCCAGCATTAGTAATAGTAATAATTAATGGCTGGCAACAGTGGCAGCGTGCTGCATTTGATTTAGTATGTCTGCGTCTAAAGTACTAGTAACAGCCTTCACTATTACATTCTTACACGATTACAACTGCATGCACTGTGAAAAATTATTTTTTTGACGTACAGATATGAAAGCCCTAATCAAGAAATACTGTATGTCCCACAATAAGTATACCTTAGTTTTACCAGACCACTGAGCTGATTAACAGCTCTCCTAGGGCTGGCCCGAAGGATTAGACCTATTTAACATGGGTAAGAACCAATTGGTTACTTAGCAACGGGACCTACAGCTTATTGTGGAATCCGAACCACATTATAGCGAGAAATGAATTTCTATCACCAGAAATAAATTCTGTCACCAGAAATAAATTCCTCTAACTCTTCATTAGCTAGGCCACAACTCTACCCACTCGCCCAATTAAGAGCTCTGAAATATGTCCCAGGTGGTGACTAAACTATCATCCCTAATTAAGTTTGGCATAAGCAAAAAAAAATAATAATAATAATGAGTCACGAGCTCTAATATCAGCAAAAAAATACAACAGTGCAAAGAATAACGATAACAAGAGCAAGCTGCCAATTATCTTACTTCCCTTGGGCAGGATTTTTTTTTATCTCTAGCGCGCATGTCCTCCCTCCGGGTCGTATAACACCTATCCGTCTACAAAGCTTTCATCCTCACTCCGAGTGATATTTCGCAACGCTTACAAAACCTAAAGATAGATCAAAACTCAAAAGTACATATACAAACTATTCCACTGTTAAGACTGGGCATCACAAAAACTGCACTAAGTTTAAGGATGTTAATCTATTCATTAATTTAGTCGGAATTAGCCAGGATAACCAAGGGTGAACAACTTCTGCAAAAGATATTGCTTTGTCGTAATGGAATGTGCACATTGAGGAAATTTAGGCCCTTCACGAATAATGAGAATAATGAGAATATATAATATTTTATATATATATATATATATATATATATATATATATATATATATATATATATATATATATATATATATCTAAAGTTAAGCGCGCTTCGATCAACATGCAGCGTTCGCTATATTTTTTAACAATTTTTCCTTTAATTTTACATTTTACCCTGTTTCCATCATTTTATTTTAAGTTTTATTCTATTTTATTACTTTTGAAGTTTGCGAGCATATATACTTGCATTCAGAAGAACAACCTTTGGCTTTATTATTCTCAATATCACCACCTTTACATCATCAGGTCTAAATGAACCACCTCGTCTTTTTCCGAAAAATTTTCAGCTTGTATGTTTCTTGAATAAACTCTAGTTCTGAAACGTGAAATATTCCCATAAATGAACAAGGGCATATCGAGATTTCAGTTATCATATATGCCTAAAACCAATACAAATATTGCACTGACTTCAACACAGCCTGGCAAAACTTTGATATATCTACGTAGTTTCCCTTTCCGAGTGAAAGGTCAGAATCTAGTTTTAAGAGTAACAATCCTTTTCTTTTTGTGATAACACTATCTGAGAGACTTTAAAATATCTATTTTAAAATGCACAGTCATAAAAGTAAGAAAAATGTTACCTTTAAACCTACAATTTGACCTGAAGCGCAGAAAACTTTGAAAATTTGGAAGCACCGTGAAAATATTACTTTTATATGAAAACAAGATTCACTGTTTCGGATATGACCATATATAAATTCAGAATAGTTTGGGGATGATATTGCATTAAATACTCTTGTACCAGAAGATAATGTATAGTAAATTTGTTACTGTATAACATTAATAAAATTACTAACATAAAATGATTTTTGCAACTGGATGGCCACTTGCATACCTTTATAGAAAAAATAACCAACTTCACAACTCATAAAGCCTTCACTATACCATTTCCATAACAACTTTGAAAACTCCCTTGCAGAAATTATTTCATCACCTAGATTTTTACTTTCCATTTATGCAGTAACATAACATCAGAGAAGCTATTGCGATGATTAGTTTAGTTTATGATGCAAATATTGGAACTCCCAGTATAAATTTCAGACAAAACTGGAAGTGACCTTACGTCACACGAAAACTTCAGGGGGCGACGCGAGTTTATCGCAAGCCTAATCTGACGATAGCCTTGATTGTATGTAAAAACCGGCAATACCACAAAAGGCAAAGGAATAACTGACCAAGGTTGCATATGAATTCGATTCACCTAATTGGATAGACACTCCGGATCCTTGATACATGAGCTACACTGGTCATATGATTGCCGTTCGGCAATGCTTTCATTATCATCATGAGCAAGGAGCTATTTCCAGCATAATTCCAGCATTCAGAACAGAGACCAGGGTTAAGAAGTCGTCCAGGCAGAAAAAAATCTAAACAGGCACCCTGTGTGTAGTGAAACCAATAAAATTAGTACAACACAACCTCATGTAATTCAACTTTATAGTTAAAATTAAAGTTAAAAGTCCTCCTGGGCCTCTGTAGGCTCATAGGGCAGGCGCTGATCTGTTCCTTAGGCTGATAGCCAGTGGGGAACAGGGTTCCATGCCTATGACAAGTGAACAGTGTGTCACTAGGCCCACTTTTTAACTCCCCAGCCCGAGGGCTGGGACCTATTCTTCTACTGAACCCCTCGGGTTTTTTCGGACCGTTAGGTTGACAGGCTACTGGATTTATGCATTAGCGCAATCCGAACCATCAGTGAGCGGCAGGATTTGAACCAAGTTAAATTCCTGTGATATTATTTGGTCCTGACCCATATATTTTGAAACTCCATGAAATTATGGTGCTTTTAAAACCTTAACCTTGGCACATGGTCAGAAAATCAGAGGGCCGGATACAGGACAGGTCAAGTACCAGATGCCCCCTGACGGTACACTGGGGACAAAGAAAAAACCCCCCTTAATATTCAAGCACCACTGGATCGTACCAAGGTCCGGGTATTCCTGGACCTTGGATTATACGTTACCATCCGAAGACCACAGACGAATCACACGCGCCAACACACTCACAAGTGATGAAGACCATGGTACCTTATACATGCATTCCATTACATCCGATAAAAAAAAACCCTCTGTGAAACTTGCTTTTGATTTTATTATTATTATTATTATTATTATTATTATTATTATTATTATTATTATTATTATTAAGAAATCATATGTATCCATAATAAATTCAGCTATTGTTCCAAATCCACGTGGTGATATACAGCATTTTAAAACGAAATAGTTTTTTGCTTTTTTTATGGAAAACACTGCACTCTCCCACCCTTATAGCACCGACTTCAGACAGGAAAATGTTTTCTATAAAGAAATGAGCCAATCATAAAATCATAACTGCAACTCTTAGAGTAAAAATTTTAATTTAACGAGAGAGAGAGAGAGAGAGAGAGAGAGAGAGAGAGAGAGAGAGAGAGAGAGAGAGAGAGAGAGAGAGAATACAGACAGGAAGGCATAAATCCCTATACTAAACGTGCGGTACAATACAAATCCAGTTCTCTTGGTTATGAGGTCACCAAATGAACGCTCCAGAACCGGAAGGCCTTTAACTAAGAATGGAAGTTTATTCTAAGTCAGAGACCTATACTTGCTCACCGTGTAGGCCCTTCAGTAACAGAAGTCACTATGTCTGTAGCACCAAATGGACCTTATACCTGTATATGGACATATTTGCATACACAGTGGCGAACTAATTTCCATATAGGTGAAAATGAACGAAAACTGATCTAAACTAAGCGCACAACCAACTGAGAAGTGGCGGTGGGCTGGTTCTTATAGAGAGAAATAAATAAGTAAATAAAAAGACTAAATTGACCTTAACTAGAAGCACAGCCCATGAGGAGCGACGGTTGGGTAGTTTCTTGTAAAAGACAAATTAATTAATTAATAATAATAATGCATAAATAAATGAATGAATGAATTAATTAATTAATCAATACCGAAATAAAACTAAAAAATTAATAAAGTTTACTAATACCAATTGCAGCTCCGAGGCGAATTCTATTATGGAAACCAAGAAAACGTCGAATAATAATAATAAAAGTTGCATAAGCGCGAAAATATTCAAATCGAGCAAATAAACAATTCAAGAAAAGTTTACCATGACCACCAACTAAGTCTAGGAAGGATAATTAAAATACTTTATGGATACTGGAAGCTTTCAATCAAACGTCATATCGGAAACTAGGAAATGACCAAAAGGCAGACGTCCGTATCAGTTGCAATGTTATTTTTCACTGCACTAAATTTTACCACAATTCTGCGAAACGAAACCAAGGTATTTTAGTCCAGAGAATGTTGCGTTCTGCTGTTGGTAATATCTTGCGGTTTCCATAAAATACAGCCACTAGTTCAACGATCTGAGTATGATGCACGAAAAACCTTAAGAGATATTTGTGTCCTATTCAGTGTGGATAACTGTAACTGGTTCACAAATTACAAGCAGCGTGGGGATGTTCCATATGACTAGGGTTCATCTGAATAATAAGAATAATAAGAATAATAATATGTCAAAATCACACGTGGTAAAAGCACTAACAAAAATTATTAAATTCATAATTGTTAAAAGCAAAACTATCAATTTAAATAAAAAATACATAATGATGTCTAAAAGTACGTGACAGCTGTTCAAAAGCTTCCTTTAACCTAAATCGACTTGCAGGCAACTCCCAGCATGAAAGTTTGCGATTAACGACGAAAATTCGCCCACCCCTCTCTCCACTTCATCATTTGAAACTCCTCTCCTGCCCAACGCCAAAGTATGGTATAATGAATTCAAATTTACGACTAATCGCGGGAACAATCACTTACTCTGGTTGACATTGGCTCTCCAGCTTTTTCATAAATCTTATCCGAGGCCTTACATCTCAAATACTTCGTGCCCTTTGAAATTTGTTTTCAGTAACAAGTTTTTTCTTGTTTTTTTTTTATATGGGTAGCAGAATATCTTAAAATCCGTTACATTACCATCATCATCTTATTTGTCGTTTTACTGTATTCTTTAAAATTCAGTGTTGAATTTCCAAAATCATCTGGATTTGCAGACAATTTGATGCTAACACTCGCCTCTATGCTATCAAGTTCTGATTTAAAACATTACCAGGCTGCCTTGAGAAGTATAAGACGTCAATTTAAGTAGACAAATCCTCAAACTGGAGAGACGTTCCTAATTTAACTTCTGGACCAAATTTAGTGGCTTCGCACTCATGAATCCCTTACTTCCTGGAAGATGTAGCTCATCTTCCTCATGCAGTATTGCGCTTTAATATCTTTAACGGGGTTTCTTTGAGAATGGAAGGGCAAGAACAGATGATGTTCAAGAAGAAGAAAAAATATACTATTTTGAGTGTTACCGAGTACAGACGTGAAAAAAGAGGCGAGCTATGGGAAGCAAATTCCTGATGTATGCAAGTACTGCACCAGCCCCGTTTTTTTTTTTTTTTTTTTTTTTTTTTTTTTTTGCATGCCCCTAGGTTATGGTAAGTTGGGTAAATAAGAATGTCGTATTTTTTGGGTGTGGGAAACATAATGAGATTATTTTAAAGAAAAATCTGTGGTTAGTTTTTTAAAATACGGCGTCCCGCTTTTTTCAGGGAAAGGTCCCAGTTACTCGGTTACATTTCGGGAAAATGCCTCCGGGAAGGAAAGAAACTAAGAAAAATTATCAACCTTCTGGTCAGTATCTGAAAAGTAAACAACGAAAATTGTGATATTCGGATGAAAACAAAAACAACGATAATTGTGATATTTGGATGAAAACAAACAAGGAAAATTGTGATATTTGGATGAAAACATAAACAACGAAAATTGTGATATTCGGATGAAAACGAAAACAACGAAAATTGTGATATTCAGCTGAAAACAAAAACAACGAAAATTGTGATATTCAGCTGAAAACGAAAATTGTGATATTCAGATGAAAAACAAAGAAAAACTGGAGAAAATTAAACGTAAAATATAATAACAATGACGACTTGATAATGTGAAGATGATACACCGACGTACCATATGTTCGTGGTACATCTGAAGATGGAACTGGATTAAGAATGAAGTTGGTATGTCTTGAATAAGCCTATACTGCATTAAAGTTATTGTTTTCACTATACTCAATACAGTCCGATGATGAGGAAAAAGCTCGAGCTAAGCCTAAAGATTGCGCATGGACATTAAATTTAGTTGTTGATACCAATGATGAAATGGCTGAAACAGTACTTCAGTTGCCAACAACATACATACAAGAAATTGGTAGCATGATCTTCCGACGAAAATGCAGTGTCACTCCTGAGAGTGATGATTAAGATCAACACGGTGAAGTTCAATGCAAAATTCATTAGATAAAGACAAAAATGGAAGCGAACGTGCACTCTTGGTAAATACGGTTCGTAAATTTGCTTAAAGAAACTACGAAGGGAAATTAAAACTAATAAAGTAGATTTGCATTAGTTCTAAAATATAAGGACCCAACAGCGAAATCCACTGAACAGAAAAGAAGCATTATGTCAGCGACCTGCGAAACTCCAATGCACAAAGCAGACAAAAGATGGACGTTTGAAAACAGATGGGCCAAACGTGGTCCGACGGGAGGGTCACAAAAAATAAACGTGGATGATGATGATGATGATGATGATCGCCATTTTCCATGTTTGCACCAGAGAGCAACTGCCAAAGACAGTTATTATGCTTAACTAATTGTACATTCTTAAGGAATGGCCGTTTGCTTTATACTGTGCTCGCTTACGTAAGTACAGGCCCTCGCCCTTATAGGCGGTCCCTAAGGGCGGCAAGGTGGGAAAGGCTTGATTATGGAGCTCGGAATATCCAACCAAAACCTTGATAATCATTGCAATATACTATCATCTGAAATCACTCAAACTGCCATCTGATCAATAAATATTTAAAAACTGTCATATCAAATAGCTACATTCAAGTATAGGCTCTTGGAAAAGTATTCTAAAGTGACAACTATTTGATACCATTGTACTCTACAGGCCATATCGAATTCCCAAAGGTCTACGTGTACGTGCAAAACACAAGCAAAGTGAATTGTTATTCTCTAATAGCTTTAAATTTGGGAATACCTCAAGTTACCTTTAACACTATTACCTGAACTTTCGTTCAAATACGTTCTATCTTCAGCCCACGCATTTTAAATACCGCTTCTCAAACCGGTCTTTTACAACTCTTTATCGATTACATAAGCAACTGCTCCATATGCTTCCTGAACTGACAATTCCAAGTAAATAACTCACTGTGAAATTAATTACAACCAGCTCGTAAACGACGGATGTAAATGGATGGTATGCGATGCCAACAAGCTATATTAAAACTTGGACGAAATTGACCAAAACTCAAGATTCTTGTTGTTTAGTGACCTTGTAGCGTCTGCTATCTTCCTGCAACTTTCGCTTCTCTTGCATCTTTCTCATGACTCATGCCGTCACTTCAAATTAATATTTTTAGACTAGTTTCCTCTGCCGTTCTTGCATGCAGGACAAAACCTTACCAACAGACACGCGTGCTGGCGAGCGAGTGACAACCCGGCCAGACAAATAGAAAGTCTCAGTTGAACTCTAGTTATTTTCCAATGTACGTCCATACTTCTCCAGTAATGGACACCACGTAACAGATAAAGTATGGAACGAGTTTCTCCGCGTACGTTACGGGTTAGTAAGAATCAGGTTATTCTGATCTGTGGATCTGTCCTTGAAATAACCTAGTGCTGAGCCGGCAAACTGAAAACGAGAATGTTGCTCATCTTCTTGCTCAAGACAAACCTGGATCTAGGAGTTCTGTTATATTCAGTGGGAAAAAAGATTTACAACGTGACTTTTATGACTTCAAGAATGAGGATGGAGAGAGAGAGAGAGAGAGAGAGAGAGAGAGAGAGAGAGAGAGAGAGAGAGAGACCCATAAAAAAATAGAAAGACTTGTGTAGGTCTTACACACCCGTAGGACTAACTTCCAAATAAAGGAACCGGTCAAACCCATAAACGGATATCGACAACACGGCCTAGGGCTGAAACAAAGGCAAAACGCCAAGCTCTCCTTCCTGCCTCCCACTCAAACAATCAACATTATTGTTCCTTTGTAAATGCCAGACTTTTATAGACCCTAATAAGAGGAACTTTCCTAATGCCATCCCTGTGCTATTTCTGACAAACCACAATCACAGATATCGAGTACTCGAACGGAATTACGTACGAAGCGATGGTTATTCTTTCCAGGGGTTTAACTCACTAACGCAAAGCCCATCCTGCGGAAAGTAAACCACAATATAGATTGTTTTCTCGGATTGGTCAAGTTACTATTACCAAAATCTGGGCTTATTGTTAATGGCAACCACCATATCCGACGATTGTGAGCAGGCATCACATAGTATAAATGAAGTCAGTTTTATTTAAATTGTCGAAATTAAAATAAAGTGTTACTTAATTCACCACTATGTAAAAAGCATAAATGGTGAACAGCAAAGAGTATGACGTCAATTTTGCACTACACACCCAAGATTACGTGTATATGCAAGCAATCTGATTTATTTGGGCATATTCAATAATGTTCAGTCATCATTTACTTGTACACACGAAACAAATTTTCCTCTGTCCGATTCACCGAACCTCAACTGCTTGTTGCAAAATCACTTTCTCCTCTGCTCGCTTCTCGAGTTTTTGCATGTTCATTTTGTTTGTTGATTTCTTTGGAACCTGACTGTTCCAGGTTTGGACAGAATATCTAAAAATACTCATTTGATATTACTTAATATAAATGAAAAATCTATGGTGGATGGCGATGGTAAAAACTTTTAAAAACAATAAATGGGCTGTAAAGTTCTCCCCGCTGATGTCATACATTGTGGAAAGGCAAACATTTACAGATAATCGGACAACCTGGCAAGGGCCCGTGAGCACGTAGGAAATTATATGGTTGCAAAAGTTAGGTTAACAAAGAAATTGAATGGATCCTTCAGGCAACCAAGGTTCAAAACATGATCGATTTTAGCACTGGAACAATAATAAAACCAGCTTTCCTTAGTGTAATGGGCAACAGGTTATACTCTAAAAAAAAAAAAAAAAAAAAAACTGAGGAGTTACGAGTTAAGGTCATTCCTAAGTTCAGTAGGTATCTTCATTAATCACTCATTTTCAACTTCACCTTAGCCACCAAAACTTTCCTTCACAAATTTCCCATTTAGGAGATTGTTTAACTTCAGTCAATAGAAAGCTGAACAGAAAGATAAAGTGAGTTAAGAAAGTCACTGTGGTACATCTTACACAGATTTCGAAACGAGTGGCCCTTACTGAGAATGAAAAGGTGTTTTAATTCTAACAACAATAAAAAAACAAAGAAAATTCTTACAACTGAAAGACGGGAGACGAGTAACACCCTGGCGTCGACTGCCTCCAAATTCGGAAACGAAATGTATGGGATTTACTGAAGTCTGGCAGACGAGACAGTGGAAGAAGACTCCACCCGAAGTAAACAACCACAAAAATGCCGTCATTATCTCGTATCCAACATCCCCGTGTCCCTGACTGGGCGGTTTTTCATTCTTCCTTCACTGGCCTTCATACACTTAGCTTTGATATTAGAAACAACGTTCAGGAATTACAATCCTAATTTACTTTCTAAAGTTTTGGTTTGGGGCGGGCAATTTTCCTGTTTGCCACGATCCGAGGAAAGGGATTTCACCACGAGCTAAAAGAGAGAGAGTAAATTCACACTATATATATATATATATATATATATATATATATATATATATATATATATATATATATATATATAATATATATATAATATACTATATATTGATTTAATATATATATATATATATATATATACACACATAATGTATATACTGTATATATATATACTGTATATTATTTAAGTATATATATATACACACATAATATATATATATATATATATATATATATATATATATATATAATATATATATATATATATATATATCATATATCAATCATGAAGGGTTTGGCATGAGAGAGATCCAGAGAGAGAGAGAGAGAGAGAGAGAGAGAGAGAGAGAGAGAGAGAGAGAGAGAGAGAGAGAGATTACGCTTTACCTAAAATGTATTTAGAGGTGAGCAATTAAATCTCCCACTAATATACCCACACTCTCTTAGAAGTAAAATATGCATACTAAACACCCTCGAATGTGCCGGCATTCACTCGTTCTATTATAATGTATATATATGTATATATACTGTACATATACAGTATATATAAATATATAACAGAACGAGTAACAATACAGGTACATACGAGGGTGTTTAGTCAAGTATATATTACTTCTAAGGGAGTGTGCATATAACTGCTACTATCACAAACGATTATTTTTAAACGCAAGGTCCATTCTCCCTCTAACTGCATACTAAGCATATTTACATATATTATCTCTTAAGGATGTGCAGTATATACATGTAAATATGCCTAGTATTTATATATATATATATATATATATATATATATATATATATATATATATATATATATATATAATATATATATATATATATATATATAATTATATATATATATATATATATATATATATATATATATATATATATATATATACACCCAGAGAAAGTACATGTATATACTGCACATCCTTAAGAGATAATATATGTAAATATGCCTAGTATTATATTATATATATATATATATATATATATATATATATATATATACATATAAATATATACATATATATATATATATATATATATATATATATATATATATATATATATAAATATATAAATTATATATATATATATATATATATATATATATATATATATATATATATACGCGTGTAAACAACCACTATGGTTATGATGTCAAAGCTTTCTGAATTTACGAACACTTGCTGTGAAATTATCATAAAGGTTACTAAACCCATTCAACGCTGGAAGAAAATCTCAGTGCATCCTAAATTTTTCATATGGACACTTGTTCCTACATTTCAAGAACATTCGAATTCATTTCGGCACGGACAGTATTTCGTGGTGGAATGGGGAAAAGTCATATGAATGACAAACATTTCTGTAGCATCTGTCAGATGGTATGCAGTAAACACCAAATTCAGAACTTTGGACAGGAAGAATTTGTCATCAAAATAAAAAATGGATCACGAAATGCTTCTTCTACATGCAATTTTTTCCATCAGGAGCGATTGCCACTTTGGATCAATAGCTGTTTCCCCAGAGGGACTTGCGCCTGAGATTAATGTCCCTGTCCCTTCTCTGTCGAATGTCACCCGCAATTTTCGCCAATCCCCGAGAAAGACATTCGAAATATGTCCTATCAATCCCGATGACATACAAGTTCAAAATGTTTACTAAGGAACACGTAATGATATCAACTTACCTTTCTGTTGCGCTTCTCGCTAGCTCTATGAATACACTGCCACTTGACAGCCCGTCGTTAAGAGGCGGGACCGTGGGTGAGTTGCCAGTGATCTCTTTAAATCTAAGTTTGACCAATGTAGACTCTAAAAGATAGTCGTTTCTTTAACTGGAACGGACTTTGAATAATGTTATTTCCATTACAATGATTGAAAACAAAAATGGCGTGGAAATGACACATAAATAAATGTATGCACTGGCAACTATCAGAGGCGCAACAGGTTAAAAAGACATTTTGCTCCTACGTCATTTCACAGCGAACAGGTTTGAAATGATAGTGCCTCATAAGGCCGTAAATTTATATGCCTCCCTTTTACGATTTGTTCTCATCAAAAGCTTATTCACAATTTCATTTCATTCCATTATAAACCGTCACTGAAAAGACGTTTTCTTTTTTGTTATAATCCAAAATGCAGACAAATTCATAGGCAAGGAAACTAGACACAACTCCAATCGGAGTTATGTAGATTATCAAAACAAATTAGAGGCAGGATAATTAGAGGGACAATTCTAGAAAGTCGTCACTGATGTTCTAGAATCAGATCGGGGATTTACGTGCCTTGCAGAGGAGAAGGGGTAAAAAAAAAAAAAAAAAAAACCGGTCCTGCGTTGCAGTCACAGTGATCACTGTAAAAGAAGCAAGTATCGCCATACAGCGGCAGATAAAAAAAAAAAAAATCAAATGATAAACAAGTGGCCGGTAGTCTAAGCCACGCAAACTTAACAAAATCACTCTGAACGTTTATTGACGACAGGCTTCCACACTTGATTTTATATGTTGTTCCTCTAACCAGATGTCCCGCTACGGCACCTGTGCCTTTGACATACATTGTTCACGGAGTACCTGTGAAAACTGTTTTTACTACGGTTGGCTGACAACTAAAATTAAAAAAAAAAAAAAAAAACCTGAAGAAAATATAAAACATAAACCATGAAATAAATTCTTAATTCTACAAAGGTTGATCAGGAGAATTATTCTTTCAAGTTATTTTGCATTCCGGGAATAATAATTTAAAAAATGCTATGAGATAACAGATGCCTCTCAATGCATTTTGGAGGGGTCAAGAATCCCTTGACTGTAAGATATGCCTACTGTCTAAACCACCCAGCTAAGATGGGAATAAATTATATTCCAGATATTCGTACATCCTTCGTCGCTTAGGATTTCGCTTCTATTCTCCGTAGGACATCCTCGTTCTCTAGTTTCCACAAGTGATACTTCAGTAATTGTTGTTTACTACAGATGTCATGACCTCTATCCGTTTAGTAGGTCATGTAATAAAGTGTTTTATTATTCCCTGTTCCGTTATGGCACCGAAATTCTCTCCCTGTTTATAGTTTCTGTCACAGGAATGAATGATTCTCGATACCTAAAGTCGGTTTTCCATTTATTCCCCGATTATCAAATCTCATTTCCACGTCTCTAGCTATTTTTATGATTTTTCCCATATCTATGACTCCAGTTGTGACACTGTCACACTTATTCTACTACATTCTAACAAAAAACACTACATATGTAATAAACATGTGCAAAAACAAGGGACTTTAGTTCATCCGCACATAATAATCCTATCCATGATTTTATAAAATTATATATATGGTTTACAGCTTAATTAAACTAACTACAGGAAAGGAAAGCAATGTATATATATATATATATATATATATATATATATATATATATATATATACATATGTATATACATTATTTACATATATATACATACATACACACACACACACACACATATATATATATATATATATATATATATATATATATATATATATATATATATATATATAGACATATTAGCTTTCCTTTCCTGTAGTTATGTTTAATTAAGCTGTAAAACCATGTAGGACATAGTCTTCTCCAGAGAGTAAGAGTACACGTTGACACACGGTAACTCAATCTAACAACAACAAACATTTGCAATTCGTAAACATTTATGTTCTACAACAAAGTAACTCACAGGCAGAATACCAAGCGATGTCATGAAGGTCGGGAGAATATCACATACAGATCTCATACTTCAGTTGAATACAGTTCGTGTAAAGGTAATTTCTCTTCACTTTGTCAGTATCTTAGAACTTTATTAATATCTCAGAGCTTCAGTCTAAATTCAGTGATTCACAGTTTACCTATTGATGGTGAAATTATCGTGGCTAAGGTTTTTAGCAAGAGGCAAAATCCTAAATCACTGAAAAACCGAACTGCACTAAAATTCCCAAAGAAACGAACTTATGGCACTTTATGGTAAACTCCATCTGTTTAAACGCGCTAGCTTATATTTCTGGTCCATTTGCTCAGGTACACCAACCATGATGCCTAACATCAACTTTTCAACAGATACCATGGTTTGTTGATGATTCCAAGGCAGAATGTTGAAATCAAGAGGATATCTTTATTGCAAAAAGCACATGTGCATATTAACTCTGGTGCGAACCTCTACCTCAGTTAAACACTATTCAGGCACCATTGCATTTGTGAAAGGCTTTTTTAGCACTGGAAACCGACAACGATATTCCAGGAACATAGTTATTCGTTAGTGTGACATTATCTTGAATATATTCAAAATTTAATGATTTGTTGGGAACAGATACTTCCTATAATTTTAAATTATTTCCATGTGCAACTTAGATATCTAAACTTTTTTTTCACAAGTTTCAAGTACTAAGGCAAGAATTAGACTAAGTTCTCTCTCTCTCTCTCTCTCTCTCTCTCTCTCTCTCTCTCTCTCTCTCTCTCTCTCTTACAGAACAAAGTTTCTCCCAGTATCACAAACTTCACAATTATTCCTATAGTTCCTAGTATTTTCATAAAACTCTCATTCAACTTGTCTCAAAATAATTTTAACCCATTCTGAGTTTTAACGTCCTACTTTGTTTGGAATTGCTATCTGACCTATTTTCCTAACCCAGTACAATTTTTTAAATCGTCCTTCATTTAAACCTCAAATGTCTGACAATTTTGAGTCCCCATGTCAAGCTATTTTCGTGGACTTTTCATTCTTAATAATCAATTATAAATCCAATTCTTTCCTTCAGTTACCTAAGAGGGTAAATTCTCTTAGAATATTAGAAAGAGAAAGAACAATCATTGAACATAATATTCAAATGTTTCATATTGTCCTAAGAATAAATATAGACCAGCAAAATGAAGTAACAGCAAAAAATAAAAAGGACACGAAAGTGCAATTAATATGAATTTACAAGCACAGGACAAGGCAGCCTTCAGAGCAAACATCCTATACAGGAGAAGTGGTGAAGTAGTCTTCATGGAGAGTAGTAGTGAATAACAGGGTGCCCTTCAAAACACATGAAGATCAAGACTTGGCCTACAGTAAATATAGATATGCGAGTCTCCACTTACCGGTTTTATTCACTATATTGGACCATGGGTTTTGTTTTAGAAATTCAACATTATCGCCAGCCTTATCATATGACAGGAACAGACTTGACAAAGACTGCAAAAAATTGGGCAGGAGGTTGTGTAGTAAAATGAATTCACTATAATGAATAATAAAAAAAATAAAACTCTACAAAAGAATCCACCAGCCTTACTGAATGTGAGTGTTGTAATGTCACTAACACTCAGTATGACTGGTGGATTATAGTTCGCCAACAAGAGAAAAAGCAGGAAGGCTGTCGAACCCATGGTAAAAAAAAAAAAAAGAGGTGGGGGTGGGGACGGTGGTCCTTGAAAGGCAATTGGTTGTGGCACAAGATGTTGGTTCACAGTATGCCAAGGAAAAGGTTGCTAACGTGGGAATTAGTAAGGAAAAAGATAAGAATAAGATTCCATTACCTCAACGTTAAAAGAAAGGGGTTTGACATAGGGGTCATGGGATAAATTGCTCCTTACTCACGTTTTGCAGTTGAGCGTGACAGTTAACCCTCTTTCAATTTGTCCTCCACAACCCAGAAGAAATTAATGCAAAAGGCATCAATTCCTGGTATTAGTACTTATGCTTAAACTTACATTTAGATATCACGAGATTATAGCTATCCAGCCCCAGATAGATACTATGTTGAAACAGATGAATATAGCTTAGAGAGTAAGCGAGCAAAAGTAGTAAGCACAAATGCTAAAGCATAAAGTCTGTCTAGTGGAGAGAGTGAAAGACAACAGTGAGTCCACCATAGCTACTTGTCACTACTAAATACAACGGAGGCAAAGCAAACTCTAGCCAATGCTATGAAGACGTCCTAGCCCAGCGCGAAATCTGGCAAGCCATGCATATTAATGATGAGACAAGTATAAAACTGCGTGAAATGCACGACTAGCCACCTAATTAAACTTTCAGTAAAAGCAATTCTAAGAACATTGGACTGGACGCTTCCTATGTCATGATGAGTAACATTAATAAAATACAACACTGAGAGAGTGCCACAGGTAAAGATACCACTAGCCAAGTGGCCAGAAAAAAAAAAAAAAAAACAGTCAAACAAGCGTGAAGTCACTTGTGAATATGTAAGTGATAAATAAACTGACAATTGTAAACAGAAATGAAAATGTATCACACAACGATTCACAATTAAGAGGGTGAATCAGTCATCCACATCCGGGAAGCTGGAAATCCTCAAGCTGATGGGTTATGCCAAGGCCAACAGAGACTAATTCAGTTAGTGCAAAGGTACAGTATAATGAATTGTGACGTCACACTTATTACAGTATGCCTGGGTAAGGGCCTTGGGTGAGGTTTCATGGCTCAGCCAGTTCAGTTCTGTTACTTGTCTTTACACATTTACATGTCGCAAACTGCCAATTAACTGCCACCTAACTTGCAAGTTAACTGCTCAGTACATGGATGCCGTAACAATTAACAAAGCCAAAAGGCTCAAATATCTAAATATGTCATACATTTCTAAAAGAGAAAAATATCGAGACCAATAATGCATGTCTATGTGGTCATACAATTAACCCTACATTCGTTATAAAAAAATGACCAAAAAAAAACGGCATGGATTCTCGATTATTTGGAATCCAAAATCAATACGATAAAAATGTTATTAATTTTATCCTGAGAGAATATTCTATCATTTTCCATTTTCACCCTCAATTTATAAACGGTGTGTGTGTGTGCAACATGAGCTGGAAAATAGCAGAATTATTAGAATATTTAATCATTTTGAGCTACTTTACATTATGAAAATGCTTCCAGGAGGCATGCAAGAGCCAGAATGTCAATTTACTTCTGGATGAGATACATTAATGTTATAAAAAATCTATTACACATGAAACCGAAGCAGAAAAGGAAAACCGTAAAACAAAAAATAATAACGCGAGTGAAACCTTAATGTTGGATGAAATTTACAGAAGATTAATTTATCACCAAATCAAACATCATCAGTCCTTACCCTGTTTTATGAAAATTCTCAAATGAAAAAACTGTAACATTAAGAGAAACAGAATTTACACATGATATGAAAGAGGTGAAAATATTAAATGTAATCGTAATAGAAGATTTAATGCTTGGATTTTCAATTGGTAGCAGACGAACCAGATACAGGGGCAAAGATTTTAATTTCAAAAGAAGGAAGGCGCACTTAGAGATGACGGGGGATATACTGCAAGGACATTTTCCTTGAATCATCCTTATATAGGAAGCAAAGCCAATTCCGCGGAACTGAAAACAAACTGTTGAGTTGCAGCTGCCAATAAAGGCGACTTTCCTGTACTATAAAAAAATTTATTTTCCAAAATACTTGTCATGGCAGGAATTTTCAATTCAATACATGATGAGATTCTCTTAGACAGAAAATGTTGTAATAAAAACAGTGCTCAACCAGGAGAAAAGGATAATTTTTTTTTTGTAGGTATTTCAGTTTACTTTGGGATGATATATGTTATTAAGATTACAAAATCCACCAAAAACCTAACTGAATCATCTAAAGAAAATTGTACGAATGCAAATTTTTGGAAAGTGAATATTTCTTTAAATATATTGTTATCAAATGTTCATCAGGTTTTGTGTCTTTTAAATGTCTTAAATGACTGTATCAAATTAACAACGCAATATCAAGACAAATATTTGTTCATGAAATTGTAGTATGATTTACTACTGCATATATACTGCTAAAGCTGGCAACATTTACTAAGCCTAATGTCATATCTTCCCAAAGGATCTCACTTCTTCAAAGAGAAAGGTCAGTGTATGACCAAATTAAAATTCATTGAAGCCACTGTTGAATTTCATGCCAGTCTCAGAGCTGCAACATCATCATCAAGTTATGAATATTGTTGAAAGCACTAGAGGTCTTTGCATTTTCATCCAGCAGCAGTTACACCACTGATCAACTTGCTGAGGTGAATAAGGCTAAATCTTACCTCTGATACCAGAAGTCAAATCAACATAACGCCACCAAAATAATGTTGTAAACACTCTTGCACAACTACATAAATTGTCAGTCTCTCACCCTACTGCCCTCTACTTTTGCTGTATACAGTAACCTGTAAACATTTTCTAAACAAACCATGCCATTCGAACCCTTATTTAAAATTACAATAAATTTCTCATCACTTGGTTAAAAAGATAAATCTGATTTAGCCAAGCCCTCTTGTCAAAGATGAATCTCTTATAATAAATGGCAAGGTATTTCCATCCAACCTTCAAGAATCAAAAGTAATTTTCATGTAGGAAAGTCAACAATTATGGAGCTGTCCCGAATTTGTTGTTCGTTAAGAATTTAAGAATGTGAAATCCTTATTCTATATCATAGATGCAGTACGTTGAATTTTTTGGAGACAATAATTTTATTCGTACACACACACACACACACACATACACACATACACATATACACACATATATATATATATATATATATATATATATATATATATATATATATATATATATATATATATATATGGCCTGAGCATATATGTCAACGTCTTGGGTCTGTTTCAAATCAAGGGAACTAGTCTTCAGATATGTATATTTCAAACTCAATTCTTTCAAAGAGTGTTACCGGATAAGTACCAAAGTATCAAAATGATAAATAAATGATAAATTGGATAAATACGGATATGAATTAAGATTAGCACGATATGCGCCATAAATGAAAAAAGGTCCTTATTGCTTGTAGGTTATATTAAGTCAAGTATAACCTCATCACGAGCCTCGCCTATTTTGTAAGAAAAATTATTATTGAATGAAATGAAAAGTCAGGTAACTTTTCACATTTGTAGAATCTGATTAGTAGATAGCGCTGTAGTGGTGCTACCTAATATTCCTTGTTTTTCTTTTTCACATGTCCATGGGGAGTGAGTGTTGGAAAACAGAACGGAGCCCCCACCCCTTCCTTCGTAGTGAGAGGTGGCTGTTCAGAGGTAAAAGTGGAGGTGTTAAAAGTCAGGAAAACATTCCATTCAGTTTTGAGAGAAGTATGCCAGATCGAGATCAGTGAAGGACCATGACTTTAGAAAGCTATTTTGGCCTCTCCCTGCATTTTTGTTGTCATCTTTGCAGTACTGTTCCTGAAAGTGCAAGACTATGTAATATTAGATGTTCTGACTCCTCTCGTCATAGTTCTACTGGGACATCGCTTCGCCCTTTAAAATATTTTGAAGACTTGAACTTCTTGTGATTTTGTAACTGGCCAGAGTGGGGAGTGATTGCTCCATCGTTCTACAAGAATTGAAGTCCCCGCTGGCGGGGACTTCAATAAAAAAAAAATAAAATAAATGCGGTACTTCCCAACCTCACTTATTTTCAGTGCGCATTTGCATCTTTTGGGGTTTACGTTAGGATCACTATTTATTTAAACTTTGGAATTTTTCTACCGAGTGTGTGTATGTGAAGTCTTTACTGTAAAAGAACTTGTATATTTCTATTTCTGGGTGGTATATAACTGATTAGTTGCACACGAGTTTATTTCTAGTTCATAGATTTGTAGCGTAATTGCTCTCCTTTCCTTTGTGTTATTACGGATTTAATATAACATAGGAAGTATTTTGAAATTTTCACTGCCCTCATTTGCCCTTCTCTTCTGTTTCATGGTGATAACATTCAGATAATGAAATCAGTTTTGATGGAAAAATAATTTTACGATTGATTCATAATCAGATGAATCAGTCAATGATGAATAACTGTGTATCCCGTTCGACTCTGGAAGTAAGCTGTTTACTTTACATGAACACTGTTCGGTGTAAGTAATATAATCAGTCAATACGTACATTTGCTACGAAACTTCAGTTATAAAGCCCAGGGTCCGTAACAAGACTGGCGACCATGACAATTTCATTTTTATGTTGATAGTATTTTATGTTTTTCATGGAGAAAGTTGAATGAGGTGATTGGTAGTATTTTCATTTCGTGAAGTAAAAAAAGATTTCCTTGGAAGTTAGTTGGAGCTATTAGCTTGGTAAGTTACTAATGATTCTTTGAAATTGGCGTTTTAACGCTCTACGGTTTTGTTCTATAATTTCTTCCTTTTTCGGTTTGCCTTTCTTGACTTGGGTATCTGAAATGACAGTTGTTGAATCTTTGTACTAGACTCTCAAAATATCCCTAAAGTTCCTTGGTCAAAGCAATTATAGGGAACTGATGTTTTACTGCAGTATTTAGTTTTCACTTGAGCGTCAGGAGCAATTGTTAGGCAGGCACTAACAGCTTCAAAAAAAAAGGATGGTGCATGATTGAGAGATCTGTTTGAGAAGTTGGACAGGGGTTAATTGCGAACTGAAGGTTAAGAGGTAGGGGATAAAACATAAGGAATCATTAAGTTGAAGGTTATGCATGATTAATAATAGGCTATTAAGGTAGCACTGCTGTCAAGCTAGTTCATAGTTTCGAGAATGGGACGTAGAATTTTTTTTTTTATTTCAAAGACCGCGAAGCAATTAAAAGGTAAATCTTAAATTTAAAAACCCATAGGTGTTTATCGGTTGATATTTAAGGAACTCCGTAAGCATCCTCAGCAAACACATGGAATTTGCTCGTAAGAAAGTAACTGCTCTGGCAGTGGTTGTCGCGAAGTGTAAACCAGTTTGACACCCTTAGGTTAGGTGACAAGGCTGAGCAGTCTTTCCAATGTCAGAAGACTGGGTGTATATAGTGGTACTGTCCTTATCTAAGTTCAACCCGTGTCTCCTGTAGAGAGTACAAGGAGTATTGTAGGTGAGGTTGAGTGTTTTGTCCTTTTTAGCAGATTATGAAATCTTATGAGGTTTGGTCTAGGACCTGACTGTCTGGAAGTTATATTGCTTCGTGATAATGGTGTCCACGCAATTGCTGAACTTTGAGGTCAGTCCTCAGTCAACCAAGGTCACACATAGGCTGTTTATAGGATTGTTTCCTGATATAGTAACCTTATGTCACCTAGATTTTTAGATTTTAGTTTTGTTGAAAGGCAAGCAATTTGTTGTAGATAAACTGACAATACCCAAAGATGTCAGTGGCAAATGACTTTGGCAAGTCTGTTGATAGTGGTAAATTGTGAACCCCGACTACAATATCTCAGCACCTAATACGGAAGAAAAGATAGTGGAAAGGATTTTGTGGAAATTGACTGGTCATGTAGATTTCTTCTAAAGACCTTATCAGGTTACAACTACAAGCTTACTATTAAGGATATCTGCAGATACCCTGAAGTTGTGTATCTGATGTATTAGAGCAAAGATAGAGAGGTATCCGTGCTGTTCTTCGCTCAGTTTGATATGCCTAAATCTACCCAATCACTGCAGTACTAATTTTACTTGTAAATCTTTCAAGGAGGCCAGGCCATGCAGAATTTAGGGTTTAGCCATATGAGACAAAAGAAGATATAAGCCATTTGCTGCATGGATATAAACACCATTTTAAAGATGTGCCTAGATGTAGGTTTTTAAAAAACGTGGTTGTGCATGAAAATTTAAATCCAGTAACGCGAGATGAATCCTGAAAAAATTTCTTTGATAAAGAGGTTTAGTAGTTTGACAATGGTTTAATATATAATAATCCATGGTGTTCACCAGTTGTTCTAGTTAATAAAGGAAATGGTCAGAATAGACGTGATTATGTTAAGAGTTTTTTTTATATAAGATACAGGAATGTTTGTTAGATAATCTCAAGCCTGATGTGTTGAAGTGATGCTGTCAAGAGGTATTACCCCCTAAGGGGGTTAGTGCCATCATTGCACCTCACGCGGTGCACTGTAGCATTAATTAAGGTTCTTTGCAGCATCCCTTAGCTGCGCCCCCTTTCATTCATTTTACTGTACCTCCGTTCATGTTCTCTTTCTTCTATCTTACTTGCTACCCTCTCCTAACAATTGTTTCATAGTGCAACTACAAGGTTTTCCTCTTGTTACACCTTTCAAACTTACTTTATTCTCAAGTTTCCTTTCAGCGCTGAATGACCTCATAGGTCCCAGTGCTTGGCCTTTGGCCTAAATCTTATTCTAATCTTATCTCCGTATCTCAAGAGGTATTACAGATCGAGCTAGAGGAGTATTAACATTTATAAATAAAATTACTGATATAATGTTTGGTTATACCTTTTGGTTATGATTTTGGGGTGAAGTAAGTATACCTTAGTTTAACCAGACCACTGAGCTGATTAACAGCTCTCCTAGAAAGGGCTGGCTCGAAGGATTAGGCTTATTTTACGTGGCTAAGAACCAACTGGTTGCCTAGCAACGGGACCTACAGCTTATTGTGGAATCCGAACCACATTATACCAGAAATGAATTTCTGTCACCAGAAATAAATTCCTCTAATTCTTCACTGGCCGGCCGGAGACCCGAACTCGGGCCTAGCAGAGTGCTAGCCGAGAGCTCTACCGACTCGTCCAACGAGGAACCATGATTTTGGGGCGAAGTCTGTCAGTACTTTCCAAGATGAGAACTGCCACTTGGAATTGGTAACTGTGGCATATGTTATTGATTTTAATTTTTATCACTTGGAAGCAACACTTTGTGAGCAGGTATAGTTTACAAATCAAAACTGAATGTGAACCTGCTCAGGCAACAGTCAAATACCTGGGACATTAAACTGGCCATGGAAAAGTTGTCCTCAATAGGTTTAGGAGCAATAATCAACGTTCAACTCGATAAAGTAGATATTCAAAGGAATGGAACCTCGTGATGAACAATGTCCGAGTGGAGAATTTTCCCCAGATATTTCTAGAAAATTTTCTTCCTCAATTCTTTATTTCTGGTAATTACTGGTATGGTGAAGGGATTTCTGATTCAAGGTCATTGATATTAAAATTAAATTTAATAATTTTAGGTGCCTGATAGTTCAAAAATTGAAATTCTTTAGTTATTTTTCTCTTAAAAACAGTATTTTATATAATTTTATTTTTTTTTTTTTTGGGGGCATCACTAACTTCGCAGTGTTTTAAGCGAATTTATCACTGAATGAATATAAAAGTCGAGTAACACTGACCTTTGCAAAATCTTCATTGGCAAATGGCGTTGTAATATCTTTTTAAAGAGTCCCTGGGGTGAGCAGTGGGAAGCCAGTACTAAGCCTCCCCACCACCACCCTTCCGTACTGAGGTAGCTGTTCAGAGGTAGAAAGAAAGCTGAAATTAGCTACAATTCCCAGCTTGGTTCGCTAGATCTGAATCTGAGACACCACGACCCTATGAAGCTATTTTGGTCTCAATTCCATTTTTAGAGCTACATACTACTTTCCCGTTATTGCAAGACAGTGTGATACTGGGATATATTCTGACTTTCCTCGTTTAGTTCTGCTGGGACATCTCCTCGTCTTTCAAGATTTATTTATTTATTTTGATGAGTGGCCAGTCTCTGGGTTATTAGATTTCAGCTCTATGGTGACTATATTGGAGTTACATTTAAAGATTCATCACACTGACAGTAGTGTGAACTGAAATGTTTCGAGGTGATTGCTTCATCGTTTTGCAAGAATTTTTGTGGCCCCGTTGTTTTTGGAGCTTGTGTAATAGTACTTCCCAACGTTGCTTATTTTCTGCTTGTAATTTCTCATTTTGAATTTTAGGCTAGAGAATCTGATTATGCTAATCTTTTTAATTCTATATAGCGTGAAATCCTATTGTAAAAAAAATTGGTAACAATTTTTCTACTAACTGGTAGTTGGTTGTTTTAAGTTTTTAGTTTAAAATTTTGTAGTGTTATTCTTTTACCTTGCTTAATGTTAGTATGTGCTTTTATTTACTTGATAAAATTTTGCATATTTTCATGATCCCCTTTTGTATGAACTGTTTTTTATGGTGATTGCCCCCAGTGAAGTCTTTTTTTATGAATAAATATTAAATGATTCATAAGTTTGCTGATTAACTGTGCAGTCGTGTTCGTATCTACAATAAAGGTATTTTAAGATATCGTTGATGAACAAGGTTCAGTGAAGTAATCTTTATATTCATAATTGCTACGAAACCTAAGCTGTAACCCAGTTTTAACAATGCATAGGTGGTTATGCACCCAGGGTCTGTAACAAAATTTAATGATATTTAGCTTTACTGTAGGATTTTTTTAAATGAGAGTATTTTTCTCTTCCTTTGTTAGTCTCAAAAATTTCCATCCACAAACACAAACTAAAGTGGCTACTGTTTCTTTAGCACTGATATTGTCTGTTAGTAGTGATCTATTTCTGATGGTAATTTTCAAGTTTTTTTTCCGCCAGAGCTGAAGTTAGCTTCTTGTTATTCGAAGAGAGTGAAAAATTTAATCTATTCATTGTACATTAAAATCATATGGTGTGAGTATCATTATAAATTTTGGTGCAGACTTGGTTATTACTGCGAGCTTGAAAGAAACATCAGCTTGACTGCTGCAGGCACTATTTTGTGACATGCTTACTTTCGTTCCAGGCATGTCACTGAAGATTCCACCTTTTGATTAATATTCGTATGAAATATTCTCACTTCACTTCTGGAAGATTACAACACTGTGCCCCCTGCAACTGCTCTCCTTCCAGCCCTGGGAACAGATCCTATTTGATTAATGACTCGAGGCCTATAGGGAGTGCTGGAAAAATAAGGAACCCAAAAATTCACCACTGTGTGCACTTGAAATTGTTTTGCAAAAAACCCACTGAAAAGTTACTCTAGTGGAAGCATAGTAGAGTTTCAGTGGAGACCTCGAAGAAGTACTGGTGATTCCCAGAAACGCCAGGACGAGACCCAGACACAGACAAGTTCTATAAAGAGAAGTAGTTTTATGGGAAATGTATAAAAGTGCACATTTTTTTCACAAATGTCAAGAACCCTTAGTGAAATTATTTTTAGCAAGCCTAAATGTAAAAACGGTCTGATGTGCTATGCAGTAAAATGTCTTTTTTGTTACTCCCGATTGTTACCCAAAAAATAAATGGGGTTAACAATAAATGGGAGAAGATAGTTAATTAGCCTCAATACTTATAATTGATAGATTGTGAAAATATTCCGTCTTTGAGAGTAACGACACAGTCTATTGTTAACGGGAAGAATACAGATCAAAATGTAAGGGTTTGTTGTAAAAGTCAGTTTAAAAATTAAAAATTAAAACTAAATGGGAGGATCGTTAATTAGACTCAATGCTATTATTGATAGATTTTGGAAATGATATTCAAAGTCTTTGAGAGGCAATGAGACACTACTGTTAACGGGGAAGAATCGGGATAAAATTTTAGGGGTTTCTTCTAAAAGTCTAAAAATTAATAAATTAAAAATAAATGGGAGAAGATAGTTAATTAGCCTCAATACTTATATTTGATGGATTTAGGAAATGATATTCAAAGTCTTTGAGAGGTAATAAAACGGCCTACTGTTTGTGCAAGTCAGTTTGAAAATTAAAGGTTACATTGTGGAAAAATTCAGAATAATAACTCGTAGTTGCTAAATAGATCGCTTTTTAAAAGAAAGGAAATCATTTAAAATCGAGTGTTGAAGTTAGGGTTTTCTGATATTGTCCGTAATAAGCTAAAGGAATAATGAAATTCTTATTGGTGATGTAAACTCGAGAATTTCTTGATGAAATTCTTATTGGTGATGTAAACTCGAGAATTTCTTGATGAAATTCTTATTGGTGATGTAAACTCGAGAATTTCTTGATGAAATTTTATTGTGATGAAATATTTCTTGATGAAATTCTTGTAAAACTCGAGAATTTCTTATATTCAGTTAAAAATTAAACTATTTTTTAATTCTTGTGATGTAAAAGAATTTCTTATATCAGTTAAAAATTACACCTATTTTAATCTATGGAAGAATAATTTTCTCGTGTATGCTTGACATCTTTCTCTTTTTGTATAAGCTAAGGTAAGGTCCATTAATATATTCTTAATAATAGTGTAATTTCAAAACAACTTTAGTGTTTCATATGGCTTTTTAAGTTTTAATTTTCGATGTTTCTGGTCATATTAAAAATGGAAGAAAAGTACTTGTTAAAAAAATAGGGGTTAGGGATTACCCTCAAGGTAAATTTCATAACGACTGTCATCACACTGACACATTTTCTCTAACCTCGGAACTCCATAACTTGTGAACAGTGTCAAGCTATTTTGACTATACATGGACTGTGTTTTCTGTTTAATACGATTACGTAATAGATTTGTGCTTTGGCAACTCTAGGGTGGATAGACAGATGTGTGGAAGTTAGGGACATATCCCAAAGACTGGGGCCATAAGGTCATTCATTGCTAAATGTAACTAGATGGTGATATGACGTACAAACTTGAACACTTAATCTTAATTTCACTCTGTTGTAGTTATATGTAGTCCTTTCAGCAGTCAGTCATTAACTTCTGGTTATGTTTAGTAAAGAAAAAGGAAAAAAGTATGCAGTATATTTTAAGTATATAAGAAGCTGGGAAAAATTGCAAGTATAGTGCATTATGGAAATATCTAAAAATCTTAATAAAAAAAATAAAAAAATTGAGCAAAGGAATTTTGAAATTTCTCCCAAAATTTCATGAGTTTCAATTAAGGTGGAATCTGTCGCCAGTCACTGATAGCTCATCACAGGGAGCACACCCACGGGGACTGATAACCATCTTAAGTACATTTAAGGGGATAGTGAAGGGGTCCAGTTCCCAGCCAGCTTGAAATAATTTCACCCCTCCTAGGTGTCTGGAAGGATGGCCAATAAAGATGCTGCTTATGCTTTCATGTTATTGTTTGTTATGAGATGGGGAAGACAATCTTTCTTGCCATTTCCATTTAATATAATACCTAGCAGGTAGTTTCATGTTTAAGTGGGGAACGCACATTTTTTTATATATTACTGTAAGCAGTCATTTTCCAGCATTTGTCAACCATCACGTTTCCCTGAATCCATAGATGAATTGGGACCTCCCCAAAAAAAAAAAAAAAAAAAAATTGAAACTATGCAGAAAAACTATTCCCAGACCTTTCAAACAAGTGGATGCATTGAATGAACATTTTTATGGATTCTAATATGCTCTCAGCGTTGGAATATAAATTTTGAGTGGCATACATCTAGAGCTTGGACTATAGCTGCCATCTCGGCTGCACCTGCTGCTGATCCAACAGGCAAGTTTACCATTCTTACCTTATCTACCCGTAGGGAAGTAATGCCGTTAGTGCACTTCATGTGGTGCACTGTAGGTATTATCTAATAGGTTCTTTGCAGCATCACTTCGGCCCCTAGCTGCAACCTCTTTCATTCCTTTTACTGTACCTCCGTTCATACACTTTCTTCCATCTGACTTTTCACCCTCTCTAACAACTGTTTCAAATGGTGCAACGAGGTTTTCCCCTGTTATACCTGTAAAACCTTTTTATTCTCAATTTTTGTTTCAGTGCTGGATGGCCTCAGAGGTCCCAGCGCTTGGCCTTTGGCCTTATTTCTGTATTCTATTCTATTCTACTCCGCACACAACAGCACAGCCAGCTTTGTCTGATTTAGAGCCATCAGTACAGATCTTTTACTGGACCTTGTGCTTTGCATCATGTTTCAAAAAAATTACTCTAATCTCTTCTGACTATAACTTTTCATCGCCATTTTTTAAGCAACACAAGATATCTGGTAAGACCCAAGGTGGTTGGACTTCATCAATCTTTTGATGCTAAAAAAACGGAGGTACTCCATCATCACGCACCTGTCTTCTTTGGAAGGGTTTCAAGGATCTACCAAACTGTACAGTTACACACCTAGAATCTTGAAGGTTGCATTCTTATGAGGCCTTTTTAGTCTCACATCAAGTTGCAACCAAAGTTCCTCTAAGTGTTTATGGAGGTTCCTTACAGTCAACAGACAGTACTCTAAAAGCTTTAGAACATACTAGAAGTCCCATGTCATGGCCTACTTTTTCAGTATGAACTGACAAGCTGTTTAGCATATCTTAATAGCCAAAGTCCTGTTTGGACGTTTTGTACTTGGAATAGACTCCTCTGCCTTTTTACAGTTTTCATAAGGTAGTTTTAGTCTCAATGTAAGCACCAAAAGAGCTAGTCTTTGTCAATAGTGACATGCTGACCTATACACTGGTCACCATTTTAGTTCCTGCCACTTCAAAGCAATGTCTATGGGAGAATGTACAATGGGTTTAAACAAGATAGGAATGTGGTCATTCCCAAGAATAGTCATCTACTAACCACTTGTAGTTAAGATGGATGTTAGATGAATACAGTATATAGTTCGGTTAATAGCAGAGCACTGATTTGGGTAGTAGATTTTATGAAGTGCCATCAGTCCGTTATTACTCAGAACAAGGTCATTATCATAAGTGTCTTCAACTATCCAACCTATGTTTTCTGATTGCTCTCCCCACCAGATTTCTCATTTCTTTCACTTTTTAACATAAGCTTTTCTCATGGACTGAGAAAAAAAGCTCCTTTAGAAACCCACTCACGTGAAGAGTGACTTATGAAAGTGGAACAAGCAATTGCTTATCCTGTTGAACTATGAACACTCATATGACCTGCTGTTCCACTGCAAGATATCCTGAAATTAGTACTCAGTTTAAGTTGCTCAGAATTCACGGCTAACCAAAACCGCGCGATCGAATCATTTTGTTAATGACAGAAGAGGGTGTTGGGTGCAACAGCCTTGTTGTGAAATTACAAAGGCGAGCAGTTTCAAGGGTTTTCATCATCCTCTCGGTATGCCTTTGCAATTTTAACGAAGGATGATTTCGTCCTCCAAGCCCCTTGCTTTTGACATGGGCAAGTGCTTGCCAGCTGCTCTTCCTTTAAAGATGAAATCAATCCCCACTTTGCATTCCAGAATGGCAAAATCTTGATTAACAATATCAAAAAACATTCCCGAGTTGAGAATTGGAGAATCAGTTGGATAAATCCTTCATGTCCTTTTTGCATTGTCAGTTTTGTACTTATTCTGTGCGCAATAAACTATGTTGTAACAATTACATAATCTATCTCAAAATTTCAAGCTTTTCTGTTATTATTTTACTTTTACCAGACTATTCAAGTTTTATGAATTCATTGTTTTTATGTTTTCCTGTTCGCTTTCAGATGTTTGCATCTTTTTCCTCACTGTACCCTGTCTCCCAAGAAGTTGGTAATTATGTGCTTCCTATCTTTTCAATTTCTTGCATTCTGCATCAGTTCTACAGTTGCGTTTTCTCTCTCTCTCTCTCTCTCTCTCTCTCTCTCTCTCTCTCTCTCTCTCTCTCTCTCTCTCTCTCTGCATGGCCAACTCTCTAAATCGGAGCACAAAAATGAGATAACAGTAATACAGCCGAAAAGCTAAAAAATGAAAATATAATTACTGGCAGTTAAAAGTGAATTATTAAAATTCTGCTCACTGACATGAACTAGCGGCTGTCTCAATTTCGTTGATAAATTTCTCAGAAATTCCGAAAGTCTGAACGCGGTCAGCGCCTGATAATTCAACTGGTAACAAACACACCATTCAGGATATCTCGTATTTCAAGCTTTTTAGGAAATACATGTCCTATTTCCGAATGAGATTTCTCTTAAAAAGAAGGATAGAAATAATTGCTGGAGCAATGGCTAAAGAAAGGAAAAATTACGAATGATAAAAAATTTTGGGAATTTGTAAAAAAAAAAAACTAGCATTTTTTTCTTTGTAAATGAGAGTGTCGTTTAGCCTCCTGCTTCCTGACTAAACCTTACTTTCACGTTTTATTTTCGGCCATTTAAGTTCGTGTTTGCATTATACTTTTAGGCATCATAGTCTGCATTTTGCATTCATTTACGAGCATCGGATATGTACTCTTGCATTTCCATCTTATGCACAAAAATCCTATTCTGAATTCTTCTTTTGGGTACCAAAAATAGCATTTTTACCTCTTGAGGTCAATAATTTAATTTTGTATTCCCATTTATGGCCGCCAATCATCACGTTTTGCATTCCCTTTCTGACCTCCTAAAATGTCACCTTGAATTGCTCCTGTAGGAGGGTAGTGCTGTCAGTGCACCTCACTCGATGCACTGTAGGCATTATTAAGGTTTTTGCAGAGTTCCTTCAGCCCATAGCTGCAACCCTTGTCATTCCTTTTACTGTACCTCATATCCGTTCATATTCTCTTTCTTCCATATTTCTTTCCATCCCTCCTAACAATTGTTTCACAGTGCAACTGCGAAGTTCTCTTATTGCACCTTTCAACCCCTTTTACTGTCCACTATCGTTTCAGCGCTGAATGACCTCACAGGACCCAGTGTTTGCCCTTTGGCCTAAATTTTATATTCCATTCCATTCCATTCCTTGAGCTGCACCTTTGAATAACAGAAATGGCAGTTTGTATTCCTCTCCAGGAGGACAAAAACTGCTTTTGCAGTCACTTTCTTGACCCTAAAAATAGAATTTGGACTCCAACTCCGAGAGCCAAAAATATACTGTTGTATTTCCTTGACGGAATCACAAGTTACAGTCGACATTCTGCTTTTTCTTATGGGTGTCCAAAATAAATAACATTACATTCTCGTTTTCGGCACCACTTTGTCACTGAAACGGGATTTTTAAGAATACTACATTTAATTTTCTTCCGCTCAGTAGTTCTTGATGTTTAGATGGTCTCTGGGAGACCGGCTGTTTAAGTTATGGCCTGCTTGAGGTACGTGTACACTGTAGATATTTTAGCTAGATTTGCTCTAGCTACTAGTAGAGCTCTCTAAATAGTGCAAACAGCAGTGAGAGTGGCTAGCTAGACTTAACCTCCGATTTCGGTAGACTTGTAGTCTAGCTAGTATTGTAGTGGACACGAGGTGGGGAACACGTGCCGAGACTGCTCTAGATCTATTCGTGAACTTAAATAAATGTTTTCGATCTAGGGAGAGAACTGCTGTACAACGTGAGTGAAATGACGTCCAATGAAAAATGAAAATGGGACAGTGATCAGACATTGTCATTCATACAGCAATATGAAAGGTTTCCAGAACCCTGGAATGTGTCGCTGTTGCAGTACCGCAATGAAGAAAAGAAGGCAATTACTATAAAAGAAACAGCTAAGACATTAAATATACCTGTATCAGAAATCACATGAAAGTTTGGAATGTGCTCCTTCTCCATTTCACCTGGCTATCCATTTTCTGACCCACACACTTCTCTTTCTCTTCTTTTTCTTCAACGCCTTCATTACTAATGTCGCAACTACAGCGACTAGTTGCCTGGACCGTGACATCTTACAACCGAGACTCTCAGTTCTGACTGAGACTTCCTGGTCAAACACACTCCAGTGTACACTAACGGTAGAGCAGTCTCATTAGATTTAATCTACCACCACTCTATCGAAGCTCCAGGGAGAGCAAATTATGGTGTAATGTACACACACTTAAAGTTAGTCTCACTAGAGGAAGCCAGGTCTGGCTAGATTTTCATCTACAGTGTACACGTACCTTTCAAGCGCGAGTTTATCAGAGCCCTTCCACCTAAACCTATTATTGTACAATACTAGTTTACATTGCTGAATTCTACTTCATTTATTCAGAAATCAAGAATATGAGACCCAATCGCAAATTGTTACCAAATTTCTGTCGATGGTATAATTTAAGACTGATTCTCTCTCTCTCTCTCTCTCTCTCTCTCTCTCTCTCTCTCTCTCTCTCTCTCTCTCTCTCTCTCTCTCTCTCTCTCTCAAACATTTATAATTGGACTCTATGGGATTCCGAAGACGCGTGAAGTAAAACATCTCCCTATGAATCAGCTTTCTTCTGTTAATCCGTGGTTTGTGATTATCGATGCTATCATTTTGACAGAAATTCCTCTTATTTGTATCAATTTGTTGGGCATTATTGTACATGTTGCTAGGTAGCTTTAGGAGGAAACCAGCATCTAAAGGTAGAGCAACCTCGTAATATTTAATATCTAAAAAACAACACTCGACAGCATAACCAACGAATGAACTAATGTGACACGGATGATTTGAAATGCCCCAAAAACTAAGAACTACAAATACAAAATTTCCTGTTAATCGAGGAGCAGCGGAGGCAGGGGTCCAAAAAAAACTCTCCAAAAGGCACGAGCAACATAAATTGGTTTACGGCATGGGTGGGGAATCTAAACAGTTCGGCAGGGAGTTTTTCATCGGCTCAAGTATACACCAGCAGTCAAGGGCGCGCTGATGATTTTAGAACGAGGAGAGTAAGTGTCAGATTATGCGATGTTTTCAGGAAGAATATGACTTCAAGCAAGCACACGCATATACATATGTATATATATATAGTGTGTATATATAAATATATATATATATACATATATATATATATATATATATATATATATATATATATATATATATATATTTCTGTTAAAAAAATTCATACAAAAATTCTTTTCATCTACTTGGGTGTGGTTCCACAGAAAAGCTAAGCAACAGTCACAGTCTTGTTCATCCTTTAACTGCTATTTATTAGATAAACCCCTTTGTAAAAACTAGCTCTGGATGGTCGAAAGTTTGCCAGTGCTTGGCTTGACAGCCTGATTTTCATAAATCAATCAGCTTGGGTAAAAGCCTCTAAATTATTTATTTATTTATGTATATATGTATATATATATATATATATATATATATATATATATATATATATATATATATATATATATATATATCATGCAGTTTTGATGATTCTGTTATTTGATTTTTCTGCAACTTCAAAGAAGTGAGAAAGTGTGTTCGCCATTGGCATCAAGAAAAAGAGACTCATATGACACTTACTCAACATTTTCTCCCACCAAGGGGTCCATAACCCTTTACTTACAAGTCCTAATCATTGAGGCTTATTACATCTGTACCCTAAACCATTGGCGCATGGAGACAGCAGTGCTCAGACTGTAATGCCAACTACAACATTCCTAGGTAAAATGACTGACCTGAAGTATGTGGTTGCCACTGACCTCGCGACAGAGACGCTCATCTGCCATTTGGGGTATTTCCTTCCCAAAGGAGTTCGCATCACTTCACTACGCACTCCTCTGATTTGGACCATGTTCATGTGAATTCCAACCAATTTCCAAGCCTTAGGTAAACACTATCAGGGTTGTACTAGCTAATATTATTAATGCAGTAGTAGTCAATATTAACTAACCCCCAAAGGAGGGTAGTGTCCTCAGTGCGCCTCATGTGATGCACTATGGGCATTACTCAAGGATTTTTGCAGCGCCCCTTCGGGCACTAGCTAAAACCCTTTTCATTTCTTTTACTGTACCTCCTTTCACATTCTCTTTCTTCCATTCTTGCTTTCCACTCTTTTCTAACAATAATTGTTTCATAGTGAAACTGAGAGGTTTTCCTCCTGTTACACCTTTCAAGCCTTTCTACTCTCAATTTCCCCTTCAGCGTTGAAGAGGAGATTTAATGTTGATACATACATATACATGTATATATACTGTATATATACACACACGGTGACAGTGATTATATATATATATATATATATATATATATATATATATATATATATATATATATATATATATATATATATATATATATATATATATATATATATAATGAGTGTGTGTCAGTAGCAATCATATATAAAATCACTACCAAATATGATTGCTACGACACTTATTCATAAAAATACTCCCAAGCATCAATAAGCTACAAACACGACAACAGAGCACATCAAGACCTACCGTATAGCTCCTGATTTGTTGAAGAAGATTACATAACCGTCAGAAACGAGAGAACATCACTGCACTGGCGTGACCATAACAGCCCCATTCAGCGGGATAAGGGACCACAGGAAAGACCCATCGCTTAATTAACGAGGAAAGGTCCTGCTGCCACACCACGAGCCTTCGCCACAAAATTATGAGTCTGCGCGCAGCCAATTAATGCTCATAATTTTCCCCTCGACAAACACGGTGCTTTATTTATGCCTTGCAAACCTCGATACCGGGGCCGTTGAAATGTTATACGGTTTTTTTTTTATTCAGTAAAGGGTGCATTTGTTTGCAAGTGAGTGCGCGCATGTACAGTATGTATGCATGTTCGTATGTATATGCGTATATATAAATACGCACATTCATACATACATACGCGCGCTCACGTGCAAAGACACACGCCCATTGTTGAATAAAAAAACCTTATATATATATATACATATATATATATATATATATATATATATATATATATATATATATATATATATATATATATATATATATGCTCGTATGCGTTAGCAAGAAGGAACTTCGTTCGTTTGAATCGTTTTGTCCATATACAGAAAATAGCAAGTTTGTTTTTCGCGGCGTCCTTACAGTACATTTACTGTTAAGGAAATGTTGCGTGGCATTGAAAGCGAAGAAATGTCTCTTTAAGGGTTTACGCGGCTCCCCGCTGCTGCCAAGCATAAAGAAAGCAATCGTTGTTGAATCCGGACTGCTCTCACTGGGTAGCAGAGGACGGCGGTGGACGGCGTTGAAGGAAATAGCGAGAAGAAGAAACTTCTGTTGAATGCCGTGAGTAAGAGGAATTTGAGCTTTACACATTACTGAGTAACGGCTCGTGCTTTTTAAAGGATGTAATGAAGATTAGACTAACATCTCCATCCTACGTAGTTGTGGGAGCTGTTCGTGCGTGCGTTGTGAGTGCTGGGGATTTGTGTGGGGAGGTTTCACGATCTCCAAAACTATAACAGTTATCGTTTAAGACGGTACTCTTGTGTAGCTTCTTACTAACAACAATGATATATAACGAAACCGTTTCCGGCGGCCTGGTTATCAAGTGCCACTATCCTGTAGCCTCCTTGCATCCTGTGTACCGTTCGCTTTATCAGCAGGGGAACCCATCCGATGCCCAAACCCCGCCTTCGCCGCCCCGACCAAGCCTTTCAGTGAGAGCTTCGCCAGTGACGCCGACGGGACAAAAGCACTGGTGTGTGACCGACAGTCCGTCTTTTAAAATCTCCCTGTGTTTCTGAGAATACGGATAATAACATAGCGTGCGATAGGATAAATATTTCAGCGTGAGGATAAATAAAAAGAAAATATCGTGACCGACCTCATTAGTCTTACCTCACTCAGAGTGTGTGAAATCGGTTATCTTGAAAAGGGCTTCAAGTGCCTTGATTGATGAACTGTCTCGAAATTGCTATAATCTAAAGACCCAAGAAATCTTTGTGGACATAGCTTGCGTGTTGTCTGGGATGTTATTGTGAAGTTAAAATCTGTTTGAAAAGGACAAAGGGTATGTGAGATCGCTAGCGGGGTACTTAACGTGAATAATGACTGCATACACGACAATCATACTATTAATGCCTGCGAATTCATTCATGATATGACGTAAAAACATTTTTTGTTTATTTTAGGAAAAGTTGAGCCCAGCATTCGTGGAAGTCGACCTTAGCAGTGACGAGTGTAACTAACGAGCAACAAATAACTGTCAAATGTTGTATTATATCAGTGACATTTTCTGTTATCCCTTTAATTACGACACCGCGCTCTTTGCAAGATGAAGCGGACAGGCTGTTTTTTGTTTCTCTCCGTCTTTCAAAGTTCGAAATAAAAGATTTTTCTATTTAGTTTCTAAAGAAAATGTACAAGAATTTTTTGTTGCCGCAATTCACACATACACGTGTGTATGTGTGTGTGTTGAAGAAAAATGTACAAGGTGTTTTTTCTGTGCTGCAGTTCACACATACACGTGTGTGTTTATGTGTGTGTGTGTTGAAGAAAAATGTACAAGGGTTTTTTTTGCGCAGCAATTCACACATACACGTGTGTGTGTGTGTTGAAGAAAAATGTACAAGGGTTTTTTGTGCAGCAATTCACACATACACGTGTGTGTTTATGTGTGTGTGTGTGTTGAAGAAAAATGCACAAGGGTTTTTTTTGTGCAGCAATTCACACATACACGTCCGTGTGTATGTGTATGTGTGTGAGTTGAAGAATAACGCTGTACTGAAGCACTTTTTTCCTTTCATATAACATAAGCTATTAATTACTGGAACGGGCTGTGGAATATCTGAGAGGATCCTTCTGTCCAATGTAGTGTATTTTTTTCAGTTCCCCATCTCTGTGTTTACATTGGGCCACGTGTTTCAAGTCGTTAAGGACAAAGTCTATGCCAGCCTCACTGCCTCTAATTTTTTGTTATCATAATGGATGGGCTGTTATTATTTATATTATATGGGTAGGCTTATAGACGTACCTTGCTGCAATGTTAATCATCGCGACGAAATTGACAAAATACCATCCATTTTTATTCTTTGCGATTGCACATATATAATCTCTCTCTCTCTCTCTCTCTCTCTCTCTCTCTCTCTCTCTCTCTCTCTCTCTCTCCGGCAACGTCTGATTAAAGAAGGTACTGAGAAACTCAAGTGAAACGCCAAGTTGCATTAACCCGATCTGAACTTGGGGATTAATGTTACATAAGGAACGCCTTTTAAAACTCAAAAGCTAAGGAGTCGTGAATCATCGGCTGTTGCTTACAGAAGACGGAGTAAACAATGACGCCTTGTGCTTCGTTTATGTTTTTGTTTACATTCAAGCGAAGTAGGTAGAAAATGCAGGGTTTTCTGACTTGATCTTGTTCGCACACCTTATGTTTCATTAACAAAAGGGCTGCCGTTAATGGTCAGTGCTTTAAAGAACTTAATTCAAGCCACAGTCTTTCTCTTTTTCCAAATGGGTACCCCCTTATTGTCTGGGTATTCAACAAGAATTTTTTTCTTAAATAAAGACAAGTACATTTCGGGTATGCAATTAGCACTTGTTTCTCCAGCGACGGAAATTTCGTTACTGTACTACAAACCAACGATTTACTAGTCGTAGTTAAAATCTCACTTTTGGACCATGTCATTAGTAGCATTATTCTGCATAGCGCTTACTTGTATGGAAATTTCAAACATCCAAGAGTAATAACTTGTATGAGTTGTTTTATTTATTTATTTATTTTATTATTATTATTATTATTATTATTATTATTATTATTATTATTATTATTATTTGCCAAAACAAATTCATTCTCCCGATAATGCCTGCATATTCGTTCATACTCAGGCTGATTCCCCGAAGAGGCGGGGTTGGGGGGTGGGTGACTTCAGAGAAAAATAAGACAACAGTCACTGCCACATTCATCCTCCATTTGTTCCCCTCCCCTGTCAGCAGTAGCACGTCGAGACTCCATTCCTGTGCATAGCCATCCGCTTTAGCTTGCATGCGCTTGTGTCTCAGGAATATCCTGTCCCTTCTTTCTAATACTTCTAGCAATGCCTCTACCTAACAATTCCTAGGTCTCCCTCGCCGTCATCTCAAGATTTCTGAACTGTGTAGCCTTTGTTCAAAACTGTCCTTTTCCACTGTTTCTTCGTGATTCATCACTTCAAAACACCCTGCCTGGCATGTCTTTTTAAACTTTTTTTTTTTTACTAGTGGTTCTCATTTTATAATATTTTATTACATACACTTCACAAATAGCTCATCTTGGAAACTTCCTTTTTTCTTCTTCAACCACATAACTTCGCTTCATTATTACAACTTCCCATTTTACACGGATTTCTGCTACTTTTTATATTCTTATTCTTATCTTCTAAACCATGAGTGACACTAAAGTAAAACTTTGATGATAGAACACCGAAATTTGAAAAACAATGGGACAATGATGAGAAAATGAAAAATAACAAAATACCACCAATATCAGCGTGGTGTCGACCAAACAAGATGAAATGATCGATAAAACGAATTTACAGTAATGACCAGCAAAAACCAGAGTATATTGCTCTCGATTTCTTCGTACGTAAAGCTAGGCAGTATTGGGTTTTCGTGCACTTGAGCCATACAAGGGATTTCCATCTGTACAAATAATAATAATGATATTTTCATCATATAAAAGGGAAATAATACGGTCTGTAAAAACCTAAGCCTGGCTATATTTAAAAATCTCCGTAGAGGTTCCCCCTCTCCGTCTTCTCATCCTTTTTTTTTTTTTTCAAGATTTGGATCGTGTCGTAAACATTGCAACTACTCTCACGTGTCATGAAAACGGCCGCATGAAGTCATTAAAGTTTCATGAACGAACTTGTAAACAAAAGTTTACATATATTACCATCACGACCAATACGAATTCAAAATGAATTGTTTTTACAAGTGTACCAGATAATAAAACGAAATTTTCACATTAAGGTTATTTAACCGTCTCCGTTAAAAGAAAAAAGACTGAGACGTAAATGCAAAATTTATTTTATCTTAGTGTTTGAAAGAACAATTGACTCGGTCTCTCAAAGGATCTTCTCGCCTTCCTTAACTGAAGGACCCTAAGAATAGGGTCATTGAGTGGCTCGGCGACGAGTGCCCCTTGTCCTCGAAGTCCTGGGCCAAACTGACAGACTCCTTTGCTTATAAGGAGATTCATAGACTGAAGTTTGGCCATTTTATCTCGTTATTATTTGTTTACATTTCAAATGTGGCGATATGAATTCCCCTTTAGGACATCAATGATGGAGATTCCGTCTTTGTTTTTAGGAATGTTACTTGAAGGAAATGGCTACCAGCATTATTCATAGCTGAACTCGTAACTGTATTTAATGCAATTTCATGAAAGTAGACACTGGTTTTTATAAAAAGGAAAAAGCGCATACTAGTCATTCAGCAAAATGAAGGCGCCCTGACAGACCAAGAATTATTCATGACTCCACCTTCTATAAATCCAAGCCCTTGACAACAATTCCATTGATAAAACGCTGTTCGGCAGACCTGGCTATTTCACATAAACCATTATCACATTGTCGCCATAAAAGGTTAATTCGACAATTGTTACAAATCAAGTGACGCTGATGGATGGGAAAGAATGACCGCCAAATGCCACTTGAGGGAAAAGTGGCCTTCTAAAGAGCCCGGTCTGCGCAAGGAGGAAAAAGGATGTGTTCATCAGGCGAAGGGAGAAGGATGATAACACGAAGGGAGCGATTGAGGGAGTAGGGCCAACGCAAGGGAGCGATTGGGTACATTGCATTGTTGCGGATCGTTTGGGAGATTCTCAATTGACCAGTCAATGCGGGACAATTCTGCTGCAGTTTCTTGCGGTGGCCTCTTCACTGCATCTCGATTGCCTTGTAGTCTCCTTTCCTTATAATGACTGGCGACTACGGGAATTCAAGAGGAATGATTCTCTGAAAACGTCTGACTTACGCAACAGCGTGTGGATTGACGCTGTGCTGATTTATTTCACTAAGACGATTAAAAAAAAAAAATTCTTTAACATTCTAACGGCGATTTGGAATTTTTGGCTGACGTCACTATTTTTTTTTATTAAATATGTAATTCCATTAGAGTAAATTAAAATTTCAAACGAGCCGATTCACGTCAGATATTAGTACACATCCCTTTTTTGTGTGTTCATCGCTTGGCTGCATGATGGTCAATCGATGTAAACAAACTCATCTTATTTTAAGGCCAAGAATAAGGAACAGCAACTGAAAGCCCTTTGTTATGAGACTGGTAAAGAGAATACAGAAATATACAAAGGGAAAGGAAAAGTCATGAATACCCTTATTAATCCGAAGGATAAAATATGGGGATATGAAAACAGAGATGTGTCTAACTTGAAGGAAGAGACCGAGCCGTCTGTTAATTATTAGATCAAGGAACACTAAAGTGGGGTAGAAATTTCCTTTTGGCTACATATGGATTAAAAGTCCCCAGGCCAGATCAGTCTGAGGAATAGCCTTTGATTCAGTCTTTCCGAAGGAACAAATGAACGATCTTGTATGATGGGGTTTTTTGGTGATGCAAAGTCTTATCTTGTAGTGTTCTAGGACCTTTGTTTTATGGAATATTTACAAATGATATGAATGTTAGCATATGAAATAAGAGTGTAGCGTATACTGTTGATGCCACTCTCTTTACAGTTATATGCTTTCATCAAGCATAAAACGAAGTTGTATAAGTAACACTACACTTGGTGATTCTGAATATCTGACAGTACGTAAGTTTCCCTTAACTGTAGGCTTTCCCTTTTACAGCCTTTTAAAAATATTTCGTCTGATGCTGCAAAAAAATCACTCACAAGGCCTCTTATATCTATAGAGATTAGTGTCATTACCCCAGATCTTTTGTTTTTCCATATTAAATACTGATCTGTAAGGATGTCTAGCTTTCCAGGAACTTTAACTTTTAGACAACTGTCATCGCAATTTGGACCATCACCAAATCCTGTCTGGCCGTCTTTCGTAAACTGTATTCCAACGGAGAACTTCGATTAGCACCCTTCATCATGACATACGCACAGGATCTTGACTCGGAATATCAAGTCAAGGCCACACAAATTGAACCCCCCAACCACCAAGGAATCAAGAGAAATGAGGAAGCTGATCTAGCATAAAGAGCGCTCATCTATAGCAGCTAACATCAATTTGTCTCATTATCTTATAGCAAACCATAAAACCCTAAACCAAATGAGTGAATATTCTTATTATAGGTGCTACTTGTTTTTGCAGAATATCAGCATCCGTATTTTGTTGATGTGCTGCAGCCCGACACTAACCACACAAGTGTTTCATCCATTTCACTATCAAACTGTAGGATGGTTATCTTAGCAGTGTTATTGACGAAGCTTTGATGTCTGGCTTTCCTGCTTGTTGTTCATGCACGTAGCCTACATATCTATGAGTTTTGTTGATTCACGTTGCCTGCTATTCATTTGGCACTTTGTACTTTTCCTTTTCCAATTTTTTTTTCATCTTAAGGACATTTCTACCTTTTGGAAGCTTACTTCCTAAGCCAAGAGCCTTTTAGGCTTTTTCCACATGAATGATCATTCATTTGGTTTAGGGTTCTATAGTTAAATGTAAGATAATGAGAGACAGAGAATGATGCTGGCTGCTACATAGTTAAGTGCTCTTTATGCTGGGAGATCAGCTTCTTCATTTCTTTTGATTCCTTTGTGGATGGGGGTTCAGTTTAGCATCAACCGTGTGATCCTCGACTTGATATTCCGAGTCAAGATATTGTGTGTGTCATTATTTCTATATTTTCAGCATGCTTGCTCATTTGACCTAGATTACTAACCTTTAATCAATGTGGGTTGGTGCATCTCCTTGCATTGTCTGACAGCCTCTAGTGACCAGCAGAGGCTACTATACGGTATAAACTACCGTTCTAGTGATCAATTTTCGTACTACAGGAAAAGCTAACTCTAGACTGATAGTTCATACCCTACAGTAGCCACTGCTGGTCACTGAAAGCTGTCAGTCAGTGCACGGAATACACCCACCAGATACTGAAATCTAAGGGTCTGTAAAGAGATAGAAAATTCAGCAATAACTGTACAGATATAGTTAGTAACCGGGTATCACAGAATTTTTTTTATTGTATTCATTCTGCATTATCACCCCGTTGAATCCAAACATACGAATCTGACACGCCATGATCGAATCACCCATATCTCACTGAGAGCAATTAGAAATGTATTATATTTTTACATCTAAGATTTCGTTTCTTCTTACCTCTGTATCTTTTTTTCAGGAAATAACAAATGTGTGCCTAGTATCAAAACTTTAACTGCAATTCAAGATATAAGTCTTTGATACCATGGAAATCGACAGCACAAATTGCCTCATTTCCTTATTGTTGCTTAGTTTGGTTACCTGTGGTGCTTCTGGTGATGCAAAGAGCATGTCAAATGAGAGCCTACATGATGAACAGACTGTGACTGCAATTCCAAACCTAGTAAATGATACCGGGCTGAAAGAACGTCCTAACTTGGCGCTAAATAATCTCGATTACCTGGGTCATGAGAGTCCAAAGACAAGTGCCCTGGTAAGAAAGAGCAAATTCAGCAGAAGAAACTACACTGAGGGCCCAGAGGACAAAACCCCTCTCACTGACTACATCCAAGAGCATGTCCTGCAGATAGACGGTGACACTTATCTGGACATCGGCGCCTACAACGAATCGTCCATGGAAATACCAGAAATACTACCCAGCTATGTGGGCAATATCTATGGCATTACGGTAGTGAATGGTAGCAAGTGCATACTTCAGTTTCTCAAGATGTCTCAGGGATTTGTACTAAGCGCAAATATTACCAGGTGTAACTCTCTCACGAACGTGACACTTGCAGGTATGTTGCTTAAAAGGATATGTTTAAACCTGTATGTTAATAAAGAGATGCCAAATGTTTCCTTCATAATGATGAATGTTTTATATGAATATTTATATATATATATATATATATATATATATATATATATATATATATATATATATATATATATATATATATATATATCTATATATATATATATATATATATATATATATATATATATATATATATATATATATATATATATATAAGGAAAGTGCTCTCCTGCTACAAGGGATTGTTTGCACACTTACAACATGGCGGTTTTGTTTGTCTGATAAACTTTAATATTAATAACTCAATGGATTTAGTCAACTACATGAGAAAGAACAGCTCTGTTTAGGTAAAATTATTGTGTCTGTTTTGCTAGTTTTACATTTATGATTGTAACTTATGGGTCTTAAATCGTTTTATCATAGTTTCAGAGGCCACCAGAGCTGGTAAACCAATGCTCTTATTTAGCCCGGCCCAAAAAAGAAAAAAACACGGGAAGGATGATAGATGTAAAAGAGATGGCCTTAAAACCACAGAGAAAGATAAACCTGCCTCATACCGGATGGTAAGTTATAAAAAGGAGTTCCAAAGCTTGGCAGCAGAAGGAACAAATTGGTCACATAAATTTGTGATCTGAGAATTACTGATCTCAAGAGAATTAGTGGCTTGGCATGCATTACGAGGCCACTAGAGCGGAGAGAGACTCTATCCATGATCTCAACAGAACATTTGCCAAAATAGCACCTACAGAAAAGAGGCAAAGAGGTCACATCATGGCAGAAAGAAGAGTCTCTAGGGAAGAGACAATGGCAGAGGCACTGATTATATCAGCTACCACTGATCCAGTCCATTTGAAAAGGTAGTCAAAAGATGAAAACCACTAAATTTGTGAGCAATATCTCAGACAGAGATAAAACAAAAGTCATCTTAAAGCTTTAAAAATAAAAATGAAAAAGAAAACTTCTGACTTCTAAACAGTACACCTTATATAGCAGCAAATTTGCCCATTTGAACCAAACGGTCTTAGTTATCTATTAATTTGGACAATCTTTTGTGAGAGCTGAAGATAACCGCATTTTTTCAGGTAACGGATTTTTTAAATTTATTTCTCCACTTTCTTTATTTTCATTTCAGTATCATGGAGATATTAAACATAATCTAATTTTGCCTTTAGTCGATGAGTAGTTAATGTGATTTAACAAAATTCATTTGCCTTTAGTTTTTCTATGTATGTTATGTCAATGACCCAAGCTGTAAAGCAGCTTTTACCTTCTCAAGGAGGTTGGGAATAAAGTCTGGTTGTTAGGAGGTGACAGTAAATATCCGCAGTCGATATCACTGAGGCTAATGCTTGACTCACACATTGACGATTCAAGGACTCGCATACCGTAATGGCTGAAAATTTGCTAATTATTACGCCATTACAATGTAATTATGACAAAATCGCCAACATCGCCATGAATCGTTACCGCGTCGCCAAGTTTGGTGCCGTGCACCAAGTGATGGAGTATATTTTTAAATTCCAAAACATACACTGTCCGATTGCGTCAACTGTCATGTGTCATCATGTCATTGGGCAAACTACGCAACACTGACGCAATGGCGTCGCCATTTGTCGTAATTAGATTGCGCATATCCTAACTCGCAATTGCGACATGCACCAACATTCACCATCACCTGGTGTAAGTCACCAAGCTTGGCCACGCTGTAACGATTCATGGCGATTGTTGGCGATTTGGTGGCAATTACAGCGTAATGACGTCGTAATTTAGCAGCTATGCATGTGTGTCCTTGAATCGCCAAGTGTGACGAGCCACTGACAATTTTTTTTTTTTGCGGCCCCAGGCCCACGAATGATGGCGATGATCGCCAAAACCAGCCATTACGACGTGCACGTCCTTGAATCGCCAATGTGTTATGAAATGTTATATTTTTCTTATTAAGTAAGAGAAATGTTATATTTTTCTTATTAAGTAAAAGAAATGTAATATTTTTCTAGTAAAAGATTAAAAAAAAAAAAATGTGTGACTCCGGCATAACCGTGATAGGCGGAAGCCCAAGCTGCACACCACCCACCAGATTTTACAGGTCAAATACACTGAAGCAAGACTGAAGCTTCAGTTACATCGGCTGTCGATATTTACCGTCAGCTAAACATAAAAAAATCTACGGACTTCAATGAAAGGATATTACTTAGTATATTAAAATGACTTGTTTATACCTATAAGATACAGCAGCTAAGTCACCGACGCTTAAGTAAACAAATTAATGACGACTATGGAAGAACACAGATATAATGGCGAAGTTGTTAGTCACTGTATGTACTCTGCTCTGAATTTTTCACGTGTTTCCTCTATCTCAAGAAATTAGCGAGACAAGTATTTAATAACTAAACATATCAACCTAAGAATTTTATGTTTTTTTTATTAATAAATAACTAAACATAAAATTCGTTAATTTGAATAACCAAATATAACAACCTCAGAAATTTCTGTTTTTATATTGATTCCTTTTACTTTTCTGCGAAATTGAGGTAGACTAGAATGGAAACTATCCAGAGGTTTGGTACAGTACAGACATGCTTGCAAAATGAACAAGGCTGCATAACTGCAACGAGTTAATTGCTTTATTGTGAGTTTGAGAAACAATGACGCAAATCAATTGTCGTGTTTTTACATCTGAAGACAAGAATTCTGCCCTGATCCTGTAGAAAAGTTAAGTATATCTTAGTTTAACCAGACCACTGAGCTGATTAACAGCTCTCGTAGGGCTGGCCCGAAGGATTAGACTTATTTTAAGTGGCTAAGAACCAACTGGTTACCTAGCAACGGGACCTACAGCTTATTGTGGAATCCGAACCACATTATAGCGAGAAATGAATTTCTATCACCAGAAATAAATTCCTCTTATTCTTCATTGGCCGGTCGGAGATTCGAACTAGCGACCAACAGAGTGGTAGCTGAGAACGGAACCCGCTCACCCAACGAGGAACCAATGAAAATTGACATGGGCACCAGTTCTCATTATCTTCAAAACAACTCGCTCGACGTCTTGTGATTTTTATCTATTTGGTATATAAATTTATGTGTAAATTATATTGGTCTCCTTTGAGTTTTTTATGTTGGATCCTTATCCACAGGCAGTTTGATATCTTCATGTTTGATATCAAGTCTTTCGTTTTAGCATTTCCGATGCTCTGTCGGCTGTTACTTTAGAGACAAAAAATGTTTAGCTAAAGGATTCTGTTTCTCGTTCAGATGGTTATGGCGGCCAAAATGATTAAATGACATAATGGCAACACTCGGGCGGTGCCTTATCTTTCGTCTGGCTGTTTCCTGTTTGTACTCGAGAGTAGAGTAAACTTTTCTAAACAATGATTTCCCACATCTTTGCTGCCACTCCAACTCTTTTTAAACACGAAGGGAATGATTCTCTCTCTCTCTCTCTCTCTCTCTCTCTCTCTCTCTCTCTCTCTCTCTCTCTCTTCTCTCTTCCCGTTTTTCTGTCTATATCTTATAGTGTACGTACGTAAATTAGTCTGTAATGCCGGAAATGTTGGGAAATCACCTTGGCCTGGTATAGTCATCTATAGATCAGAAAAAAGGATCATTGTTTGTTTTATTAACCATTGCGGTAGAGGAAGTGGAAAATAAGATATCTGCGTAGGGCAGAGGTTGATGTGGAGAAGCAAAACGTGGCCACGGTCACGAAGAATCGACCTCTCAAATGTTGATGATTTTGGCTCCAAATTATAATTAAACTTTTCGTTTATATTCCAAAACATTGAAATGATCTTTCTCAAAGTTAGCTGTGGTGAGCACTCACCTGAGAAAAGCTAAATCTCAGATGCCGAAAATTCTCTCAATTTGTCTGTTTCTTTTAATACTGTTTCTGTCACCCTCATTTTTTTCCTCTTGTTCGTTCTGCCATTAAAATTGTGATGAATGAGAACGTACGAAAACCAGCGGACTATGGTGAACGATGTTATGATGAATGGGTGGAACAAGTAGTTGAAGGAGCGATGTACTTGTCAAAAGAGTGTAAATCCGGCAGTGTTGGGAGAAAGGAGAAAAAGAAATATTGTGCTGGACAAACGGACTGAAAGGGGCAGATTGACACACACATTATATATACATATACACAGACACACACACAACATATACATACATACACATATACTGTATATAAGTGTGTGTATGTGTGTGCGTAAATATACTAAGTTAACTAGGAAAAAATGGTGCAATCATTCACATACGTAAAACGGTGAGTATAACATCCTAAATGTCCTAGATCAACACTAAGGGAATTTCAAACAAATTTAGTTGTATTTAGAAATCCGTCAAATGCTAAAAATGGCCCCACATGTGGAGCAGCCATATACAGTACAGTATATCACCCATTCCCTTTTTTCCTTCAGCCCTAATGCAGTTACACCCACACAAATAGACAATAATCATGACATTTCCAGAACTCCCGCTGCAATGGTTCATACACTTTGTTGCTCTCAAAGTCATCTCCTGAGACTGTATCAAGAGTGATTTTTTGATATGCAAGTATGGTTTAAGAACTTCTTTTATCGCCTGCAACAATTCCGGAGTTGCATGAGTATTTGCTACCATTTTAAGGGAGAAAATTTTGTAGAGCCCTTGCATATAATTATGAGGCTGCTAGTAGTACTGGGTCAACTCATGAAATACCCTCTGTTTTTCATCATTCAATGTGCAAATATTCTCAGCCTTTGTTCCAGCCTCTTTCATGTCGAATACCAACGTATTTCTCCTTAATCTAATCATAGTTAAGCATACGTAAACTCAGTTTATAATCTGATCTTCACAACTATGTTACCAGGTACAGTTTTATAAGAAATTGTGTTCGTGCTATCAGTCTCGTTGGTGCACCCGTAAACTAGTCTCCGCTCTTTGTTCTGAAACCGCCAACCCCTCAATCCACGCATTAAGATACCACCCAAAGTTGTCCCTTGCGCCGGGTACTGTGGGCAGAAACAGAAGGTTCTCCTCTGAGTCTTTGAAACTTCTCTCTTGCTTCCAAACTTTACCTTTGCGCGTGTTCCTTTTGGACTTTTCCCTCCTAGATGCCCAAGTTCCAGGACTCTTGCTTAGTCTTCGTTCTAATAAATGATGAAGAAGAAATCTTCGGACTAACGTCATGAGCGTCAAAACGTGACTCGTTGGTTTGGTTAAACTGCTTTACGATAATAAAACTACTGTTCTGTCAGTATCCAGATTATATCTATTCAAATATTGATTTTGAAAAACACTGGTGTCGCCATTTTAGTTAACAATTAGTAATGTATGAGTTATATCAAAAAGCAAAAAAATTAGTTTATCTCAAAGCTTGACTGGGTCCATGTGCCTCCCGTTAATAATTAATTCATTGGTTTGAATTTCGTTTTTCTTGTGGTATTGATGCTTTATGGGGTTAAGCTCGTACTCTACCTATACTTGTTTATTAACTAATCCCTAAATATTTCTTTATGCTATGTTTAACATTTCTAGGCTGAAAAGAGTGAAACTGCCACAGTATATTCACTATTAGCAGTTTTTTATACTTTTCTACTAAACTTTTGAATTAAATTTCTGACGGATATCTGAGTCTGTGGTCAATGTAAACTTATCATTGTACTGCATTACTATGTACTGGCTGCAGTAACTGTCCTTTACCAACTGGATCTGTGATGAAATTAAGAAATTTGGTCCTATATCAGTAGGAGGAATTCTTTAGCCATTAAGTACTGAAAGCAAAACAGTATGGTAAGGACACACTCACTTCAAATCATTTCAAACCTCTCCCTGGTAACATGCTTAAGAGGCATGCATCGCAATGTTAACACTATTCCTAAACATTAGGAAAGCGGGAGTGTTCCTGTTAACTATGCATTCTTGATTACATAGTGACTCCTGATCTAAATGCTGTCAATATCTTATTGCGCAGGTGATGGATGGTTCTGCAGAATTGACTGGACATGGTTGGAGGATCTGAAGAGTGACTGGAATATTGATTATTCTATGGCACGATGCGATGATGTCAAGTCTTTAAAACACAAGGAATATGGCTTGATGTCCTTAAATTTTGCAGACGGCACACAAACTTGGACGGATTCTGTAAGTGTTCTGTGAAGTTAATACTGTGCTCCTACAGAGCTCATGCTTAACGCAAGAACCTACAACTCTGCATTTAAGCTGCATCTTTTATTGTTGATTTCCGACATCTTATCTTCTTTAATTTTGGTGACAATATAAATAGTAAATTATATAAAGTGTACTGACCATACATATCCTTACAGGAATTGGGAGTTTGTCCTAGGCGTTGCCGCTGTGTTATGCTCACGAATGCAGAGAGGCAGTTAAAAAAACTCGTAGTTCATTGCAACAAATTAAATCTCACAGATGAAGACATTTTAGCTATGCCCATACCAAGCAAGACGTCCACACTTTCATTAGAAGAAAATCAGGTAATATTGCCAGCGAGAATGATCAAATACGACCCCTGGAAAATATGTTGAAAATAGAAGAGAGCTCAACTGGATGATGGTACACTGAATTCATTTTAATAGCCCAAGTACTCTACTACATTAGGAACAGAATGATTTTAGCAATTATTTCGGTTGTTATGGCCATTAAAAGTATAATTCTTTTATCTTTTTAGCTAAGATCTACAGAGAAGCTCTTCAGGCACATAAGCCACTTGCAGTCTGTCACCGAAATCCTTCTGAAGCACAATGAGCTTGATGAACTGCCATATCTCCCGAAAGCAACATTTCCGAAGTTGAAACGGCTCGATCTATTCAACAACAAGATACGCAAGGTGAGCTCATGCTCCACTTCTGAGGCTTGTTAGGGGAAATTATTAAAATGCTAGATATTTTTCTGCACCCCATTCAGGGAATGGTAATTTTCCTTGTACAGTAATGTGTTGAAATGCCAGAAGGAAAATTCACACACGTGGAGGATCAAGGTAACAGGTTCAAGATGGCACTGAACACGTGGCTTGAATGGGGAAGGTGGGTTACACTGAGGACTGAAGACCAAAGAAGAGGGTGATCCTAACATTCTACAAAGTAAGGAGTCTAATTTTCTCCTTTCAGACCACCAGAATGGTTTTTGCAGGAAAGATCTACGTGACTAATTCTTTCCTATTTTGCAAATGTTTGGATATTGTCTCTTTAAGACTTAAGCTGAATTTTCTTTCATTACTTCTGATAGCTCTAATATAGTCTGGCATCAGGTTCTATTATTCAGACTTCCTCCTTGTGGTTTCATCATTTTAGGCTTTCATCTAACTGTCTGATACCTGTGTAACATTTGCCCCTGTCTATTCCTAGCAGTAGGCCTCAGGGTCCTGTTTATCCCATTAATTTTTTCCTGTTTATCAATGATCATATTCAGTCCGTCCCTTCTACGCATGCTTTTGTTGATCATTGTACTCTCTGAATTCCTTTTTTCAAGCCATAGCCTTGTTCTGTTTGAATGCTATTTTGCACTTCTCTTCATCGATCAACTTTGACCTTGTAACAAAATTTGAAAAGTGATCCTATAACCTGATTTAGATCAGTGCCTGCCTGTTTCTCTCTTCCTTCCAACCTAGTTTTTCTATTCTGTTTGATAAAAATACACCTGAATATCTCACTTAAATCATTTTTTTTCTAGTGAATTCAAACGTGTCTTGGCGAAATCACAAAGTTCAGACCAAACAACTCTGCTTTTAAAAAATTGCGTTCTGTTTAGATGTAAGCTCATCCCAATTATTAATGCTTAATGTTGCCCTTATACCTCCACTGGAGAATAACAAAATCAATATCAGATAAATAACAACACTAGTATGTGCAGCAACACAAATGAAGACAATTTAAAATGAAACGATTTCTTGCAGATAAACCTCGAGGCCTTCGAAAGCATAGTGAGCAGAGAAGACATATGGGTGAACTTGCACGAGAACGACTTCTTGTGTGACTGCAACGCTCATTTTTTCATGGCAAGTATATCTATTTTTAATAGTTATACAATAAACTATTGAATTAAGTCAGACAACTTTCACTGCCACGAAATGTTTCCAAAGGGTTGTTTTAAATACATATGACCAGTTTGCATAAGAACCCATGATGTAGTTTTCCTGAATATATTTCCATAT
>NC_089750.1:19905052-19912552 GCF_040412425.1 Macrobrachium rosenbergii
ATCACATACATATCAACAACAGGATGAAAACAAGTGAATGACCATAATTGGAGAGCGAAGCTTTGATAAATGCTGGATAATCGTATGAAGCACCAGTTGGGCCTTCCAGTAAGTAGTTTACTTTTATTAAACCTGATTGTGATACGCGTGCGATAAGTTCCCTACGTGCTTATGACGGATTTCACTGCAGTGTGGACGCACCTTACGGGAATGCTGTTACAAAGACGGGAACTTCTCATATTGCAAAATCCCATCACTTTGGAAGTTACTGTTTCATTCCATTTCCCACTTTTCTTCTTTTCTTTGCAGGTTAAACGCTTAATAACCCTTCGTACGAAGGAATGTGAGCCGCCTCCTACAGAGTTCAAAGCATTACCCATCGTGATTACTTTGCTGGTATTACTGAACGCAGCGTTTATATACTTCGTCTGGGACCTGCACAGAGCCATAAAAGAGTGCAAGAACACCGGTAACGTCAAGGACCCAACTGTCCACGTCCTTGTGAAAAGAGTCGGGAGATTCTTCTCAGCAGTCCTTCAGAAAGGAGACAAGCCTCCGGAGACTGAGACGAGCGCCTCCGCAGATGACCTCCATGACGAAATGATTCGGAGGAACAACCGGACGTCATCCCATGATAGGAAATCCTTTTTCAGGAGGCCTGAAAGCAGAATGACGCCTGGGCCAACATAGGCTGTTGAATCAAGAATTAGTTTATTTTGGAGTATGTTGTAAAACAAAACTAAAACCATGTGATATTGTTGGAGTAAGCTTACTTTCAGCAGTTTAATTGCTTCCAATCATTATGGTAAACATACAAGTAAAAAAAGTAAGATTGACTGACTTATAAACCAGCGTCGCAAGGACTATGGTCATCGGTGTCGAAGTTAAAGAGAAGGGATTATCACTCGACGTATGAGAATATGGGTATGTTAAAAAGGTAGGAATAAAAAAATCTTTATTAAGGAGAAAGATATAAAACTTGTATGTGCTAGTTTAGGCCTTAACCTGAACTCCTTGACTGAATGGAGTTTTAAAAATGTGCAGTTCCGGTAATCCTGTACTAAAAACTGCAACGATACACTCACTGATGAGGGTATGTACTTAAGTTTGGCCATGAAACGTACCGTCAACTGTATGCAAAGAGACGATGAATAAAATCAAATTCTGAAGAAGAAACATACGTACACTTTGTAATAACCTTAGCACAGGTTACAAAAGTACCTAGTCTTAAAGGTGACTGGATGCTACTTTGGCTTGTTATCTACGCGTCACTTGCCCTGGGGTGCTAGTACTAAACATGGCGGAAGCTCCTTGGGACGCCGTGTTTAGTACTAGCTCCACTGGGATCAAAGTATTATATACATCCGTTTCTATATTGTGTGGTCGACAAATTTTATGTTAATAAACGATACCTTCGTCCGGCCGTCTACTTTACGTTTACCATACGGTGTTTAGTACTAGCTCCTCGGAGTAGGTGACGCGTAGATAACGAGCCAAAGTAGCACCGATGACTGTAAATTTAGACACTAGATAGAAAACGAAGGCGATGACTCCTACACGCTTCCTATACTTCAGGGGACTGATGACGGTAAGACAGAGGGATCGAATATTCAATTATAAACGTAATATGAGCCGTCCGCAGGATTTTTAATAGGAAGGAGTTCATTGTTTTATAATGTAGTTTATAAATTTTAATTAAAAAGAGTAACACAGCACACAAAACTAAGCAGGAGCCTAATGATCAATATGCTGTCGGCTATGTTATATGAACTAACATAATTCTCCATAACCTTGGATTTATTCCCTTCTATTACATAACACGTTCTGGAACCCTTCCAACTTCTTCTATTCCTGAACATTGCTAACAGGTTTTGATTAATTTCCGGGGTTGCTTTTTCATTTCTTTTACTTCTCATTCATGTCTTGTATTTTTTTTGTCTTTTTATTCCCCCCAAAGGACACTGTCTCAACAGTAATGTATGATTACAAGGAAATATTTTTTTCTACGATGGTTTTGTTAGTGTGAACCCTTTACGGAATTTGGTAACAGTATACAAATAACAGTATACAAACGGTAAAGAGAATCCGTCTTCATTGATCTCCGAAAGACCACTGGCTATTTAGTCAAATCACAATTACGTGTATGGAATGGAAAGGAATATCGAGTTTAGGCCAAAGGCCAAGCACTGGGACCTATGAGGTCATTCAGGGCTGGAAAGGAAACAGTGTAGGTAGGTATGAAAGGTGCAACAGGAGGAAAACTTCGCAAGTGCACTATGAAATAATTGTTAGGAGAGGGTGGATAGGAAGATGGAAGGAAGATAATATGAATGGAGGTACAGTAATAGGGACGATTACTATAATCAGGTGGGCCCTGAGTAAATACAGTATTTAAAAACGATGTACAAGATGACCTCTCGCACTGTAACAGGAAATTTGAGGATGTGTAAACGGCTGACTACTTCAATAGCGCTTGAAACCAAGTCTATAGATATACAGTACAATCAGACAAACTTATATTATGAATTACAAATTAGTTCTATATTTCTGATACCTTGTCTACACTTCTATATCTATCCCTTCTACCTTTTGTTCCCAGCTTCCATGCGGTTTCTGTGCCCTGTGACAATAATGCCAATGGCCCAGTTCTCAGTCAAAACAGTGTCAGTACTTATTAACTATATTACCCCGTTTAACTCAGCCGTGTTCCCTTTGCTCTTTCCGTTTATTTGCTGTGCTGTTCAACTTCTCTGAAAAGTGAGCAAATCACTTATGAAAGTGCCAAGTCAAACATATTATAGGGAAATGTTGATGAAGAATCGGGCAGCATTGTCTGATGAAAAATGATGACACCCATGCGTGATACTTCAGTGGCTGAAGCATATTCAGAGTAGCCTACTGCGTTTCTGACAAAATTTAATGTGGTAAATTTGTCATATTAAGAATTTTTTTATAATGCCTGAATAGGCAGTTTAACAACAGCTCCTTTCCTGCTTAGTACTATCCGTACACATGGCCCAAATTATATTGTATAAATAAATAAAGAATTGTTACAGTAATAAAGCCTAGACTGTTTTTGTTATACCGAGTGATACTTGATTGTATTTCATCGTTTGGTGCTTTCTCTCTCTCTCTCTCTCTCTCTCTCTCTCTCTCTCTCTCTCTCTCTCTCTCTCTCTCTCTCTTCGAAATATTTATTTTAACAAGTTGAGGAAGAAACAAACCAAATTGAAAATACAATAAACAGTAAATCGAAAGCTCTTTGTATGATTTTATTTCTAGAAGTTTGTATCTCCATCAAGGTGTACTTGCGGCATTCTTAGACTGCCAGTTACAGATGAATAAATAAAAAATTTTTCCCGTCTTTTTCTACCCTATTCATTCTTCTCTCTTTTTATAAACGAATGAATGCTTATTACAATCTCCTATCTCCTGTCCGTAACGCATTCCTACATAATTAAATTCTTTCCCACTTATTTTTAGGACAAAGTTTTGTCGACCTGCAGTGGGCAACCTCAGCGTGACGTGGGTATTGGGAAGCCGCAAAAATTTTTCACTGCAATAGTCCTTCCTTATCACAATTATTCATGTGCATTCTATATCAGTTTTCACTGGAAATTATCAATATTTTTTAAACACCTGTTGTTTTTCGTTAATGTTTACTTTTAGCCAGATACTGGGACTAATTTTACCAATATAGCTGATCGGTGATTTATGTTTTCCATTAGCCTTATATCGATTTGACCTGAGAGCTTGCGGGACACTATGCGCCGTTCTTGCTCCCTCAGACCTCTAGAGATGGCTCTTCCCTTATTAATAGTGTAATAAATCCTTGTAATTACAGATATCTGAGTTCATCTCCTCTTCTCCATGGAGAGTTACTGTCCATTAAAAACCCATGAACTAAATGAACTTCAGATTATTGTTCTGAAGTAACAAATCAATGAGCAATTTTATACTAAAAAGCAGAACGTTTATAGATATAGGTTACAGGGACATTTATTATATTGACGCTGTTTGCTGCTTTCCTGAAGCTGCAAAAAAACATTCTGGATTATCGATAAAAGGTTAAGATAGTTACACTGCCAGGCCGTCATTTATGTTGGCAAGAAAGAGTTAGTGGATCCACACCAGGCCTCTTAATCTCTTTCACGCCTTACTGGAAAGGGCCAGTGTTAGCATAAACCAGGTTTAATCTAAGCCAACCACCAACCTCCGTGTTGCAGCTCGTCTAGAGTTTATGGAACTGAATCGAATTGAATATAGAATTTAGGCCAAAGTCCAAGCATTGGGACCCAAGAGGTCATTCAGCGCTGAAACGGAAACTGACAGTAAAAGGTTTGAAAGGTGTAACAGGAGGAAAACCTCGCAGTTGCAATATTAATTAATTGCTAGGAGAGGGTGGAAAGTAAGATGGAAGAAAGAGAATATGAAAGGAGGTACAGTAAAAGGAACGAAAGGGGTTGCAGCTAGGGGCCGAAGGCACGCTCCGAAGAACCTTAAGTAATGCTTACAGTGCACCGCATGAGGTGCACTGACGCCGCTACCCCACTACGGTGCCTAGAGTTTATTGAAACTGAGGTTCATATGTTTTCTGCATGAACCAGTTTCCCCACGTAATATGGTATTACATTTCCTATGCAAAGGTTTTCAGTAAAAGGTCAGTAATACAAATAACATTTACAGTAAGGCTTATGACTGTGAAAAGAATCTATGTAGTAAAGTGAGGATTCCCTGAACGGACAGCCAAACATTCATGAAACTTCGATACAACTATCATAGGTCAGTCAGGCAAGGATTGAATGGTAGGGATTATTATCTAAGATACAATAATGTTTAAGGTTATGAAAATATCATCTACTTCCAATAAAAATAAAAACATTAAATCTAAAATTAAAGATGTTTCCAACCCTTTTAAATCTCGTATGGAAAGGTTGAAATGATCCAACCTAGGGTATAATAAATTTCTAGACTGATTTCTGGCAAAGTGCTTAAGTGGCTTGAGGAGATTTTCCATTACAGCCATGGCCATATCTGTACGATAATGTCTTACCAATGCAGTTTCATAAGTCTAACAAAACTGCAAGAACCTTTGTATTCGTCCACGATTCTCATAGCGAGACAATGGATAGCAAGTATACGGCCTAGCTACAAGATTCATACCACTTTACTTGCCAGCACCTCACTTTCAGCAAGTACGACAAGTGCAGATGATATAAATTAATGAAAAATAAAAAAAAAACGCAGGCATGACAAGTGCGGCTGGTGTAAATTAAAGTGGAAGTATGGAATAACTCGAGAGTACCTGTGATGACCTCCCCAGAAGAATGCATCATTGTAAAAATATATTAACAGATTTTAAAAAAGGATTAACTAGTCTCAGTTTCTTTTTCTAGTACAAGGTTGTTTGAATTCAACTCCCCATTGTTTTAACTTATGTAAGACAAAACAATATCCATTTTCACGTAATTTCTTATTTTGCAATCAATTTATGAATCTCTTCGAATATCTTGTAGAAGGGGGAGTGAGAATTGGCTGTTACCATTATTTTTCATTGAACTTACTGATTACATGCATTTCCGTTGTTGTCCAAATTTGAATAAACATATCCCTCTCTCAGAGAGCAGAGCAGAATAAGTTAAAATAATGCCCTGACCTTGAAGAAATTAATTCTTCCAGGGAACTCATCACTTTCATTGTAGACAACTGTTCCAGACAGCAGACTTCACGGTCTTAGTCAACACTATATTGACATTAATCAAGAAATTATTTGCCCTCTTGGGCCTGAACGGTACGTTATCGATACCCTATAATAACCCTAACTGTAGAATTCCGAAAGTCAAACACAATCTGGGCCTCCTCCTTAATGTATTAATGGCGGGACCTTCACTAAAGAAAGGGCATATACCTACGTCAGGAAGTGAAAGTTCGAATTATTCTCTGAGGAAAGAGTGAAAAATACTACTTGGCAGAGGACACATTAGACAAACTCCAAGCACGAGATGGTGTTCCATGAGAGCCCTCTGAAAAATATATTTCTTTGCTTCACAACCTGACCTTTCAGTGGCATTAAAAATACAGTAATACGTGCTGGTTACCTCGGGGAAATGGTATTGTTGTCAAAGTTTTATTTGCTAAATGCCGCTTGCAGTACGGAATGGGTTTCTAAACTAACTGAAACCATCAGGTTTTCTTTGTTATGCCCTCGGATACTTATCCTGATCTATATGATTTCAACTCCCCCTGAGTACTCTCCAACCATAATAAAAAGTATATAAATGTGTAAAATATACTACCGACGGATTAAAGAAAGTAATTTACTAGTAATCTTTTTTGCTTAAAAGCATACAAATCCAGCCTTCCATTAAATTAAAGTGTTCAAACGAAAAACTGCCCTGATAACCGCGGACATTGCAGTGTCGTAAGTAACCAGCCCACCACACATACACACACACCCACTCTCACACACACACACACACACGCACACACACACACACACAGAGAGAGAGAGAGAGAGAGAGAGAGAGAGAGAGAGAGAGAGAGAGAGAGAAGAACCACTGGTAAACGTGTGTGTTGAAATCAATGCAAACCCTACAATAATTTCCTGTTTCACAGACAAAGGAATGCCACGAAGGATAATGACAGAGGTGAAACTCTCTAGTAATGGAAGGGCCAGGCTATTAAACTTTACTGCGAATAAAATGAAAAAATGTTGTGAATGAGATAAAATATCAATGCAATCAGTCTAGTGGGTTTTTTTCCGTATCCGGACTTCACCGACTAAAGTATCTATTGGACAATTTACCGACAGCTATCGCGTAAAGGAAAGTACATTTCTTGACTAGTAGTGTCAAATAAAAATACGAGATATAGTCTACTATTAACGCTGATCGAGTGCTTAACATTTTGACTTTACAGAAGACATGATGTACAAATAACTTGCTTTCGAATTTTGAAAGGCAGCTGGAACCCATAACAATATCTAAGCCAGAACTGACAAATGTCATTTTTTTCAGTTTTAAGAATTTTTGTTGTCCTTTTTCTTTGAGAAAATATTAAGTTAAAATACATACAGTATACAGAATATAAAGTTAGAAATGTTGAAAAATTGGAGTAGAGTGGCTTCTCATATAATCTATGAAGTACGCCACATACTAAAGCATGACATGTTAAATCTATTCTAATGTTATATAAAGTCGCAGTTAATTATTATTCTCTGCTAAAACGTTCAGGGTGTTTCTCTGCCAAGGCATGATAAGCTCATGTACAGCTTTCCAAGAGGCGCACATTCACTGGAGACAAGAACCGTCCACTTTTCGGGAACTGGCAATGGTTGGCCCTTTTCGACTTATGCAGCACAGCTTATATGTAGTGAAAGAAGACTGAACAGATTTACCCAGCAGGGCAAGGGAGCCTTTTCCTTTGTAATTTGCACTTTAAAACTGTTCAGTGTCAACATTTCCAGGAAACAGAACTGGGTTACCATTTCCAACGAACCTT
>NC_089750.1:19917552-19930052 GCF_040412425.1 Macrobrachium rosenbergii
CCATCCACCAGTTGGAAAAATGAGGTTTTGTCGTCGCTACATCATCGCCGATCTACAACCTTTGTTCTTCGTTGAACTTTGAAGCCATTGCTAACAGAGGTGAGTATAGGATACCCACAGTGATGTTTAAAGAATGAAAAACGTCACTTAATCTTTCTGGTTTTTATGTTAAATATTTTTGTTGATGATTTTGCATATTATTATTATTATTATTATTCGCTCATTTGCCAGACGAGTGACACAACTCAAAAAATGCGTTTTTTTTAGTTATTGATACTAGCAGATAGCCCGTTCTTTGTTTAATATTGTGGTAAAAACATCATATTTGTATTTGTAATACGAACCGCTAGAGGGCATGACATGTCACTATTACACTATAGAGAGTATAGGAGTTTTAAACTTTAAAATGCTTCTCCTGAAAAATGGCAATTTTTGAGTTATGTCACTCTTCTGGCAAAGGAGCGTATTATTATTATTATTATTATTATTATTATTATTATTATTATTATTATTATTATTATTATTATTATTATTATTATTATTATTATTATTAGGAAGGAAGGAAATACCACCTCATGATGTCTTGTTTGTATAAATACGTAATGAATATTAAATATGATTTAGCCAAGCCTCCCGAAATCATTCAGACCTGAGGACTGACGTATATACCTTGAGAAACTGCTTTCACGGGGTCCTTACGCCCTTGTCTCTTGTGTGACATACTGTATTGCTTAGGAGGGCTATAAACATACCCCCAGAAGTGATTTTACGGAAAAACTTGTTGATATTTGGTAGGCTAGCACCTCAGATGATAACCTCTCAAGTGGTTTAGGCCTAGGTTAGTTGAAGAAGTACCCTTCAAGGAAACTAGGGCAGGTAACCTAACCTAACCGTACCCTCACGCACCTAGGATGGGAAACTTTGCATGTCTCGCTTAGCCTTTTAGAGTTCACAGTGAGGATGCTAATGTTGCTGATGGATGGCAAGACTGGGTGGAAGACTTCGGCAATAGGCTATAATTGTAGCCCACAATATAAAGGAGAAGAGAAAAAAAAGACCTACTGCGTCTGCTGGCTGGGAAGGAAATTGTTAACATTTATAAAGGCCTCGCAGATGAGCAGAAAGGAGGCGAAAATGACAATGAGATTTTGATCAAGCCTCTTGAACAATATTTCTCAAGTCGCAAATTAATAGGTTTTGCAAGATACATAAAATTAGGCAGCGTGTACAGTAAAGCAGACAAATGAAATAATTCAAGCCTATGTGGCAAGACTTCAGAATTGGTCAGGAATTGTCAATTTGGTGACAAGGGCAATTGGATTCTCATCCAAAAAATGGAACATGGAAACCCAGAATCAGCGCACAAAATTTTTGAAGAATGACACTTACAGAAATGGTAAAATTCATCCTTGCGGAAGAACATCAGAATTTTGAGCAAGTAAAATTGAAGCTAATTATGCAGAAGAATTTAAACTTACCAGTATGGACAAAGGAAAGATGTTCTTTAATACAGGAAGTGTGAGAAACTAAAAAAAAAAAAAACATGAGACGGCTCCATTGCAAACTCTCAAGAACCACAGTAAAATGTGAGGTGGAAATTCATTGCAGTCCCAGCCAAGAGTAGGAAAAGCCATACTAAGCACGAACGTTAAAGCTCTAAACGTAAACATGTACATGATCCTAAGCTCTCTAAAGGGACCTGTCACAGATGTGGATTTGAGTACCCTTTCTTCAAAGAAAAACCCTTTTCATGCTTTAAACAAAAAATGCAGCAACTGCAATTAAAAAGGTTACTTCACTATTGTTATGCCTAATGAAAAACAGTAAAAGTACTGATGAGTGTAGGCTTAATACTGAAAATGTAGATGATAATGAAGGTCATGTATTTTATGTTAATCAACAAAGTTGTGATGCTAATAATATGGACAAACCCATGATTCTTGTAATGGCTGATGATGCGGCTGTAAAGTTATGTGTAGATACTGGTACAGTAACAACTTTTAGCACCCACAGATTTTGAGTCGCACAAGAGCACAGCTGCAATTTATCCACATGGTGGTAATGTACCTCTCAAGCTTCTAGGAAAGTTTCATCCTTCAGTTTCTTTCAGTGGTAATGTTATTAATAGAACAATGTATGCAGCAGGAGACCAAAATCCTCTGTGTTAGACTACAAAGCCTTGTGAGCCTTAGAAATCTTAAAATATGTAAATACTGTACAGCTGATGATCCTGATGATTGCATATTGTCTGAATTTAAGAGTGTTTGTAGGCATTGGTAAGTTGAAGGATTATATGGTTAAGCTTCATATTGATGACAAGGCTGTGTTGAAAAGCTCTCTCATAGCTGGCAATGAACCTGAGTTAGTAACACTGCCTAAACTCATAAACAGAGGGTTATTTGGGAAAGTGAGCAGAGCTGGGGAGCAGTTTCTCTGGCTGGGAGGGGGTGGGGATGCAGTGTTGGATAGGTGAAGAGGGCTAAATAGACCTGACTTGATAGAACTGGTTTCATTTAATGTTCTTTTATGTTTATTCTACAGTAATTCACACTTTATTAAAGGATATGTACAGTACTGAGACATGGTACAGAAAGAGAGAGAACAATAATTTAGGTATGTTTACTTTACATCTTACCCTAATACAGTACCACACACTCCTTCACTATTTTATATATATCTTAGGCTACTCATTTCTATTTTTACAAACCAAATGAGCAAGAACAATAACTGAGGTATGCTGATATCAAAGCCTAAGTACAGTAAAACACATACACACTCCTTCACTTTTTTATTTATATTAATACTACCATTTTTTATTTTTACAAACCAAAATAAATGCAATCATGCACAGAGTACGTCATACGCACACACTCATTCGATGGCGTTGGTGAACTTCCTGGAACTTGTCTGGATTCGTATTTTTATGTTTATGATACAGTAATTCATATTTTATTAAAAAATATGTACAGTACTCAGATACAGTAGAGAGAGAGAGAGAGAGAGAGAGAGAGAGAGAGAACAATAACTGAGGTAAGTTTACATCGAAGCCTAAGATTTTAAAAGGCTGGCTTTTTTGGTTTTTAAGTGTATTTATGGAGTTAATTTTGTTACAGATATGGGAAAATAAGGTAGATAATTGCTTTTTACATAATTTTTTTCAAATTAAAGCATGATGGTTGCTGTTTGTAAACATATTTAGTATTTACGGCTGTGCAGTACTGACAAGGTAAGGTGAGGAAGGGTACGGAGTTGCCCTTGCACACCTGCAGATTTTTTTACTCTCCATTATCTGTATTTTGTCATTATTCGACAAGGCCTTATCTCTATTAATCCAGATAATTGAAGGATTACTGTACCTTTTTAAATTAGTAACCAAGTTGAAAAGAAACTTGAAGAGCTGGACGATAATGACATTATTGTTACAGTACCTGAAGGTCTAGATTTGAAAGATACTAGAATACTTGTCAATATGAGGCAGGTTAATCTAGCAATAAAGCGAGAAAGATATCATACCTCAAGTTTGGATGAGATAATGGCAGGCCTAAACAATGCTGAAAATTTCTCAAGACTTGATTTGAACCAAGTTACCACCAGTTAGGTAAGATAAACTGTCAAGGTATATCACTTTTACTTTTTCATCTCACGTTGGTCTTAGAAGGTATAAAAGACTAAGCTTTGGTATTTCTTCTGCAGCTAAAATATGTCAGAATGCCATTAGGGAGTTGTTTTCCGATATTACGCGTACAGGCGCTACAAACATTGCAGATGTTATCAGTTTTGCTGAAACCCAAGTGGAGCATGATGGTATACTCAGTAATGTACTGAATACTGTAAGTCGCAAAATATAAATCTTAACTCTCAATAAATAGAGATGCATTTTCAGTATGAGACAGTTGAGCTATTTTGGGTGCATTTTCTCTCATAGGGTTGTATCCCCTGACCCAAAGAAGGTACAGTACTACTGTAGCAATACTAAGTGCTCTAAAACCTATCACTGTAAGTGAAGTAAGCTTTCTAGAAATGGCTGATTATTGTGCAATGTTTACACCAGACTTACGGACAATTTCAAAGCCTCTGAGTGATTAAGCTAAGCAAGATGCTCAGTGGAAATGGGAAACTACTCAGTAAGAGAGTTTTAAAGAAACTGAACAGACTAGTGATGAGGTCTTGGCTTCTTTTGATCCCAAAAAACAAACTACTCCTATTTATTGTGGATGCAGGCCTTGTAGGAATTGGTACTTTTTGGTGCAGGAAGACTTAAATGGAACTAAGAACTGTAAACTATGCCAGTAGATCTTTCACTGATGAAGAAAAGCCATAATGTTTTATTTTGAGAGATTTCACCTTTTATTTGTATGGTAAGTGATTCACAGTGATTACTGTACTGATCATGAATCCTTGGTGGGAATTTTGAATAACCCTAAAGCAAAGTTGGAGTTTGTGGTTAATATCATATTTTATAGTGCTCTATAAGCAAGGAATGAGTAACCCAGCTGAATTCATGTCAGTGCATCCAGTTTCTCAACCATCACTCAATAAAGTGAGGAGACTGAGAAGCTTTTAAGTTACATGTAAGTAAGGCAGTGCCGAAAGTATAGAGAAAAGGAGACAGTACTTTAAAAAAGATAATGGAAGCAATAAAGACAAACAAATGGGGGCTGATGAAACAGAAAGAGAAGGACAAAAGGTTCACAATGTTTTTTACAGTAAGCGAAGAACTTTTATGCATGGACCATAAAATTCTATTATGAGAATCAAGAACTATGATTACTTACTCTTTAGAGGAAACAGAAATAGAATTAGCTTATGTTGAACACCAAGGTATAGTGTAGACTAAACACTTTTTGAGAGAAAAGGTTTGGTTTCCAGGGATACATGCTAACGTTAAAAGTAGAATAAAGAACTGTATGCCATGTCAAGCTTGTACACCAGAGTATAGGAGACTATCTAGTTCCATTGTTACTCCCAGATGGCGTATGAGGAGAAATTTTAAATGATTATTGTGGACCAATTTGCCATTCTCAGGAATATTTACTTGTTATTGATGACTACAGTAGGTAACCAACTGTTAAAGTTATAAAGTTTATTTCATCAGTTACAGTCATACCAGCACTGGAAAGGATTGCCATTATTTTTGGTATACCTAAAGTTGTAAAAAGTTAGAATGCACACCCTTTTCAAGGATTAGATTGCAAACACTTTATTCAAAAACAAGGTTTTCATCACAGAAAAATAACACCGCTTTGGTCCCAATCAAACAGAGGTGGAAACGTTTATACAAACAATTATGAAAGCTATCAACACATCAAAGTGTGAAAATAAAGACTGGGAAAGAAATTTCAGTGCATTTCTTAAGAATTAAAGAGCCATGTCCTATAAAACAACAAAGAAATTTCCAGGGTGTTCAGTGTTTAAAAGAAGTTTGGAACAATTTTGCCAGAACCAGTAAACCCATCTGATGATTGTGATGTTGTAAAGGGAGATGCTAGTGGAAAGATAAAAATGAATGAAAATTATGAAAAAAGGAGAATAGCATCTCACGGAGATATTAATGCTGGAGACAATGTTAGTTAGAAATCAGCAAACTCCAACCCCCTTTTGTGAAAGATCCATATACTGTTGTTTAAAAAAAATAACACAATGATTACATCCGAGAGCAATGGGAGAAGGGTGACTAGAAGTTCGTCCTTCTTCAAAGTCTTACCCCATGATGGTCATCAAAAGCCAAAAACAACTTACGATAACACTCGAGTCCATGCTCATGTTATTAATAATTGCTTTTCAGTTGAAGACCTCAAATTAAAATACTGAAGCCCCAGTATTTGAATGATTATGTATAATTTTGTTTAGAGTTCTACAGTGTGATACTGCTGAGTATGTTTCATTGACTATGCTAAGAACTGCACATGGCTGTTAAGTTACATGTTATCTTATTTTGTTATTACTTTACTGTGTCATGTATGTACATATTCTTCCATTTGGCTTCAGATGATTCCAGATTAATAGTTGTGTGGAGATCATGTACCAATACAAATTCTCAAATAATACATGTAATAATTTTTGCTGTGATTAGAAGAGGGATGTGATGTCTAAAGAATGAGGAACATAATTTCCTGATTTGTGTTTGCTATGTTAAATATTTTAGGTAAAAATTAAGCTTATTATTATTATTATGAGCTTGTTGCACGCTACGCGAGCTGGAACCCGGCGCTGCTGTCTCCCCCACTCTCATGATCTCATACCTACCCCACACCCCCCGGGGCAGACAAAAACAGGTTTGCAGGGGAGGGTGGATGTCTCCCCTGCCCTGCCCCCACCTGGGGTGGACAAACCGGTTTGCAGGGGGTGGGTGGCTGCGTCACGTCTCCCCTACTGTAACCCGAGGGAGGACAAACAAGATCCACTCGGATTTTATTATTATAGATTATTAGGAAAATGACCACCTTGTGGTGTCTAGTGTTTAAATAATTATTCAATATTAAAAACGTTTAAAGGGAAGCCTCCTGCAATCATTCACACCTCAGGATTGAAGGCAATGTACCGTAAGAAGCTGCTACATAAATAGACAAAATACCCTTGTCACTTGGGACATGCAGGAGGTTGCAAAGAGAATAAAGGAGAATCACAGTAACACTTTGAAGAGCTCAGAAAATAGCTTCCATAGTCTTGGTCGACATGGATGAATATCAATAATAACACCTTCTGTGATAAAAAAAAATTCCAGTGCCTTGCAAACTATACTGAGGATATCAGGCATGAGGCCAACTGGCATCATCAAAGTAGTAAATCCTGAGAGTGGTGCCATCCACTTTCCCATTTCACTGGTGACTGTGATCTTGAGAATATGTATAGTAATACTGAAACCCATAGTAGAGGATACCACCTTCACTGTACTATTACCCTCAACCATATCTTGACCCTTTTTTTAATCATCAGATGCAGCCTCCAACTCCTAACACAGTTCCTGGTGATTAGGGACTCCCCCACTCAAAGCATCATACAATTCCTGGATGATGAGTCCTTGTCTACAAACGTACCTGTATAAGAAACTATTGACCGCATATGCTGGAGAAACCTGAGCAATCTCTGAGGACATTTTTAGATATATGGTTGAGAGTCCGTTTTAGTTTTGTTTGTGTGGTTTTGTGTGCTGTGTTGGCGACCGTGGACCCTTAATCCATCTCCCAGCAACCGAGGATCAGGGTGAGTGTTCTATGTATCTGTGTTGTGTGTTGTTTTTGTGTTTTGAATTCCGCCACAAAGGCTCTCTCCATTCACCCACAGATGACATACACACACATATATATAATATATTGTATAAAAGACGGTGTGGCAACCGGTCCCCTTTAGCATACTCTGCTAATTTCAACATGGACATCATCCATGAACGCGAGAGTCATGTATTTCTGAGCCTGTCACCGAAGTATTAATATTGATGCAGAGATTACTACACAATATTCCAGGAATGCAGTTTCCTTCACTATACTTGTTAAAGGAGCATGGAAAGGAGGCTGCCATTCCTTGATGCCCGTGCAGCATGTATGGCCACCAAGGCATATACAAAAGCCACTAACCTTGGTCTCTACTTTATTGGTTGGAGCAAGTGCCTAAATAGGTATGAGCACAAAGCCATCAAAACTTATGAAAGCAATTGTCATTGTTCCACCTGGCAAACTGATCACAAGAAACAAGACTGAGTCATACAATTTTTCTCAACTACACCTACCTGAACCATGACATAAGCTGGGAGATAAAGGTAGCTAGTTCACAGTACACCTAGGTCCCGTCTCCCCGAGGAAAGATATCTCAAATCAGCTACTTTTATGTAACACATAAGAACTTAAAATACTGGGAGGAAGAACATGCAAAATCCCCTGTTGAACATGAAAATGGTATATCAATATACGCGAAAGACCGAAAACACTGTTTACATACTGGTTTAAATTTGAATACCCTCATACATAGTCTCTCTCTCTCTCTCTCTCTCTCTCTCTCTTTCTTACTTATTCATTTATTCGATTGTTAACCATTTCATTTGAGAGTTTATAACAGGGTATTACTAAACGTGCCAGATATAAACATTTATTACCAATTTTGACAAGGCCCTTGTTCTGAAGCCAGTTCATTTAATGCAATTGGTACAAAGCAATAAGAATATTGGCGTATTCAGTCTTAACACTCAGATGCTAAGAGGCTGTCGGCATTGTTCAAACGGCTTCAGAGATCATAAAAGAGTCAGAAAGGCCGTTAGGTGTGGTACCGCCTTTATCACAGATTGATTTCCTGCTTCGGCTCCTTTGTACAAGCTCAAGCAATCGCAAGCAGTTCTCAAACGATCGAACACTAGTTTTACCTTCACGAAACTAACGTATGCCCCGTTATCAGTTCGATCATAAATCAAACTTTTAAAGACAACAGAAAAAAACTACGTGGACAATCAACAAGAGGGAAAAACGAAAACAGGCATTTCAAAATAGCAGTAACAACGAGCTCTCAAGAAAAGGCCAATTTACTAAACCTGCAATGGGGCAGTTCCCTTATTTTCGACCATTGTTAAAAACTCCATGACAAAAAAACTCAACGACGTTCTGCCCTCTCAAACTTCCCTAAGAACACTATCCCTACCTCGGCCCTCACTCATTGGCAGAGGCATCAGTGATTGCTCGGGACGGGAGGAGAGAGGCTGAGTGACGGCATCGGAGAGAGAAGCGGGTAGTGAGTAAATGCTGTATTACGTTGGTCGGTAGTTTGGTCGGAGGGTCCCAAGCCCTGCTCTCTCTCCCGAGTATCATTCGTGAGTGGAGGAGAACCTGCAACCTATTATATCACTGTGGTGAAAGACAAATGCTGTGCGCGATGTCATTCACGTGTCAGGTGAGTCCGGAGATTGACGCTTTCTTTGCAAGTTTCGTTCATTTGCAGCTTGTTTACAAAAATGAAAATCAGTCTGGGGCAATAATGAAGCAAACGCGTGCTCCGGAAATTTGCCTGTTTGGAGATGGGCGTTACGGTTGTCCCTAACGAATGTCTTCCCTAAGACACTGGCATTTGTTTCAGATTATAGTAGTGAAATTTGCAGTAGCAAAAAGGTCCTCGTCTCACCAAGCACGTTCCGTTAAGTTATGCAGTAACATTGTAACTAGCAGTTAGTCTACTGCGGTTGGACACAACCAAGGTGAAGAGCGGCACGAGGCTTGAAGCCTCATCCTGTAAGTTTTTTTTTTTTTTTTTTGTGAGCCGGAAGACTATAAACTTCTGGAACAAATCTTGAAGAAAAATGCTTATGATGAAAAAAACATAAAGTAACGATCATTAACGGCCTTAAATTGAACAAAGGATTTGAGAATGAGCGACGAATTTTCTAAAGTGCTGCCGATGTTAGCAAACACGGAAATGATGTGGTTATTGTAAGAGTAGAATATAGTGATATATTATTCTTGTTACGTACAACAGTTATTGCTTTTCAAATTTCTTTTTATTACACTTAATTTCGGGGTTTGATCACTTTCATTGGAAACATGTGACAAGATTTCCACTGAACAGAAATGAACGAATTCTATTATACAGAGATGTATAAATCAGGATTATTTGTTTGCAGTAGTTTGCTGGTCGGTTAATTTTGTTTATATCACATCCTCTGTTCGCTATGCCCATTTTGAATCGCGCTCCTCCATTTCTTAATTGTCGATTACCATTTTAGCTTATTGTAAAGTGATGTATGTCACAAAACTGTGGTAATACAAGAAGACTGGCTAAATGCCAGTCGATTGCTATTATTTTAGAGAATACAGTTCCATGAGACTCGTATTCCTGTGTGTGTGTGTGTGTGTGTATATGTGGATGGTTACACTAACCTTTATGGAATTACACGGCGCATGTATTAAAATGTATACATGTTCACTACAGGTTTATTGTCTAGCTTTTTTATGATTGACATTTTCCTTCTTTAATCTTTAACCTACAGGGAAAAATTTTACTTTGTGTCCTGCGATTTTTTTTTTTTTTTTTTCTAGAATCTGTTTTGACGGGACCGCCTACCTATGTTACTAATCCGTAGGGATGACTTGGGAACATGAATCATGGCATCCAATACCCTGTTTATTATCTCGGCCATGGTAATCTGTAATATTGTCGGGGTCCCGTTACTGATACCAACTATCAGCACCGACATTCGTCCGTTACTGATGAGACGTGATCTCCCTGTTTGCTGATAACATACTAAAGACTGCATTACGTTTAATTAAGTTTTCCATTAAATCATTCGTTGATTTCTAGATCTGTAAGATGATAAAAATATATACAGCTAAGTTTCAAAATGAGTGATTGCTGTTATTATATGGTTCTTGTTTACCGTCTCTCTCTCTCTCTCTCTCTCTCTCTCTCTCTCTCTCTCTCTCTCTCTCTCTCTCTCTCTCTGTGTGTGTGTGTGTGTGTGTGTGAAAAGATCTAAGATTAATGGATGAATGGGCAAACTACACTAGTTTATCGATAATTTCCTTATATACAAAACTTGTGCATTAAATCGCTTAATTTTCTCTAGCTCTTGGACATAATCTTGAGTTGCATGCACAATCTTGAAGTACTGTACACACACACACACACACACACACACACACACACACACACACACACACACACACACAGTGGCGTAGCTGGCATTCCATTAGTGGGGGGGTCTAGGTGGGGGCCAAGATTTTTGGGGGACGCAAGACTAAGATTACAAAATGGGGTACAATATATTATTCTCGAATATAAGACTAATGTACAAATTCTGTAATTAGTAGAATATACTATTATATATATATATATATATATATATATATATATATATATATATATATATATATATATATATATATATATATATATATATTATATATATCCATTGAATGAAGGAAAATTAATGAAGAAAATAATAGTATTAGTAATTAGTAAACCTGTATTTGAAATTAAAAAACTCAAGTTTCAATTAATTTCCAACTCTTACCATGTGCAAATTTATCAAATAATGTAAGGTTTAAAGTTTAGCTACAAACGGAATTTTAACGGGGGGGGGGCAAGCATCTGAATTTGTGGGCACGGGGCCCCCTCATAGCGACGCCACTGTACACACACACACACACACTTGTCACTATAGTAACCACAGTGAAGCTTGAATTTCATTATCTATTATCGGACGACCATCAATTCGGTATAACTTTCCAACGTAAAGTAAGAGCGTTGAAATATCATTAAGTTTATCGTATAAAATATAATTTGTTGACAGGAGCATGGACGTTGTTTGATATTTGAACTGTGATAATATACGTTATCTTAGAGTGGGCAACTGTTACGAGAACCCCCGTTTCTGTGAGTTTATACAGAATTATTTGTATATATATATATATATATATATATATATATATATATATATATATATATATATATATATATATATATATATATATATATATATATATATATATTAAATAATAATAGGCTGCCCATAAAAACAAAGTAGCTTTTACAGCGTTATATTCATGAAACTAGAGTTTCCCTCAACGGGTAGAAATGGATAGAGAGGTACAGATCATTGGCATTATACAGCTTGTGAAAGCTTCTTTTTAATTTTAATCTTGTTTGCCGCTTGCTGAGAGGGTCGCCGTATTTCTTTGTTTGATCAGTGCAGCTGCATCTCCCATCTGGCTTTTGAACCGACAATTCCTGCTATAAATTATTCGATGATTCTGATTATTGTGGTTAAAAACAGCTATACCCCTGTGTCTTTGGGGACTAGCTTTTGTTGCATGTTAATTAGGAATTTGGGTAGGTTAAATTCCTTTTTCTAGGAATTCCAGGGAGCAAACCAGTAAGGAAGGCTCTTAAGAATGAATTGCTGACTACGCCACTTTCGACTGAAATGTATGGTTAGTGAAAAATTGAATTTATAAAAGTGCAAACGTTGTTTTTTTTTTTCACGGCAAATATTTATTCTGTCGTGACTCTAATTATTAAAACAACTAGAAAATGAATTTTATTGCCTGTTTCCCATTCGACTTTGAATTTGACACTTAGCACTAGTGTATTTAATTTTGAAAGAAAATCGTTAAAATTTCCCCTGTCATCCCAAAATGTTAGAATATCATCCACATATGTTATCCACAGCTCACATTATGGCGTTTATTATTGTAGTTCCAAAATACTCCGTATACAGATTAAGACTTTTTGCGATACGCGCAGTTCAACTAATTACTTTATTGAGACAATCAAATTCCTTTTCTATTTGTTTTAATAATCGCAATACAAATTTAATGTGTACAAACACCCAACGTTTGCACTTACATAAACTCACTTTTAAACTTGCCGTGACATTTCTATCAAGATTGGCGTAGCCAGCAATTTGTTCTAAAGAGCCTTTCAGATTTGCTCCTCAGAACTCCTGGAAAAAGAATCCAACATTATATTCTACTCACCTCCTCAAAACATGACTAGGGTGACGCCAAGCAATAAAATCAAAATCC